>NC_138369.1:97221977-97300906 GCF_054177405.1 Leptonychotes weddellii | reverse complement strand
GTCCAGTTTCATTCTTCTGCATGTGGCTGTCCAATTTTCCCAACACCATTTGTTGAAGAGACTGTCTTTTTTCCATTGGACATTCCTTCCTGCTTTGTCAAAGATTAGTTGACCATAGAGTTGAGGGTCCATTTCTAGGCTCTCTCTTCTGTTCCATTGATCTATGTGTCTGTTTTTGTGCCAGTACCATACTGTCTTGATGATGACAGCTTTGTAATAGCGCTGGAAGTCTGGAATTGTGATGCCACCAGCTTTGCTTTTCTTTTTCAACATTCCTCTGGCTATTTGGGGTCTTTTCTGGTTCCATACAAATTTTAGGATTATTTGTTCCATTTCTTTGAAAAAAGTTGGAGGTATTTTGATGGGGATTGCATTAAATGTGTAGATTGCTCTAGGTAGCATAGACGTTTTCACAATATTTGTTCTTCCAATCCATAAGCATGGAACATTTTTCCATTTCTTTGCATCTTCCTCAATTTCTTTCATGAGTATTCTATAGTTTTCTGAGTACAGATCCTTTGCCTCTTTGGTTAGATTTATTCCTAGGTATCTTATGGTTTTGGGTGCAATTGTAAATGGGATTGACTCCTTAATCTCTCTTTCTTCTGTCTTGGATTCTGGATATATTTTAAAGGTAGAGCTGACAGGGTTTGCTGATGAATTAGATGCAGGTGTGTGAGAAGGAAAGGAGCCAAGGATGTTGTTAGGTGTTTAGCCTAAGCATCTTGCTAAATGTAAATGCCATTTATTGGGATGGGGGAGCTGAAGAACAACTTTGTGTGTGTGTGTTTGTGTGTGTGTACATGTTGTCTGGTTTTAGACATGTTAAGTTTGAGATCCTCAATAGTCTTCCAAGTAAAGATGTTGAACAGGGAGTTGGAAAAAGGAGCCTGGAATTTAAGGGAGAGTTCAAGGCTAGAAGTATCAATTTTGGGGCTGCCAGCATAAAGAGGGATATTTCAAGTCATGGGACCAGAAAAGGTCACCTGGGGAGTGAGTGAGGATACAGAAGTCCAAGGGTTTTGCCAGAGGGCACTCTACATTTAATAGAAACCTGACAATACATGTTAAAGAGATGAAGGGGAAGCAGGGGCCTTAGAAGAGCTGTTGAGTGTGGAAGGAGAACTGGAGAGAAAGGTGTTACAAAAGCTAAGAGAAAATGTTCAAGGGGGCGGAAGTGGCCCAATGTGTTGCTAGGAGTAAAAGAAACACTGATAAAGCCCCACTGAACTTGGCAGTGTGGAAGTCAACGTGGAGGGCACTTGACAAAAACAGTTGCATTGTAAAAGAGAGGACAGCCTTACTGAAGTGGTTTCAAGTGAGCATGAGCGCAAAGTGGAATGAGAAGTGGAGACCCTGAGTATGGACAACTCTTTCCAAGGAGTTGTGCTGCGAGACAAAGAAAATATGCTGGCTAGTACAGGACAGTTGTGAGGTCAAGGGGAGATTCTTCAATAAATGCTGAACACCTACTGCAAACCAGTCACCAATTCTACCCTCATGGTGCCTGCAGTGGTGGGGTGGCCAAGCCAGCCCATCCGCCATGAAGATTCAGAGTGTATGTGTTATGACAGGGACAGGCCTAAGAGGCTGCTCTAGCCACATGAGCTGCTAGTCTATCCAACTAGGCCAGGGGAGGTTTCCGAGAGAAGGTAATGTGTGAGCCCAGCCAAGGTGGATGACTGGTCTTCAAGAAGGGTATAAGTCCTGCTGAGTGACCACATCCACTTAATTTAGCCTTCTGGGGCTTTGGCTATGATCAGGTAGTAATTCTTGTTTATTGGACGGTGTTACCTTGCTTTTTGCTCTATGTGGCTAAAGGCTAAAATTTCCCCCTTACCAAAAAAGTGGTGTCTGCAGGACTCCCTAGCCTCTCCCTTTGTCACTTCCACTTTGTATTTTGACACTTGAGACTTTCTGATATGGCAGACCTGAGCTACTTGGAGTTCCCCTACACGCCATCACTATTTCACGTGATGCCTCCACATCTTTACACAGTGGGGCTTCTCTCTGGAATACTTACTTCATCTTCTTATCCTCTTCCACACACCTGGCAAACACAAGCGGAAAGTCTTATTAAACTGACAAACAACTGACCTGAAGATATTTGCACATTATTATTATTGATCCATTCTATTTATTGAGCACCCATAAGCATCAGTTATTTGGCCAAATGTATTCCCCTATATTGCCTTTTGGAAGAGCCTTCCTCCAAATTCCTGTGTTGCTAAGGCAGAGGAATGGGTGAGTTCAGGGAGTCCAAGTCTGGAAACCTCTCTTTTTTCTCTTCCCTCCCCTTCTTCCACCCTTCCCTTCCCACTCAGACCATGGGTCATTTGCCCAGGGCCCACAAGTCTGGGTGTCACTATGCACTATACACCGCTTACCCCAGAGTCTTTCTCTCACCCACCTTACATCAAGTGTCCCTCCCCTCGGTGCCTCAGGGTACTAGGTGGTAGGTTGGGGCCCAAAGAGATAGCAGATCTACCTGATATAGTTACAACTAGGATTGGTTGCAGCAAACGCAGGCCTGAACAGAGCTCACACTGGGAAGTTGAAGGCAATGTTTGGGAGAGACCAGATGGGAAAGCTAAGTCTAAAAGGAAAAGACTGTTAGTGGGAAGGGAGCAGATTGGAATGCAGAATCTGCCCTGGAGACATTTTCCCAAACCCTGGTGGAGTGTTTGCAGTGTCTCTTTAATGGTTCTCAGGGGGTGTTGGGTGGTTGAGAAAAAGACATCTGATGAATTCTTCTCTAGTAGAGTCTCACTTGCTCATTACGGTTTAACTCTATTAGCTCTTCTAAAGGAGAATGCCTAAAGAGGGAAGAAGGACTCACAGTGGTGGAATTTCAGGCAGTGTGTGTGTGTGGGTGGGGGGGGGGGAGGGCAGTAATAGCCTGGGGGAATGAGACTGGCTGGGTAACCTCTGCAAGATCTCTCCAGATCGGACCAGATAGACATTTGCAGGAGCAGACGAACGGGGAAAACTGAAAGGATGAGTATCTCAGTTGAATTTCCTGCTCCACCACTGCAGAAGGCCAAGGAGAGGTGCTGGAGTGCGAGCACCAGCTGGTTGTCCCCCACACCCAGTATCAGGATGCACATACATCAGAGCTTCCTAGCTTCTTCCACTGAAGCCCACCTTAAATTTGAGTAAAGCTGATCCCTTGGGCTCTAGGAGACCTGGACACTGACTTATGGTGTGACTTCTGGAAATTCACTCAAGTGGGGCTTAGTTCCCTCATTCATTAGATGGAGTTAAGCCTGGCCCCTGCCTCACAGGGAAGTGACCGTCAAATGAAACAACATGTTAAATCACTTTGTAAAACATAGACTTTTGCGTTATTGTAAGAAGTTACCCTTCTATTGAACTATGAACTCTTTAAGGCAGGAATCCTGTCTTGTTTCTGTTGTATTCCAAGCCCACCAAATGGTGCTTGACCATGGAGGCTCCCTTTGGTGGAATGGATGGCTGGATGAATCCAAGGATTGCTGGTTGGCTGTGTGGGGCAGCCTTAAGCAGGGAATCCTGCTACACCTTGGCTGATTGGCAGTGGTACACATTTTCTCTTCCCCCTCACTGCTGGCAGTTCCATGTTTTCCTCATTTAAAACGCCATTTTGGAAATCTGTTCTCTCCCAGAGAGTATGTGAAGGTAACTTTGCTTGTGGTAACCTCCTTCCCTCAAAGGCTCATTATTTAAATTATTGCTCATTATTAGCAGTCCTATTTCCCCTGGCAGCTGTGAGGTGCGATGACATTTTCAGGTTTCTCAAAGCACCTTGGGAATGATCGTGCCAAGCCAGGTTGCTCCCGCTGATGTAGCAGCAACAGGGAGTGATGGGAGGAGTTGCCCACCATCACATTCAGTGGGCAACAAAGACGGAGGGTCAGAATTCCCTACTGTGGGCTCTACTCTGGATAAAGCCTCTTTTTCAGCACTGTCTGAAAGAAAAAGAAAGCAGAGGGTACCTGGTTATTGTCCTGTGATATAGTGAGCCCTAACTGTCAAGACTGGACCAGCCTGGCTGCTTTTGGGTTAAAGTATCAGGAAGAAGAGGTCACAGGCAAGGTGGGAAGGAGAGAAGCAGAGAAAATCTGTGTTTTTTTTTTTTTTAAAGAAAGAAAAGTTCCTGCCTTTCTTTCCTGCGTGAGAAAAACTATTTAAACTGGCACAAAATATATTTAAGAAGCATATTCTTAGAGTTACTTAGAAAAATACCCTGTATATTCTGGCAGCAGCAAAATGTATCCTTAATAGAATTCATATGGGGCCTTCAGTGATCGTGCTGTTTGGAGAGGAGCCAGATAGTAAGTAATTTAAACATCACAGGAAATTAAATTTTAGAATTCAATTTTGCATAAAGTTTTCTGTAATGAAAATGTCACACATAAATTATGAAGTCTGATTATATTCTTTTTTGACTTTTTAATAAAATAATAGAGGTACTTGACAGTCAAGAACAAATGCATATTTTATGTGAATAGTATTGTGTTCAACCAACGTCCTCTGGAAATAATGGAACAGATGTTAACACTGCTCTATCAGCTATCAGGTGCTCTGTTAAACAGCTCCAAACACAAGTATTTATTAAAAAATGCTAACGGGGTTGTCTTTTAGGGTTATCTAATTGTAGGCTTAAAATGTAGATGGTTAATGTAATTAATTATACATGTAGAATTATATAGTCAGGCTGTAATTTATTATATGTATGCATATATAAATTATATAATATTCTGTTGTAAATTAATTTAATATGGGCACAGAGAATGACTTCTTGAAAATATTAAATAGTTCATAATGTGGTTATAAATCAAAACTAATCTGAATTTCCACTTAATTTTGAATTTTGAGAAGGAGGATGCTTTAACTCACTGTAGGGGACTTTGGGGGTGCTGATTGTGTTTTAGATTAAATCCACAGCCTGTAATTATTTTTAATAATATTCAACTAAAAAAATGTCCCAAATAAAAAGCCTGAGCACTCTTAATTTGTTTAAGGCCAAGCAGCATTTTTCTTCAAAGGGTAAAATATAATGAACGTTTATTTTGAAAATTGACCTTCTCCATCATAACTCCAGGCCCCAAGCGGGTCTTTCTTCAGGCTTACAATGAACTCTTGCTGAATGCAGTGATCACGACCCTGCTCTTTTAGGGGAGAGAAGTTCTGCCTATGGATGTCCGGTTAAATATTTCCTTCTTTGAATCCCGTTACAATTTTATGTATAAGCTTTGTATTGGGGGAGGGGTCTGCACACATTTTAAATTTTAAAAGCGCAACAAAGCTTTCGTACTTAATCAGAGTCACACAAAAATGTGGGCCAGGCTGTTTGTCTAGGAGCTTGTGTCTTCTTTTGGAAAGTAGGCCATGTCAGTTCACAGTGGAAGGAAGATGAAGACGATGCCTTATATGACTTCCAAGGCAGATTCTACAGATATGGGCACCTTTTTGTTTTTATCTACTTTTTTCAGAGAACAATGACTAGGGTGACCAACTTGTCCCAGTTTGCCTGGGACTCTCCTACTTTCAGCATGGAAAGTTTCATGTCCCGGGAACCCTTCAAGTCCTGTGTAAACTGAGATAGTTGGTCACTCTATCTATGACCCACAGAAGCTTACAAACCAATACTTTAAAAAGATTTAGGTACAAAAGCATATGCTGCCTCCACAAAGGGGGCATGAAGAGACAGAAGGTGTCTGTGTTCATTGAGGCTGGGCTTCTGCCTCCGGACTGTCACCGTGTGCCAGGGAGCTGGCCCACACATTTACAAGTTCAGTACTTAGAATTTGTACTCTGACCCATGGTTGCTCAGGCTCTAGTCAAAAATGGAAGGGAGCGTCTGCCTGTTTTGCATAAGACTTTACGTAAATAAGCATGAATTTGCATTGAGCTGAGTCACTGGGATTTGGGGATTGGTCTGTGGTGGTGACTTGTGTAGAAACTATTGTTTTGAAATGGGGTACTGCCATTAGAAAAACCTAAAAGACATGCCATTGCTTTAGTCATCAAGTGTGGGTTGTGAGGAAACTAACCTTGGAAGCTGGAAAGATGACGATCCCTTATGTTGTGGCATAATATTTAGGTAAACCGTTGCTTCTTATAGCCGGGCAGGCAGAGACGTCCCTAATAAACTTGTAGTGCTATCAGAAGAGGGTGAGGAACAGGACCTTAGTATTGTGTTTTATTATTGGCTATTTTGGCAAGGTATTATAAGAAAGAGATGAACTAAGGACAGAAGTAGTTTATAAAGCAGAAAAAAAGGTACAGGGAGAATTCAAAACTCAGGGTCTAGAAATTTTTAAGAGTTGTTTGTTTCCAGAACCCAAATAATAAGAGATGGTATTTTAAAAGAACTTGAGGGGAAAAATGCCTCTCCATGGATTAATATGCCTCAAGGCAAACACTAGTCAGGATGTAGCCTTCCCATTCATGTCTAATAGCCTAATTTCAGTAACCACCACGAAGTTGAGAGAGGGAGGCATGGAGATGAGGAAGCAAAATAAAAGAGATCTGAGAACCATAGGCTGAAAAGTCCCTTGAGGGTGCCTAGTGTCGAATGGAGAGAGAGGGTGTTTAGAGAACCACATAACTAAAGCAACCAAGAAAAAGTATCTGAATATTCAGAACTTAAAACAGCCCCATGGCCCCTGATAGTCAGTGAGTAGGAAGCAAGATGAGAAAGCCCAGAAGTTACCCAGGGGTCCAAGTTCCTCAAAGTTCACTTCAGATGTGGCCCAAGAATAAGGGAAAGAAAGAATCTTCTAGAGGATGAATTTCAGAGCTATGGAGAGCAATGAAAAAAACAGCTCTCCTGGGAGAACAGAATTTCATATATCCTAGCGCAGGAGCCTCCCATCCCCAGGGTGGCTGAATTCCAGAATTGCTACAGCTCAGTGGCTGTTCTGTTTCCCCCATTCTTCGCCTTCCAAATAGAAGTATTTTCACCCACCCTAGTAGGTAGATATGTATGCACGTGCATATATGTGGAGAGGGAGTAGATGACGTGTCTCTTTTTAGATCAAGACTTTGGGGCCTGAAAAATCACATCTAACTGAATTTGATGGAGAGACAACTGGACATCACCCAGAAAGATGAACTTTAAGCTGGACGCAGTGGCTGGATGCAATGTTGGCTTGTCTCCTTTGTGGAGGAGTTAAGTGTATTCTATGTGGGAAAACAAAGAAATATTTGGTGATGAGAAGGGTGGGTTGTGGCAGACTCGGTAAATGATGATCCAATATTCCACGTGCTCGTTTATACTTCCCAGGGTTTGTGCAGGTAGATTGGACGTGTGATTAGTGGACTCCCACTTTGTGGAAATGCCTATTCTTCCTGCAGGTGGCCATTTCCGCTCTTCTCACACAGATTCTCATTTATTTACTTTTCTTTCAGGCAGTATTTCCTGACTTGCCTCGACATTCTAGTACCTATCCTGCTTGGAACTTGTATCATTCCTTTCACTCTCAGTAGATATTACTTTGTTCTTCTCATGATAATGTTGCCCAGCGTTTAGCGACCCAAACTTAGTTTACATACCTACAACTTTAGGCAGGTTTCTCCCTACATCTACATGTCCTGGAAACAGTCTCTTGTTTTTGCATCCTTGCCATTTTTGGAATCAACTAGAAATGCTACATATGAATGTGAGAAATTTCATTACCTCCAGAGCACGGTCTATTTTAAGCCCTTACCATATTTATCAAGCAGAAAACTTGGTCTCAGTGAGTCTTGCCGAGAATGTGATTGGCTAGAATCATAAGTTTTCAGTTTTGAACCACTTCTCCAAAGTGTTACCCTAAGGATTTCAGAAATTTTATTTCTTGGCCTAGAAAGAAGATGACTCATTCAACCAGAATCTTTTCTGGAGTAAAGAAGTCACAGGAGAGACTATTGCTGTTGCGGTGGCCAAAAGGAAGACCCTTATCCAAGTAATTGCTTCCTGACCTCAAAGCCTGGAGCTCTAATTCTATTGACATCTCTGGCTGTCATGAATACCAGTGGCATTGCTAATATGACCAGCCTTATCTTAGAATGTACATTCCTTTCCCCTAAACTGCCTTCCATAGACACACATGTAAAACTGTCCCTATTTATGGATCATAGCCGATGGGTCTAGTGGCTTTTCTTCCTTTGATCTGCTAATTCCTATGAGCTACCATCTTCACTCTTTGCCCTGCTGCTAAGAGAGGCCAGGTTTGGTGTCCTCTGGGACAGCTCTAGGAGGAGAGGTAACCAGAGCAGGCCCAAGGAACAGTGCTGCTGTCCTGAGGTAGAGAAAGCGTGGAGAGGTCAGGTCGACACTGTGACTGTGATGTTTCTCACATGATTTGGGGTGTTAGGGATTTCCTTACTGAGGTTACGGAGCATGACTTTACCTGCAGTGCTGCCCCAGGTGATGAGAGTTACGACTTCCTGTGGAAAGGGCCTTTGGGCCTAGATAACTTAGATTCTCCAGACACAGGCTACATCATTCCACACTTACCATGCGGATGCAAGAAAAAGTCATTACAGGAGACTTTCATCTTCTGGGTTTTCAATATCTAAATTTCTTTAGTAGTTTTGAGTGGGTTATTGAATCATAAAACATTAATAAAGTGACCTCCTATAAAATTAGCCTCCACTCAATATTTGTGTCTATCTCTGCTCATGGCATCAGCATCCTTGTCTGCTGGCTCCTGCTAGGTTTCTCAGGTGGCAAACATCTGACAATAAAATGCAAACACAAGGGAAATTGATTGCAGGAGGGAAATGGGAAATTATGCAAAAGGTGCAAGATTTCACGAAGTCGATAAAAGTGATGCTGGAGAACTATTTCAACCATATGTAAAATCATTGACAAATGAAGATTTGTCAGGATTGACAGTTAAAAAGTTGAAAGGGATGGCTTCACTGTGTACATTCAAAAGAGAATCATGGAAATATCAATTTTTTTTTCCTTGAAAACATTTCTGAAGTTCTTAGGTCTATTCGTGAAAATGACGTTTCCTAGGATCTTCTGTATAAAGTGAATACCACATTATTTTGCTATTCGTTTGATTTAAAAATTTACATAAAGTCCAACCAAACCAATAAATACTGATTCATTCTTTGTTCCTTCTAAGAATTAGCAACTAGTAGCAATTATGACCTACACTTTGTTAAATATAGTATAACACTTATTTTCATAGTTTTAGTTTCATAGTTTTATCAAGTTAGAGTTATAATAGAAGCTTCTGTCCCCCACTACGTTAAGGGGACTTAAAGCTTTTTCAGGTACCAATTAACTTCAGAGGAGGAGGGCCTTCTATACTTGTAGTAATGGCATAGAAATTATTTCATTTTCATTATCAACAATTCAAATAAAAAACAGGGATAATGCAATAGCAAATATATTTAAATAAAATGATCTGAGTTCAAAAATATGCTCTTTTTAAAAAAATTAATGATGGGGTGCCTGGATGGAGCAATCAGTTAAGCATCCGACTCTTGGTTTTGGCTCAGGTTGTGATCTCACGGTCATGAGATTGAGCCCCAAGTTCGCTCAGCAGGGAATCTGCTTAAGACTCTCTCTCCCTCACTCTCTGCCCCTCTCTCTCTCTTTCTCTCTCTCTAATAAATAAATAAATCTTAAAAAATGTAATTATATTTACCATATTGTTTCCCCCTTAGACTGTCCCCTTTCAGGGCTTCTCACCCTTGGGTTTATTGTCAGCTGACAAGCAATGTGTCAGTGTTTAAATAATCCACTATTTACTTACTTACCCACCTGGAGCTGCTTACTTGAATTTGTTTGCTCTGATTCTTTCTTATCTCTCAGGAACTGATCCCTGGTGCTTTGGTCCTGAATGTTGGAGAAAACTCCCTTTGCTGGCTTTCCAAAAGGTGAGGCAGTAGAAGACTTTAAGTTGTAAGCCAAAACCCTCCTTACTGGGTTTGTGACAATCACTTAATTGGGTGAGGACTTTAGTTTCATAATCTCTAAAATGGAGTTAACACCATCCTTTTATCTCCCTTACACGGTTGTTGTGACTTTAATGGGACAATGTCTATGTTTGGGAAAACACTTTATAGTGTAAATGGAACTAACATTGATGAATGTCTATTAGTGTATTTGCAGACCTTTTCTCGTGTGCTCAGGTGCAGGGTTCGGATATTAGGATGATGATGATGACGATGATGATGTGGTGACTGTCCTAATAGTTTTTGGTTATTGTGAAGTAAATTCCCTGCTCTAGTTCTTTGACCCGCACAGTGGAGTCCTCCAATCCCATTATGTCTTCCTGAGTTGTTTCTAATAGACTCACTCAGGCTATCCTTGGGTGAACAACTCAGTGCAACCCTGTGACCTTGAAGCACAGACTGCCCAAGGAAAGACCACCCAGTAACTGAGACTCCAGACTGCAGAGCCATCTTTCAGTGCCCCCACTCTCTAATCACCTCCCGACGTCCAGCAAGTTAAAAAGATCTGTGAATTCCACCTTTGTCATACCTGTTGAATCCATTTCTACCCCTTCTCTCCTTTGTTATTGGTCTATCCCAAGTGGTTGTTAGGGACAGTCCCTGTGGGTGTTGGCAGCAGGCCATCCCAGAGGCTGTAAGGCCCCCTGCCTGTGTGCTGGGTGCTGCTGCTCCTACATCCAACAAGCAGCTGGAGAAGCAGCAGGGCTGGAGTAAGAATTCTGCCCGGGGCCTGGGTCTCGGTCCACTTAACTTTGATTGGCTTCCTCTTCCTTAGTCCTATTGGTTGTACCAAGAGGTGACTTGGCGGTATGGGTTGAGGGGCTTTAGTTTCCCCATAATTTCCATCAGAACCCACTGGACCCACCCCCAAAGGATGCAGTCCAAGTTTGCCATGTGACTACAGCTTTCAGTACCTCACAGCCCTTCCAATGAGATTGTCACTCTGAGCTCCCTGGAATGTAGGGATTCCAGAGCCATGGAATAGTCCT
This sequence comes from Leptonychotes weddellii, assembly GCF_054177405.1. Classification (NCBI taxonomy): domain Eukaryota; kingdom Metazoa; phylum Chordata; class Mammalia; order Carnivora; family Phocidae; genus Leptonychotes; species Leptonychotes weddellii. The sequence continues at coordinate 97,289,975 of NC_138369.1, read as the reverse complement.
GCAACTGGATTTGCCTGGCATCATCGGAGCCTGATTTGACCTACTCTGCTTGCTGGATCCAGCTTTGCTACTTGTTTTCCCTCCCCACTGCTTTACTCTCAGCCTGGAAGGGGGTCTTCATGGCAATCTGACAGTGAGAGCTGGTGGAGTTGAGGATCCAAGAGATGGGTACTCACAAAGAACTTTGTGTTCCAGGGGTCCTTAACATGGTACACTGTGGAACTGCCTACAAAGATGGTATATTGATTGATTTTTTAAAAGTTTTTATTATGTAAACTTTCAAACATATACGAAAATAGAAAGGAAAACACAACGAACCCCCAGGTACCCATCACTTGGCTTCAACTGTTATCAACTTATGGCCAATCTTGTTTCTTCTATACCTTACCCACTCCCTGCACCTGCTTCATTATTTTGAAGTAAATCCCAGACACAATAGCATTTCACCTATAAATATTTCATTTTGTATCTCTAAAAGATGAAGGCTCTACTTCTTAAACAAAACTACGATACTGTCAACCACACAGGGAACTTTGGGAGAATTCCAAATGCCTGGAACCCAGACCAATTAAATCAGAATATCTGGGGGTGGGCCCCAGGCATTGGTAGTTTCATCACAAAGCTCCCAGGTAATTTAATGTTGTTATACTTGGTTTGGAGGCAGAAACTGAATAGTCAGGGCTAAGGTTCTTATGCAGGATGGTCATAAATAGGGAACAAGTGCAGCAGATACCTCTTTTAGGGTGAGGTCATGTCTGGTGTTTCTCTGACCCTTCTCATCCTTAGCAAACCGTGCCACTTTAGTACTCATCTCTCTGCAGGTAACTCCCAACATCAACATGTCCTACTCCTGACTCACCTTCTGAACTCCAGTTTCAGACATCTCCCTTGCTGTAGGCCATTTCCATTAGTATGTCCTATCATTGCCTAAACCTTAGTATGCTTTATACAGACTTTTCTGTCTGTCTCCCAAACCAGTCCCCTCACTAGATGGTTCCATTCTTGCTATCAGGATGGTTATCTTTTTGATTTTCCTTTGTCACTCATGTACCAACCAGAGCCTAAATCTGTCCATTTTTCGCATCCATCCCATTCTTTTTGTTCACACGCTCACCACCTTCCTTTAGTCTTCTGTCCTTTCAGGCTATACTATTGCAATAACTTCCTAATAGTTCCTTCTCCTCTTTTCTCTTTTGCTTCTGACCTACTCCATATTCTGAAGTCATATGTATCTTCTCAAAACACAGTTGTAGATAAACCCTAAATGAATCTCTATTACTTATAGGGCATTTACAATTTACCAGGCATTTCAAATTCCCATATTTCATGATCTCTTACAAGACCCTCCACTTTAGCCATATTGTACACTATTCTTAAATCTGCCACATACATTGCCATCTCCTCACCTCTGCCTATACTATTCTCTCTTCTCACCCTGCTCTATCTTGTCCTATTCTAGCCTAACAGATCTCAAGTTTTCCTTCTTTCAGAAATGCCCTCACAACCCACAATAACATCTTTTCTCTTGATTTCCTCTAGCACTTATCATAGTTTTTATAGTTCATTGCCATTTCATATATATGAATATATACACACATAACTATGTATTTTACACAATTTCTGCCCTACAAGAGCAGAGATCTTGTTTTATGTTGCTATGTTTCCATCACATGAGCCCACATCATGTTGTGTATATTATAAAATAGGTGATCAATACATACTGGTTGACTGATTTTGAATTTACCCTCTAGCGTATAGCACTATGTCTTCAGAGACTCATCATTGGCAGGGAAAGGGTCTTTTAGACTAATATGTAAGAATATATATCACATGGCACTTCAACAGTAGCCTGATTTTCTTTTCATTGTTCTCAGCTGATGGTGATCATTCCAAATTTGATAATTATTTGTAATCTACTATAGACACCACAGGGCAGAGTTGAAGACTGATCTCATATAAGTGAAATACAAAGTGCTTCCTTCTCTCAAATGCAGCAGTAGTGGCAGAGGCTAAAATTCCATCTCAGTTCTGCAAGCAGGACCTTAGGCAAGACACTTCCATGACTTTGGTGTCTTCCTCTATGAAGCCAAGAGGTTAAGACCAGACCACATGGTCTCAAATATTTTTCTAGCTAGAAAAGAGTAATTAAGAGTTGATGTCACTTTCTGCTCCTTGGTGCACTGTGGTCAATCACAACTTGAGTTTGGATAGAGAATAATGGAGGCACCACTCATGGAGGATTTAAGCAGTAAATAAGGATTGTGTATGGTCAAAATTGCTCCCCAAAATTCTCTTAGTTAAGATTTTCCTTTGCTTGTACATCAGGTAAAGAACTGAGATTGGCTCACATTTAGGAGGCAGAAAAAATAACTTTAAGCACCTAAGATCCATTCGGAATGAGGAGATATTCACACAGTGAGAAGCTCACAAGACCTGGGAACAGCTGAGGGAATAGCACATCCAGTTTCCCCATCTATCCTCCCTTGGGTCCCAGTGCATTGAATGAGATGACAGTTGGAATGGCCTTCAGTATTGAATGTTCCCTCTCTTTCTGGTGTGTGCCTGAATTTGCTCAACTTAAGTGACCATGTGTATAAAATCAGGAGCAGAGCTACCACTCACAGACCAGACCAGGCTTCTGAAAGAATGAGGGGAGGAGCCTAAAAAGCCATAGAGAAAAGACTCATTGTCTTAAAAATTCTTCGCTAAGGGAGCATCCACCACCTCCCCCTCCTGCTCCTAGGTCTCTTTTGGAAAGCAGCCAATCCTCTCTCTGATCCCTTCCCAAGGCCAAAGAAATGCCAATTCAGCATTGAGAGTCATCAGGAAGTGATTGAGAAGCTGGCAAAATCCCAGATCTCATATTTAGGGCAGAATAGTGTGAGGGAGGTCTCTTTATTTCTCACAGAGAGTTGTCAAGACATTGTATCCCTCAAATAGCAAACATTGAAAAGGAATGGGCATGTGGATTTGGATATAGCTCCTGGACTAATTTAATTTGGTTATCACCGCTTACTTTTTGATACAGGAAACTCATTCCTGAGCATCTCCTCTGAATTTCTTAGACAAGAGAATCCCAACAATTTCCAGCTTCACCACAACTGTTCTCATATTTCGAACTAATATATTTAAATATGAGAAGAGGGTATAATTGTGAAGAAAAAAATTAAAAGCCTTTCAACTAATTAAAATGTTTCTTTTTTTTTAATAAAAGAGTGAAGATAATTAAGTATGTGCTCAGACTCTCTGTTTTATTTGGGATTTACTGGAGTCCATGAAAGCCCAGATAAAATTGGAAGGTAAAATTACTTATGTTATGGAGCATGTTTAGAAATAGGAATCATGGACAATCTAGGATACCGGGGTATGCCATATAGTCAACACTTCTCCCTTGAGGAGACTTCTAGAATCCAAAATTGTATTCTAGAACTTGGCCCACATAGAGTGGTCATTAAGTGAGTATTGGGAAGAGGGTAGTACATCTTAGTGCAAATATTACAGATGTGGAGTCTGATGTTTGGTGTACTTCATCATTTCCTTCCTACTTCTGCCATTATTCTATGCATCTATTCCTCTATCCCTCATTCCCTTCTAGTTATTACCTCCTGGCTAACTAATCTCTTCAATGCATTAGCCAAGCATTGCTTAATATATTTTCTCTCCCATTCAATAATTCAAACTTCAAAAAATTGATTTTCAAATACAGAATTTTTAGGTGTTAGGGGAGACATTTGGAGACAGGGAAACTCGACCAGCTATTTTATTCCTCACATAAAGGCTACCGTTGGGCACCTCACTCCCCTTGCTATTGCTCATACATAACTGCTATCAAAGTGCTTCCTTGCTAGAATAATAAACTTCTTGAGGGCAAGGACAGTGCTCCCCATTATGTCCCCAAGACATAGCACAGTGCATGGCACCTAAAATGTGCTCAAAGAGGGAAACTGAAGAAGGTTTCAGAGTCAAAGAAAAGTGTAGCTAGATCATTTAGAGCTCATCTAAGACTCCTTCATACTATAGGCGAGAAGATTGAAGACTAGAAGGGGGAATGACACATCTTGGCACCCCCCATGCGCACTATTCCAGGCACATAGTTCTTTTTTTTTTTTTTTTTAAAGATTTTATTTATTTGAGAGAGAGAGAATGAGAGAGAGCAACACACGAGAGGGGATAGGGTCAGAGGGCAAAGCAGACTCCCTGCCGAGCAGGGAGCCCGATGCGGGACCGATCCAGGGACTCCAGGATCATGACCTGAGCCGAAGGCAGTCGCTTAACCAACTGAGCCACCCAGGCGCCCCCAGGCACATAGTTCTTATATCATTTCATACCCCTAATATGCTTTTATAGTTAAAATTTTTATTCTCAGTACAGATCAGGACACCAAGCCTCATGGAGTATAAATAACTTAACAAGCTCACCCACCTGTCTCCTGGGGAAAATGCTTAGGGTAAGTAACTGTTCAGGCCCAAGATTGCAGAGCTCATTGGAAGCAGAGCCAACACCAGCATTAAATCTGACATCTCTTGACTCCAATCCAGTCTGGGGACACTGATTAGTTGTAAATGAAATAATGCTTTAGGATTCCATACTTGTCTCCACTGTACTAGAGCATTTCAAACACTGGTCTAAATAGTAACAGCTCTTCAGTACAACAGTTACAAAGGAGGCCTATTCCATAGCCCTTCTCTTCTGCTGCCATGAACATGGGCCCACATTTCTGATCACCTGAGGTTTTCTTCTGTTTAGGGGCTTTTTCCATTGACTCATCTTCACTCATTCTTTGGCCTCTTCTGCTGAGTTGGCACTATTCTGAAAGAATGACTTCATTGTTGAAAAGGCTTTACAAAATCCTTGACATAAATTAGATTGGTTTCCAAACGATGATAGTCCTTTTGGTGGTGTTTTTTGTATGTGTTCCATATAAATCTGGCCTGACTTCTTGAGGGATTGGCAATTCGATCACATTACCATTCAGCTTAGTGGTCACTGTTGGTCACTGTCATTGCAGACAGAATAAAGCCCAAGGCCTTAACAGGATACACTTCTTGCACAGGTCCTCCCCTGCTTCCCTGCCTTTATTCCCCTCTGCTTTTTGCCATTGATCCCTTACTTAGTCCATAAGAATTTCCCCAACTTTCATGCCCTTCCATGACTTATATATATGGCATTACCCCTTCTCTGATGGGTAATTTCCAGTCTGTATTTTAAAACCTAGCTCAAAGTCATCATTTTGTGATGCCTTTCTTAACTCCTGAAGGACAGCACTCATGACCTCTAGACTCTTTATAGAGTACTTTGCACAAATTTCTCTGACAAGGGAAGGCAGGAGGGTACCAGGCTTCAGAGTATCTATTTTGCTTTTAAATCCTGGCTCTGACTGGGTGTTATACGAAAACAATGGATCGTGGATCACCACATCAAAAACTAATGATGTATTGTATGGTGACTAACATAACATAACATAAAAAAAAAAAAAAGTTAAATCCTGGCTCTGCCTTTTTAAAGTTATGCAAACTTGACAAGTTACTTAACTTCTTAAGTTTCAATTTCATTATTTAAAAAACAGGGATAACAATGGTACTGCCTCATGGAATCATTGTGAGAGTTATATTGATGATACACTAAGACGTTCAGTAGAATGCCCGGCACACACAATAGGTACTCAGTGAACCACACTCACACTGTGATGTAGCTTTTTTTTTTTGAACCTGCTTGTGTCCTCTGCTAGACAATGAGTTCTCAGAAGTCAGGAAGTAGAGTCTTATTGTTCTGTGGGTCTTCTCCTCGTACGTTATAGGAAGGCTGGCTACATGGGTGAGTGAGCAGTGCAACTGAATAGGACCCCTTGCTCAGAAAGATCCTATGCTTGGGGTTTAATGTTCTACAACCACTGTCTTGAAATTCTTAATTATTTTATCTTTGAATTTGTGTTTAAGTTTGTATAAAGTAAAGTATGATGGGACAATGGAGTGTGTGTCAGAGGACTTGGAGCCTGGGCTCACATCACCTCCCCACCTCTCTAAGTTTAGTTCTCAACTGCCTGCTCTCTGTCCCTTGGAGCCTTGCCTCACCTAGCCTCCCCTTCCCTGCCTGCCCCAAACCTGCTGCTGCCCTCCACTGGGGGTGATGACCAGCTCACATTGCTGAGGCAAGAGGATGTTCACATTGCATTGTCACTGTGAGTTGCCAGCAGGGACCTGGGTGTGGGAGTGGGGTGGGTTGGAGTTCAGTGTGTGCCCCATAGCATCTCAGTAGGGCAAGGTAGCAGCCATACTTACGCCAGGCTGGCAGCTCCATGATGTACTGGGCTGGTGTCTCAGTAGTGGCCTCTCTAGATCTCACTACGAGTCCATTTATTAGTGCATCATCCAGAGCAAAGGTTGCAATCCTTGGAGGGTGGTGCCAGTCTGCTGTGTATTGGGGTGGCTGGGCCATGGGGAGATTGACTTCATAGTCCTGGGTGGAGCCCCACCTTTTCATTTTGCACTGGACCCTCAAATTATGTAACCAGTCCTGTGTGTAAAAACTTAACAGAAAAATACTTATTGAAGGACTGCAGACCAGCTAGGGTAAAAGTGAAGATGGAAGAAGACAGTGTTTACGAAGACCAGACTCTTCACCAAAAATCACAAGCCTGGAAAGACAGATGGCGGACTGTCAGACAGCTGGGAGCTGGAAAGGGGGCATGCCATTTCTTAGAATGACATGTGATTTTCCATGTTCGAATACATAGTTCACTTTCTCCTTCTTAATTCAGTTTTACTCACTTTTTCCCTCCACTCAGATCTCTTCCAAGACCCCAAAAATATCTTCTGTTTTTCTTTTGCCAGGATAAAATAAGGATCTACATTTGGGAGATGGTGAAATAGTGATAAAATCTCATTAGAAGGAGTTCCTTATCGTGAATATAATAACTAGGCTCAGACATGTGAAGAGCTTTCTCTTTAGCAGTCACTGTTCATAATGAAAAAGCAACGGGTGATAAATTCTCAGCAGCTTTCAACACAGTCTTTGCAGAGATCTCCTCACAGTGAGAGGAGAGAGGCGCTCTGGCTGTGTGTTACGATCCTTTACCCTGCTTCCAGCAGCTCCCTTAGTCGTCCTGTCCTCCACCTTTCCCAAACACCCATAAACATCCCAATCCCTAATTACCATGCCAGGAAAGTTCACTTTAGCTGTTGCAATTCCTTCCCATATGTTACATGACTTGAAAAAAAAAAAGAGGATTGAAGTAAACTTGGCCATATAGTATCAACAAATATTTTTTGAGATCCAATGCACTGCCGACTTCTCTTCATTTGCGAATTCAGTTCTGGAAAGAGAGAGGGGAGGGTGTGTGTGGGGGGTGGGGGGAGTGGGTAGGGAGAGAGACGAGACATCAATTTGATATCATCTCCAGTGTATACAGACTAAGAATATGATTTATAGCAAAACACTAATTAAAATGAAATCATTGAAAAATATTTGGGAGCCCAGTGGAATTCTTTATAACAGAGTGTGATCTATAGCAGACAATTAGAAGCATACATCAAGTCAGCCAACTTGCATGTTAGGGAAAGGCAGGGGGAAAAAAGGCCAAAATGAGAGAGAAACAGACCTTGGTGGAGGCTGTTTCGCAAGATCCAGCCTGAAGTTTCATATCCAACAGCCCTTGAGAGCGCTGAGTTAAGACTGCAGTTCCATCTCAAAGATTTTCCAGCTGATAGGTTTTAACATTCTTCCCCAGGTCTCTGCCAGCCCCGGGGCCACAGGCTCTCAGTCAGCCCCCCATCCTCCTAGCTTCCTTTCCCCTCCTCTCTTCCCCCTTCCCCTTCCTCCCCACTTCCTCTTTTAAAACTGGGGACAACGTGTGAAATGCTAAATGTACTGGGTACCTCCAGGCATCACGGCATTTCAGGGGCTGCCTGTTTTTACACTAATTTATCAAAACACCAACAATAAAACTGCAATGCTAATCTAAAGTATATATTCTGTCAGTAAAAAAAAAAAAGAAAAGAAAAAGAAAGAAAGAAAAGAGAAGGAAAAAAAGCACCTAGTGAAAATACACAAAACAAACCCAGTCCGTTCAAACTGCTTTGAAAATAAAGTGGGATTTGTTTGCAAGGATTTAAATTGGTAAATGATTTGAATTTCTCCACCCCTAGGTGAATGATTTAGATGGCCTTGACCCCAGTCTGACTGCAGGGATTAATGTGGGATAATGATTGCTGAGGCTATCATTGCAGCCGGCATCATTAATTATCCTTATTGATTGTAGCTTTCAAAGATAAAGCATTATGCTGACTGGAAACTACCCTCTTCCTGCAAGGTCAAGGCTAAAATAGGGAAGCTAAATAATTGCATTAACAAACAAAGAAATAAAAATAACCTCTCAGAGCATTGTGTAATTAAGATCCAATTACAACGTTTGTTCTTGTTTACAAAATGACAGAGTTCTTCTTGTCAAGTCATTTTCCTGAAAATTGCTTCAGTACATGATAATTGCATTATAGCAGGTAACCAGAATGGAGCATTAAAAGGGGGATCAGTTTCCTTGGATAGCTGCCACGGCTCTTGCTGTCTGAATCACCTACAAAGTGTGAGAGCCCCCAGAGACTTGTCTAAAAATACTAATGATATGTTAAATGAAGAGGGTTAGATGGAGGAAGTAATAATTGGGCTTCAAATCCTATTGCATTTCTTCTGGATAATGTAATGGAGCTTAGAGATATCCCAAGGATGTTATCACCAACGTCTTTCTTTACCTCCTTTCCCTGGCCACATCATTTTCATTGCTGTGAAAATCTTGGCTCTAAGGTCCTATTCGGTTGTAAATTTCTTCAGTGTAAAGGATTGGTTTGAGTTTCCCTGCTATTGATCAGATTTTGGGCTCCTAAAAAAAGAGGCTTTAAAGTGTAAAACACAAAGCTACACGTAATTTTCTGTGTGAAAATATTTCAAACAAACGCTTAGCTTTTTCTTTTGCTAAAGGTCTTCTGCTACATGTTCTGATGCTGAACGTATTAAGGTCTGATTAGAAAAGGGGTAGGCTTGAGCCAGTGGGGTCGGTGGGGGAGTTGGGTGTCCACTCTTCAGTGCCCGGGTTTATGACCTGCACCAGGCATTTAGTCTTTGGGGGGCTTAGTTCCTCCACCCGAGAAAGTGGGGATCATTACAATCCTACCTTAGGCTGAATTGAAAACTAAGGACATAATGACAAAAATCCTCTATTGTAAATTGTTTCTCTTGGAGTGGGATTCTTAAATAGAAGATTATTGTCAGAATAGAGGGTGATGCTTTATACTTCCCCAATTTTATTGAGAGAGAGAGAGAGAAAGAGGGAGAGAGTGAGTCACCATTCATTACCCTCATACAATGGGTTGGGCACAGTGCTGAACATTTTAATTATTTTATTAAATCCTCACAACCACTCTATGAAAGATTCTATAACTATATTTTATAAACAGATGGGGAAACTGAAGCACAAGGAGGCAAAATCATTTTCCCACTAACACACAACTGGGAAGTGATGGAGATTTGAACTCAGGTCCTGACTACCAAGTCCATGCTCCTTTGTTTTTGATCCATATAGTTACAGGAGACTGTATTTTGGGCTTGTATCTCTACTACTTGAATCTAGTCTTCCGTTTTTAGCTTCAGCTACCAGCCTACATTTCTTAATGTAGAAGTGAAAGATGGATATATTCTTGTTGTAAAAGCTCATGCAATACATCAGTTCATAGAATAAAATGGGAAAGCCCTTGGTCTTGCAAGCCCCAACTCTTAGATCCCTACATGTAGCAACCGTTAAGTTTGGTATTTTTTTTTATACCTTTCTTTTTGCATACATGGAGGCATACATATTATTTTTTATTTTACATATAATGGAATTATGAATTTTATTCCGCAACTTGTCTCTTTTCCTTAAGAGTGTATGTAAGAGAGATTTCGAGCAACCATATATAAAGCCATTTATTTTTTTATGATGACTTTGTAGATTCCAGTATAGGAATATATCATAATTTATTTAACCTGCCTCTCTGGGCATTTAAGTTGTTTTCAAATGTACTATTACAGCCAATGCTGCATGAACATCTGTGTACATCTATCTTTGTGGACATATGTGAACTATTTTTCTAGATCGTATTTCTAGAAGTCAAATTTCTGGGGTAGAGGATATGCACATTGTAAATCTTGATAGGTAATGAAAAATTCCCCATCAAAAAGACTACCAACCTACACTAGTATAGAATGTATCTGTGTTCTTCCATATTCACAAACACAGGATGTTATTAGTCTTCTAATTTTTCTGTCAGTTTTTTGATGAGAAATTATTTCTTATTATGCTTATAGTTTGCATTTTTACAGTCAGGTAAAATAGTTTTATATGTTAATTTGCCACTTGTTTTTGTTTTTGTAAATATCTATACACTGTGATAACTTTTCTATTTGGTTATTTAATAGACAGTGACCTTTTTTTGTCATCGAAACATCTAAGCACCCTGGCCTGGCCAATTGATTGCTCTTGTCTAAGGCACCTGACCCTTGAGGAAATAAGGCAAAACCACAGGGACGGTTGATTAGTTATCCTTGGCAGCTCTGGTAGCACCGGTGGTCTTTTCCTCATCAGATTGTTTTTGTGGTGGGACCTCGTCCTATTTCCTTCTGTCTAACCTCCCTTTGTTCCTGCTCAATCCCAAACTTTCTACTGATATGCTGATATACCTGATGACCTTCCCAGAAATTCTTTTTGCTTAAGTTGGTCAGAGATGACTTCTATTGGTGGCAACAAAAGGTTCCAAAAGTTAGAGTAATCCACAAGAGAGTGGATCACACTCAAAAGACCTTCAAGGAGATGAGAAGGATCTGGAATTGGTTATGTAGCATAAATGGGGCTGAAGACAATGAAAATAATATTGGTATTCAAAGATTTGAATTTGGCAAAAGGTGGTGAAACAATTATTATGTAAAATTATTTAAATTATTGCTTGTGGTGACCCAGAATCAAGTGTCTATTGAGAATAAACAGTGCTTATTGAGGGGCTCTTGGCCTCTCTGTAAATATCACTATTAAAGTCCAGTTGTATATAATGGACAGCTGACTGAACACCATAATTACCACAATATAGGTAGGATAGTGTTGTGACTGCAGTTGTGTTTTTTTGTTGTTTTGTCTCAAATTTGTACATCTTGTATGAAATAGGAATGACTAAATTTTTTAAGGCATTTGTTTAAATTTTTATTCCAGTATAGTTAACATACAGTGTTATATTAGTTTCAGGTGTATAATACAGTGACTCAACAATTCCATACATCACCCAGTGCTCATGACGACAGGTGCACTCCTTAATCCCCATCATCTATTTCACCCATCCCCCACCCACCTCCCCTCTGGTAACCAGCAGTTTGTTTTCTATAGTTAAGAGCTTGCTTCTTGGTTTGTTTCTCTCTCTTTTTTTCCTTTGCTTGTTCGTTTTGTTTCTTAAATTCCACATATGAATGAAATCATATGGTATTTGTCTTTCTTTGACTTATTTTACTTAGCATTATACTCTCTAGCTCCATCCATGTTGTTGCAAATAGCAAGATTTCATTCTTTTTATGGCCAAATAATATTTCATTTTATATACCACTTCTTCTTTATCCATTCATCTATCGGTGGACACTTGGGGTTTCCATAATTTGGCTATTGTAAATAATGCTGCTATAAACATTGGGGTGCATGTATCCTTTTGAATTAGTGTTTTTGTGTTTTTTGAGCAAATACCTGGTAGTGCGATTATTGGATCATAAGGTAGTTCTACTTATAATTTTTGAGCAACTGCCATACTGTTTTCCATAGTGACTGCACCAGTTTTTCCCACCAACAGTGCAAGAAGCTTCCCTTTTCTCCATGTCCTTGCCAACACTTGTTTCTTGTGTTTTTGATTTTAGCCATTTTGACAGGTGTGAGGTGATATCTCACTGTGGTTTTTGATTTGCATTTTCCTGATGATGAGTGATGTTCAGCACCTTTTCATGTGTCTGTTGGCCATCTGGATGTCTTCTTTGGAGAAATGTCTGTTCATGTCTTCTGGTCATTTTTTAATTGGCTTATTTGTTTTTTGGGGTGTTGAGTTGTAGAAATTCTTTATATATTTTGGATACTAACCCCTTATTGGACAAGTCATTTGCAAGTATCTTCTCCCGTTCAGTAGATTGCCTTTAATTTTGTTGATTATTTCCTTTGCTGTGCAGAAGGTTTTATTCTGATGTAGTCCCATTAGTTTATATTTGCTTTTATTTCCCTTGCCTCAGGAGACATATCTAGAAAAATGTTGCTATAGCTGATGCCAGAGAAATTGCTGCCTGTTCTCTCTTCTAGTATTTTTATAGTTTCAGGTCTCACATTTATGTCTTTAATCCATTTTTAGTTTGTTTTTGTTTATGGTGTGAGAAAGTGGGGAATGACTAATTTTTTGACAAAAAATATTGGATTGAAATCAGAGGACTGACTAGAATTAGGCTAAAAGACTCTTTTATCTCTTAAGACCCCAGGACTGATATAGCTCAACATTAAAGCAAAGTTTAATCCTGTGAGCTGCCCAAATTGCACTATTCATTGAATTTATAGTTTTCTTGGGTCTTTTATGTAAAAATTAAGTAATTGACGAAGAAAAAGTAAAAGAGTACTGGAATAGGGATATACAGTATGTTTCAGGAAACTTGGACTATGCTGAGCCCCGAACTCCCGCTAGAGCTCCCTTGCTCTCCAGATTAAATGGCCCCTCCTTCATGGTCAGATGATATTATTATAACATGTCCACCTGAAGAAGGTAATTTGTAAAAGGATGCCAGTATTCATCATACCCTTCTCCATCCACTGTCTCTGAATACGTAATTAGGTTACATGCCAGAGTGTTGCTTGCGGCCAATCACAAAGTCAAACATAGGAGTAGAGGAACTTAGATACACACACACACACACACACACACATTCTCACTGCTGTATGGTTTATGGTGAATTGCATTTTCATTGGAAACACACCAGGGAGAGTGTATATGTTTATAGAGTGAATATATGCTTGATATTAGTAAATAACAGTTTACCAAAGAGATGTACCAATCTTGAATTCACACCAGGAGTGTATGATAGTTTCATCTGTTTGACATCCTTACTGACACATAGTATTGTCAGTCCTTTTCATTTCACCCCTTCCAGTGGATATGTAGTGATCTCAATGTGGTTTTAGTTTGAATTTCTCTGATGACTAATGAGATTGAACATTATCTCTTATGTTTATTGACCATTTAGATATTCTCTTGACCATTTTTTTCAGTTGATTATCTGCTTTTAAAATATTGATCTGTAAGAATTATTTACAAAATCTGGATATGAGTTCTTTGTGACATATATGTGCTGCAAATATCTTCTTCCACTTTGTGGCTTGCCTTTTTACTCACTTCATGGTGTCTGTTGATAAATGTTGCTTATCTTTCAACTTTGTTTATGACATCTTTCCTTATAAAAATATTTAAAATTTTTGGATACTCAAAACTAGTATTTTCAGTTTGTAATTATGTATCTTGTATAGAAAAGCCTTTACTTCCTCAAGATATAAAAGCTCTTCTTTCAAACTTTTAATTCTTAAATAGCAATAATTAAATAGTACTTTTGTCTCCATACTCCCTTTTGCACTTTAATGCTCTGTATATAATCAATAGATTCTTACGTATCCCCAGGTCTGTTTTAAGACTTTAGTCTATTCCATTGAACTATGTTTATTTCTACATCAATACAGTACTCTTTGAATTACTATAGCCCCCCAATATATTTCGATATCTGGTAGGCAAGTGCCACCATATTGGTTTTTTTCAAACATTCTTTATATTTTCTCTTTTATATTAATTTAGAATCAGGTTGTCAAGTTCCATACAATATAAATATTGGGATTTTGATTGGGATTGCATTAAATGTATAGATTAATTTGAGGAAAGAATTATAGTTTTAAAATATTGGGCCATTCTATTTGGAAACTAGGTATGCTTCTCCAATTAATTAAATATTCTTCTATGTCCTTTAATAAAGGTTGTACATTTTCTCCATATTGTACTTTAGTTTTTGGACATTTTATGCCAAGGTACTTTACGGCATACAACTAGTTGCTATTATTAATGGTATCCTATCTTCCATTTTATTTTTGAAAGTATATTTAACCATTGTGTAGGAATTATTTCTATATGTTAATCTTGTGTCTGGCCACCTTAATTACTTTACTAATACTAATAACTTACAGTTGATTTTCTTTGATTTATTATATATTGTTTGAATTTGTTGTAGCATCAACCAATTTTCATATTTTTTATTATGTGTGATATGTGAATATTTGACTTAATAGATTTGAATTAAGAACAACTATTGCTGTCTGAGCTGCTGGCTTGCCAAAGAGCAGTGCTACATTTGTAGTAGATGCTGAATACAAACTTCGTGAATTTTTGACTGGATGTGGTACACCTTCACACATCACCAATTATCTGCAGCCCACATTTGGGGACCACCAGATAAGAAGGGACACTGGAAGATACACAACTTGTACCTATTTTGCAATAATACTTTGTTCTGGAAAAATTTTTTTTGCATTATTTATTGCTGTTCTTCCTTTCCTAAATTAGCACAGGTTACTGTGGTTACTTGTGTTTTCTATAGATTCCTAAACTTCCACTTATTCAGCTACTATGTATGAAGCTTCTATTGTGTGTCAGGAACTGAGGATATAGAATTAAATAACAATCTGTCCCTTTCTTCAAGGAGCTTATTGTCTACTTAGGAAGTCCCACAAGTAATGAATGATTGTAATTCAGAGTTCCTCAGTGTGAACCATGATTAAACAGCACTATTATACTGGTGATGGGAAATTAAAATCAGAGCTTGAATTTGAGATATAATGCTATTGAGAGTCTGAAATATATCCAGAAAATGTTTGATATTCCTCATTGCTTCAGACTTGTGAATATTGGTTGGATCACAGAATTTTAAATTTGAAAAGGTTATTAGAGATCACCTAGTTCATTCTACAGATGAAGAAAGAGAGGCCCAGTGAGGCCATGTGCCTTTGCCAAGTCAGTAATCTGTATAAATGCTACAGTGTAAAATTTCAACTCTCCAGATTCTTCATCTAGGGCATCTTTCATTATAACACATATAATTTACTCTTCCTCAAGTGATGTTCAAACCAGTGATACATTTTTTTTGGATCAGTAATTTTTTTTTTTGGTTTCAGTTTTAAGACATCATAAAATGTTATTGTTGGGTTTTCAAGAATTATCTGTTATCTATCTATCTATCTATCTATCTATATCTATCAGTTATCTATCTATTTATCATCTATCTATCTTCTAGGCAGAAGGCTGTTAGGAGATAAAATTAGAGTGAAAGGTTAATCTTTGATGAATACAAACTGAACCATACCTGCTGTACACTGCAAATAGTAGTAGTTGATGACATGGGTCTTCTAATGGTTAAAATCTTTGGCTTTGGATTCCCCTGGTGCTGGGCTTTCAACTCAGCTATTCCATTTACAAATCCTGTGACTTTGGGCAAAAGTCATTTATCCTCTCTAAACCTTGGTCTTTCTTCATTGATAAAATGGGATAATCATATCTACCTTACAGGATTATTGTGAAGATTAAGTGAGATAATATGTATAAAGGGATTAGCACAGAACCTGGAATACAGTAAATTCCCTATAATTTATGGCTATTCATTTATTAGATACAGACCATTGCCGTTGGCTTGCACTAGTCCCATTTTTTTGATATAAATTGCCTATATCTTTAGATGTTTTTGTGTGTCTGCACTTCTCAAATGCAGTGAAGTCACCTGTTAGTATCACCATATCATATTATGGTGTGACTGAAGTAGTTCTCTTTTTCATCTGTTTCTCACTTCATCCATATTGAAATATGACACTAAAGGTTTACAGTGCTGAGGTAGCTATAAGACAATCACTAAAGCATCTATGCATATTTAAAAGACTTAAAACTAGTAGCTATTTCATTTTAAAGCTGATGCTTAATATTTCTTTGTTATCAATAGTCTAATGTGAGCAATGGATGGTCCCTGCCTTTAAGGAGTTTAAAAGGTAGTTAAGATAAAAGTTATAACCATGTGAAAAGGACAACACATTCTGAACTCTACAGAAGTATGGCAAAATACATTATTATAATAGAAAAAAAAAGGGCAATGAGTATAAAGGAGGGGAGAACTTTTTGACTGGCAAAGCTTGATCTGGGAAAGGCTCTTGGGTAAGGATAGATGAGAGCTGGTTATTGGATGGGGAAAATTTGGGGATAGAATGGAGGGAAGGCAGAGGTGGGGGGCAAATTGTGTTTAGGGGACCTTAGTTGATCAGTTGGCCTAGAAGACAGAGTTCATGAAAATGTAAGTTAAAACCAGATTTAAAAATTTTTGACTACTGTAAGTATACAACATTAAGGACTTTAAACTTTGTTCTTTTGACAGTGAGGAGCCAGTGAAGTTTTCAAGTAGGGAAGTTAAATCATCAAGATAGTATTTCAAAAAGATTAATCTGTTGGCCAAATGTAGCTGGAATCAGGGGAAAAGCTAGAGAGAAACAAATCATTTAGTAGGCACAATTATGAGGTGGCGAAGGTTGAGTGGTGGAAATGAAAAGGATGGGGGGAATGCAAATTGCCAAAAAATTGGTTCCTGACTGGAAATGTGACAAAGTAGTTTCAAGTTCAGTACCAGTTACAGAAATGGTGAAGTCAGCAACAGGGAGTGAATTTTGGTTAAATTTTCATCAAACTGAGTTTGAAATGGTGGAGAGATAGCCAAATGGGATTGTCTAATAACTAACTCAAGATCGAGGCTAAAAATGTTGATTTGATCATTAGCACCAAGAAGTTAAGGAGACTGTTGGTGATAGGGAGTGACTGGTTAGTGAGTTGAAGCTTTAGAAATTCAGAAGTGGAAAGAAAGAATGATGCAGGAAGATAGCTAGAGAGAGGAGGCAACTGGGTCAATTGTTTCTTCTCTTCCTCTTTTTCCAAAAGATAAGGAAGCCTTGTAGAAGTTTAAAGTTAGAGATGATGCAGAGGAACAGGAGCTGTGTAAGAGTGAAATATAGAAAGAGGGTCTTAATGTGAATTATGAAATCAACAAAAGGATGAAATGGGACCCATGATGTGATGACTGTTTTCCTTGCAATGTCCTGGGTACTTCCTATCAAGCTTTGCATGGCATTTATAAGACGTCTTTCTCAGGATAACTAAGTTTGGATGAAACAGGAAGAATCTTGTGTATATTTTCTAACTTTTCCTTGGGTAAGACTATCCAAATCTGACAGAGCAGCAAACTGGTACTGTTCTTTTTGCAAAAACAATACAACCTCAAATTTGAATTCTATATGGTATTGTGTTTATAGGTGAGATATTTGCTTCTTAGGTTATGCAGGCAAAATAAAGAAAAATATAAGTATTTTCTGACAGAAAATTAGGAAAATGAACTTGTCAACTGCTGAAGTATTGTTAGAGTGCTAAGGTTTGGATTTGCAGTGTTTGATGTCACAATTAATTTATCATTGTCAAAGTCTGACTTCCTGCTTTTGACCCCACACCAAAAAGGCGTAAAAGAGTTTGTGAAGAAAAGCTTCTTGGAAGTTAAATGGCTCATCCAAAACAGCATTTTAATGATTTAAATAAAAATGAATCAGAAACATGTGGATTTAATTTCCCTTAAAATTCACATGGGTTTGAGACTTAAAGGAAAATAGTACTTGGCACAATGTGTTTAGGATTTGGTTAAACTCAAAACATTTGAAAAACTTTGGACCACTGGATGACTTTGAAATACATCTGGGTTTGCCCATCCATGTGGGCATGGTTACAAAACCCTCATCCTTCGTGGCACTATTCAAACATTCTATCAACATGCGTCAGCTTTCAAAAGGTTTAATTAGGATAAAATCAACAAATTTTATTGCCTACTATGTGCAATCAATAAAGTAGAGAGCCACAGCTTTCCCCATTTCACAGCTAGAAAGTTTTTGCTGGCGTGTGGTCAAGAGAAATCCACACACAGACAAAGTCAGATTGGGCCACTGGCGTGGTCTTTTGGGAATGAGAATTCAGTTCCATCAGCCATTCCTATTCATATCTTCTGCTATTGTAGAATTCCATTAATTTCAGGAGCATGAAAAAGAGAAAAGTTATGTTATATGGTACTGAGTTGGTAATCAAGCATTGCTTTGGGTTTTTAAACCATTACTTTAAAAGGTCATTTTGGCATGTGTTGAAAACACATACATGTTTAAAATGTTACATTAGGGACATTAATTAAAATATGTAAAGAAGACCATGAAAATGAGGAAAACCAGTGGTTGGCAAAATAACCTCTCTGCAGTTGCAACCCCAACTAACCCACATGGCAAACCCAATTGTTAGCAACTCAGTGGCAACGGGGTTATAATGAAACCTGCAGAAGTTCTGCCTGAAAGGTACTCTTATTATTTATAGCCAATTATATTAATCCCAAAGCTGAGTGACACCCAAGGAAATAATTGAATTTCTTAGATTTCTCTCTTTACACTTACTGCCATGATCAGAAAAACACAATTTTGAATGCTCCTCTCTCTTAGGGTAAGACCATGCTGTCCATGCAATTGGATAAGTCTCCAGGGAAAACTGGCTTCTCCATGGCATTTTATAAAAAGCTTTATGGAAAGTTGGCCTCAATTTTTTGGGCAAATTTTTCAAGAGACAAGAAGGATGCAAGTTGAAATGATCTCTTCTCGTTTTTACCCAAGGAAGTTTATGAGCCTTAATCATAAAAAAAGCACTGCTTAAGGAAGTTGCCTCATAAGGTCTAGGCTACATGAACAAAATAGTCTTTAGAAAAGGACAACATTAGTAGTTTGACTAAACAGTAAAATGAAACTCAAAGAGAAATCTCTCTTCTCCCCTACCCCTAAAACCCTAAATGATCCTAAATGATCGTAGTTGGTAAACAAAGCTTGGAAGAGGCTGTCATATACAATGCCCCAAGTAATTTTGATCAACTTAGATAACCGGTCCACAGGCTATAAAAAGACAAAAATGACATGTTGGCATGTGTGAGATACTAGGGAATATCTGCCTTCGTTCATAGAAAAGTTTACGTAGCCCTTCTAATCTCCTTTCATATTTGTGCTCCTTGATGACCATCTGATATTCTTGGCAAACTTAGGAGGAAATCAACTGTAGATATAATATCCATCACTTTAATTCAGCAAATTTGAGATCCTGAGATCTGAGACTATTGGAGGAAGCAAAGCAGCATGTCTTTCATTAAAGGAGGCAGAGAGGTTAATGGAGACTTCTGCATTACTCAGAGCCAGGTCTCTTATGATCCCGTAGCTGAAGCTATATTATTCTCATCTGCCCTGCTGGGGAGAGATGAAAATATCCCTCACAAACTTGGGTAAATAAAAGGGTGTTAAGAAGGGAAGACCTTTCTTGGTGTTGCTAAAATCCTCATGGAATCTCTTTGCTTATTTCCCTGTGGTTGCAGCTGTGGAATTGTGGAGGGAGGTACCACTGGTCTTTTCTTCAGGGAGGACTAAAGAACTAGCTGATGAATACATCACAGGCAATATGCCTACATAACAGTCAAGGGAAACAGTTCATTTCTTCAATTAATTACATAATGAGGCTTATTGTTCATGGCACTGATTAGGCCCATGAAAAGCTTTTCTTTTTTTTTAGATGTTAGAATAAATAGAGGGTATATATATATATATATATATATATATATATATATATTCTTTTGGTATGAATTAAAGCCTCCTTTCTCCCTCCTCTCTTATTTCCACATAAATTAATTCTAGAATTTAATAAAATAACAGGTGGTTCCACTTCAGGCTGAGCAGATGTTAGACTGAATGAATGGAGACCCCTCTTGTGTTCAATATATCCCTGAGCTCTTTCTTTCTTTATCTCCTCACCTCTCCCTTTTCTCCCCACCTCCCCACCCCTGATTTCTGCCAGATTTATGAGCAGCTACAGTATGAGCTGTTTTGTTTGAGCAATATGAATATTGATGACTGACACGTGCTGATTTTAGATCTATTAGTGACATTCATAATCCTGAATATGTAGACATTTTTCACCAGATAATGAGGTACCAGATTGCCATACCAGGAAATTCCCTTCTCTTGGTTCCTATAAGTAGATAATTTCTATTACTTTACAGATGGAACTTGAAATTGGAAGCTTATTCCAGAAGAAGTTAAGGGAAAATATAAAATTAGATGCACAATTCAGAAAACCCCTATGTTGCTCAGAAGTCTCATGTATTACTTTAGTGACATTTTTGACTCCTCTCTTGGTTATTTCTGAGAAATAACCCCCCTAGTTTAAAAACAAGAGCTTTCTGTGTCTTCTCTCTCATCAAGTCTAACATAAAATTGATTCCATGTTCTTTCTCAGTTTCACAGACTTTATAAACAATGGGACACAAGAAGTGAATCAAGAGAGTTGTTTTTTCCAAGGAATCCTCTTACAGTTGTTCACCCAGGAAATGCCCTTCTGACAATATTCAAAATAGTGGCCTTCAGGTGAAAACTATTTTTCATTTTTCATATTAAGATCATATGTTTATGCTTCTGACATTATTTCAGATTGTATTTAATAAAAACATTTTCTGATCCTAATTCTGACTTCTTCCTAAAAATATACCTGGAAGCTTATGGCATGTTCCTGGCTCTCCCAAGGCTTTGATGAAAGTCATTTTCTCCCCTTGGGACCAGTCAGATATGGGGGAGACATTGCTGATGAGACGAAAAAGTCATGGTCAGCCATTGATTATCAGGATTGGGATGAGATTGATATTATCCATCCCATTCTTGACTATTCCCCGTTTTCCCTTTCTTTCCTTTCCTTCCTTCTCTCCCTCCTTCCTTCCTTCCTTCCTTCCTTCCTTCCTTCCTTCCTTCCTTCCTTCCTTTCTTCCTTTCTTCCTTCTCTCTCTCTTTTTGTCCTTTTTTCTTTCTTTCTTTCAAGGCTTACCCTGCAATAAGAAAGGAAAATATAAAGCAAAACCAGAGATGTGCTTTCTCTTAGTGTTGGGATAGTTTCTTCAGTCATCTTGGATTTTTCTTGGAAAAGCACCTAAGTATATAAATTCCATTTCCATCACTGATTATAAGTAGCATCTCTGGGAAATTACTGACATTATCTACATACACAAATCAGTTTCTTCCACTATAAAATGGAATTGTCAGGATCTGTGGGGATGCAGAGGGTTCTGAGAATATGGGGTTAGTGTGTGAACCAACTGTGGGTATAAAGGCACTCATTCCTCTACTGTCTCTGGTCTTATTCTGCCTCTTTGATTCCATTGGTATTAGCAGCTTCTTTTATCATCCACATTCTGATTTCTGTTGTTTCTGACCTTGACTTTACTTATTAAACTTATAATATACCTGATGTTGATTTGACAACATGATTGTAATTTCTTAGATTCCTTACTTGACTTTCTGTTTGCTGCTTCAATTGCTCCCTAAATCTTGACCTCTTGAGTTCTTGACTTCAGGCTGATAACCTGATTTCAGATCTGGAAATTCTTCCGAACAACCTCAGGATCAAGTTGCTGAGGTCTGCCTCTGGTAGGAGTTGGTGTCCCCTGAATCTCCTTTCCTCAGAAAATGTAGAAATAAAATGTTGCTAAGGACACTATCAAGTACCTCTAACGTTCTAGACTTTGTGATAGGAATTTTTTTTTAAAGATTTTATTTATTTACTTGTCAGAGAGAGAGAAAGAGAGAGCATTAGCAAAAGAAGAGGAAGAAGTAGGCTCCACTCAGCAGGGAACCCAATGCGGGACTCAATCCCAGGACCCTGGGATCATGACCTGAGCTGAAGGCAGATGCTTAACCGACTGAGCCACCCACGTGCCCCTGTGATAGGAATTTTATATATGTAATTCTACTGTCATGTGATGTCTCTAACCTAATGAGGCAATACAATGCAATGGTCAGAGTGTTAACTCTGGAGTTTAGACCCTTGGATTTGAATTCTGGTTCATAATTATTAACTGTGTGACACATTGGACATGTAACTTGTAAATCTGTAAAATGAGGATAATAATAGTGCCCATTATATAGAGTTTTTGAGATGATTATAAAATTTAAAACAAAGAATGTGCTTATGATAGTTCCTGGCACAGAGAAAAGCTTAATAAAAATGTTAGCTATTATTACTATTTTGGGTCAGTGTGCTTTGGAAGTATAAGTACATTAAAATATTCTTTATTTGTTAAAGTGACTTTGTCTAGATTTGTTTTCAATTACGTATTTAATTAAAGAAATTGTGGATTCCATTTTCTTTGGAATAGTTATGTACAATTATTTTGATTTTTGTTTGCAATGAAAAGTGAAGCCATGGAAATACCTGGATGTTGCTGCTATATTTCTCATAGACTTCTTTGGCCAAACAAAAATTGTTTTTGTTCTAGTTAGAAAAAATTAGAAAATAGAAGCAAACCCAAAAAAACCCATATTACCTAAACCTACAGCAAATTCAATCCTCTGGAAGGATGTAATTAGGCAAGAACCAAGAACCCGTTCAGGGTTTTCAAGTATCTTGCTTCTGTTCTACTGTTATTTCTACTTCTAAAGTATCAGAATTTGATCTTGACTAAATATCACCTAAATTGGTGAGTTAGGAAATCTATATAAATGATTCATTTGTCAAGTGTTTATTGAGCACCTACTCTATCCTAGGCACTGCCCAGCTCTGGGGGTTCAGCCATAAATGAGATAGGTGAGGTTGGCCTCTTCTTGATGGTTACATTCTAAAGAGGGAAAATGAGGCAGTGAAGAATAAAAAAGATGGTGGGGTGCTTAAGCATTCCTTTAGTTAGGGCCATGGAGGAGATGATAAAAAAGAACCAGCCACGTGAAGATTTGGGGGCCACAGGGTCTAAGCAGAGAGCACACCACATTCAAGCTAATGCCCTAAAGTGGGAACGATCATGGTCTATGGGAGGAAACAAAAGATGCCAGTGTGGCTGGAGGGACGTGAGAGGTGGGCCATGAGCTTAGGTTTTAATAAAATAGGAGGTCACTGGAGGATTTTAAGCAGAAGAGTGATATCCAATGTTTACTTTCTACCAAGTTCGCTTAGCTGTGAGGAGAATGGATGGAAGTCGGACAGATGTATGACCAAAACGATCAAAGACAGGACTCCATGACAGTGGTCCCAGGAGAGGCACCGGGGGCTGGGACTAGAGCTGGTGCAGGGGAGACACGAGGAGCGGAGACTCAGAATATGTGTTGGAGATAGAACTTGGCAATGGACTGCAACTTGGGAAATGAGGGAAAAGGACCCAGAAATAATTCCTAAATATTTGGTTTCATTGGCTCGGTGGATGATGGTACCATTCTTTAGATGGGGGAAGACTAAGGAGGAACAAGTTTGGGAGTAAAATCAAATGCTTTGTTTTGATCTAGTTATTTTTGGAATGCTGTGGGCCAAACATACCCGTGAGTAAAAGCAATGCTTTTGCCAAATCTAGGCAAGTATATGAATTACCAAATCACTTAGGTATAAAAAAACTCCATTTTAAGACATAATATAGACTTGTTAAATAAAACATGCAATTAAAAATCCCTCTGATTTTTTTGTGGATATAAGGAGATCTTAAAGTCAAAATCAAACTACCATGTTACCACCAGTAGTTCTTTTAAAGATAATGTCTTTTTTTCTTAAGATTTTATTTATTTATTTGTCAGAGAGAGAGAGAGAGCGCACAAACAGGAGGAGGGGCAGGCAGAGAGAGAAGCAGACTCCCCGCTGAGCAGGGAGCCCGACGTGGGGCTCGATCCCAGGACCCTGAAATCATGACCTGAACTGAAGGCAGACACTTAACCAACTGAGCCACCCAGGCGTCTCAAGACAATATGTCTTCTTTAAGAAGTGTGGCCATTGATCCTTTCAGTGTTTTTCCTGCCTACTTTCACATACCTACTGTGCTTTGAGATTTTGTTGTCAGATTTTATTAACAAATTTAATCCTGCATATTTTTATCTTATTTTGACTTGATGTAGAGTCCTCATGATTAGATAACAAATGGCTACCAGTAGTGTTAGGATGTAGTTGCTAATTGACAGGTGAAAATTGTATAATAGTTCTATCTTTATTAGTCTTCAGGGTGAGTGTTATCATTGGATACCATTATAAGGAATAAACTCAGAAAGATTTGAGCCCAACTCATACGTTACGTATATCTATGAACTAACCTGGCAGTCATCACTTCATCTGTAGTTCAGCTGCCTTTGATTTTATTATGTATGTTTTATAAATAGACTCTTGAATACTGTATTATCTTGCATTAACTTTAGACACTAACAACTACTTTTGGTGTATTAAAACATATAGAAACAATGAGCTCCTATCATTTAGACATAATGAAATACTAAACTTTTCTTATTTAGCTAAGGATTAAATTACAAGCTTAATTTGCCGATTAAAAAAGATTCCCATCTAGTAGACTTTAATGCACACAAGGATATGTGCTGTTTATATAAATAGCATGGAAGTTAATTCAGACCATTTCATGGGAATAGTTTATGTATTGTAATCATGAGTCAATACACAGTTCTCTCTAAATTTAAAACAATGTAAATTAGCCAAGCCAATTTAATTCTTGCCAAGAAAGAATATTCCTTAAAGCCATGTTTTTAAGTTTATTAGGTTAAATGCAACTATATTCTGTAACTAATAAGTGAGAGGATTTATTGAATTTTGAAACTCACTGATTGTAAATTATGTTTTTAAAGTTACTTAAACAAGTTAAATATGTTTATAATAATTTCATTTCCTTTATGACATCTAACTAATAAGAAAAAAATAAGGCTAGGAGAGAACTGGAGTTGGTTTAATTTTTTTCATGACCAAAGCCAAGTTTAAATCCTGTCCAAATGCCACTTCTCAATCACAGCTTTAAAGGATTAAAAGAGATTATAGTGGTATTTCTTTACTTTTCTGATACACAAGTTTGTGTCAAAGCTATCTTGAAGCCTGCCATTGAGTTTCACCTTTGAGGTGAGAAAGTAGCCTGCTGAGTGAGTACTTATTTCTAGGAAGAAGATACATTTGCTTAATATAAATTGGGTAGCAGTTACAGCCATTGTGTGTGACCTTCTTTATGTGGAAATCATGTGGATACTGGACTATAAGAAGAGAATTTATAGCAGTGTTCTCTCGTTCAGATTCTATTTTGCAGATTTGAGTAGGTTTTTCTGTGCTCAAGAAACTTTTGGTTAATAAGTCTGGCTTTCTGCTTGTTTCATTTCGGAGAAAAATCTAATTTAGTTATAATGATTTTAAAACTGATCGGACCAAATCATATAATATGCAGTAATTTCTTTCTTTACATTTTGGTAACATGTGGGCTCTAAGATGGAAAAATACTTGGTTTAGGATTTTCCTTCCTTGTTTGGTTCAGAGTACAGTCTAATTTGAATATGGCTTCTCTGCTATGATCCTTTCTCATTTTTCTTTTTTCTTGGGAGTGTACCGTAAAAAGAATCCTCTTGCCAAGGACAATTGTAGTTTTATTTGTTTCTAAACTCTCTGTATCATGTTGCCCATATTTCCTGATTAAAATCTTTGGTTTGATTATCTCCCAATGTACATTTCTATTTACATAATAGGTATTTTGAGTTTGGATTTGGAAATACGGGCACTGTCTTCTAAGCTTGCTTTCCCCATCTCAGTGTGGTCATGGCAGAGCCTTGGCCCGTTTTCTCTGTGCTTTGTGCCTCACTTGCCAACCTGTTCAGGGGGCTCCTGATGCCTCACATGGCTGTGCTGCGGCGGGGTGGGGTGGGGGGGAGCTTCCCTTGCCCTCACATAAACCACTGATGTCCTCTCTGGGCAGGACTGCTGGGAGTTCCAGACTCCTGTCTGTAGTCCTAGCTGTGGCAGCGTTCATTTGAAGAACAGGGTGTTACTGGAAGTGCTGAGTCAGCCAGCTGCATCTGGTATTTAAAGGAGACTTTAGAGAAGTTAGTTGCTGGGAAACTGTTTCTTCAAGAATTTTTTGAGCTTGCTCTGGTGATAAACCTGCCACCTGATAAGTACTAAGTAGTAACTGTACATTTTCAAGATAATGCCGCAACCAAAAGGTGGTCGTTATATGCCACCAAAGGAAATGCATTTGCCTTGGGGTTTTAGATACGATGTTCATCCTTTAGGGGTGTTAGAGGGCATTCCACAGTTAGCCTGTTCCTACCAGAAAACTTTCCCATTTTAGCGTGAGGGGTACTTGGAGTCCATGCCAGACATATATGGCAGATTCTCCTGAATTTGTTAAATAGCTGTTAATTAAACATTTACCATATGATATAATGAAAAATCAGTCACGGCCTCTGCTCACAAGGATTTCCACACAAGAAGGGAAAGACATGTAAGGAAATAAGTACGATAAAAATGACCAGATATTGGGTTAGAAGTGTGCATGTGGAAGTGACAGTATAATGAAGAGGGCTCAGTCTACTTATTTGGAGCAAGAAGAGAACTGGGAAGGATCTGGGGAGGTGTCGGACTTGAGCTGAGCCTTGACAAATGCATAGTGTTGGCACACAGAGGGAGAACATGTGGGAAGGGCTGCACCTGGGCCACTGGCTCATAGGCTGCTGAGGCCTGGGGTCTTTTTAAAGAGAATCTGG
Organism: Leptonychotes weddellii; assembly: GCF_054177405.1. Taxonomy (NCBI): domain Eukaryota; kingdom Metazoa; phylum Chordata; class Mammalia; order Carnivora; family Phocidae; genus Leptonychotes; species Leptonychotes weddellii. The sequence goes on along the minus strand of NC_138369.1, from coordinate 97,263,286 downwards.
TGGGAGATAAACCCGGAGACAGAGGTGGGAGCAGGATTATAGAGGACATGGTAAGCCACGGTAAAAATTGGTACTTCGTCTAGCGGGTGATGGATTTTAAGCAAGGGAGTCATACTATCATATTTGCATTTTTTTTTTCTTTAAGAGTAAGAACTCTGACGGCAACATGAAGGATCATTAGGAGGGATTTGACTAGATGACACTTAGGAAATCAGTCAAGAGACCAATTCAGCAGCCCAGTAGAGAGACCATGAGAGCTGAGACTTACGCAGATACAGAGTACGAGGAGAAGGGGAGGAGGTAGGTTGGAGAGATGTCATTGGAATAGAATGGGTAGGTCTTGTCTTGGTGACCGACTAACTGCAGGAGGAGATTCCAAGTCCCAGATTTCTGGTCTGGGTGTTTGGGTAGCTAATGGGGCCATTTCCCAAGACAGAGACACAGTGGGGCAGGCTTAGCCATGTTGAAACTATTGGATAAACTCATATCAAGGGTATTAATGAATTCAATATAGGATTAACAGTGCATTCCATTTTCTTCAAGAATATCTAACAACTTGATAATTCAGTCCTCTCAGCATTTCCTTGCCTCTTCCTCTGCCAAGATGTGCTAAGATAGTTGAAAATGAGTGTGTGTTGATCTTGAATTTTTTGGTGGATTTCTTCAGTTCTCCACATATGAATGCATGTGGTACAGCACAAATATTAGCTCTGAAAATACTGCTGTCTGTATTCACACTGACTTTTTCTAGCAACTTCAGGCAACTGTCAAAACCCCAGTGAAGCACACAAATATAAGCTGGAGGATTTATGAGGGGATGAGAATGTTTGGGTGAGTCACAATGCCATTTTTTTAAAGTCTCAGATTTTATAAATAAGTATAACAGAATAATAGTTATTTTAAATGTATTATATGTGTATGTGTCTCTTTAAGCTTTAAAAAATACATGAAAGGATGTGAATTGTCCCCTAGGATCCCAACAATAGAAAGCAATAGTAATTAAGCAAAAAATTAAAAAAAATTGACATGGATGTATTGGAGCTAATATAAATCCTGTGCAATTGGCATAAAGGAATTTGTTATTTTCAAAACAGAACTAAATCTCTTTTCCATTATAGATTTAATTTAAGTAACATGATAAATAGTGGTAAATTGAACTTTATTATGTATTCATGAAATGCAGTTTAATACAATTGTTATTTCTGGCATTTGTGGTTTAAAGATATTCCCTTATGGGTAGATGTTATTTTTAATGTGCAAATTCAGAAATAATGACCTCCAGTTCCACTGGTGAATTAAGGCTGATATATACACATGGACAATAAGGGAAAAATAGTCTCTGAATTCTGGGCTTTATGAAAATTTCTAGTGTAATCTCTGATCCTTTAAAAACTGACATTAAACAAATTATTTTAAGGTTACAACTTTATTGCCGGTGAAGAAAAAAGTAATAAAGTAAACATTTTCCTAAGGTTTTTAAAAGAATAGTATTTGACAAGGACATACCTGAAAGGGGAAAACTCATTTACCAAGAACAGGTTATTGAAAAATCTCTGCACAATTTAAAAAAAAAAAAAACAGATTAAAAATTCACATGACATGATGCCTTCCTGGCATGTCCAGAATATAAAATTGGAAACTCAAAGGGAATGGCTAAACAAATAAACAACATACGCCAAATAATTTCTACGAGACTCTCTTCCAGATCATTGGTAGGAACTTGTTCAAGAGGGAGAAACAAACACTAGCTCTTTGTCATAACTTTATATTTAACTCAATTCTTTTCCACACCGGGAAGTTTGTCGGATAGGTAAACCAATAGGAAAAACAGTGTAATTAAAAGGCAGGACTTCAGGAGACCCTTAGTTCATAACTAATGGTGTGTGGTGTGACTTCCCATCAACTCTTCCTCATTGGACCAAGAGGGACTTTTGTGCTGAAGCTGTGTTCTAATGACTACTTAATCTACCTCTTTAAAAAAACCTTTTCAGGGGATGTTGGATGGTTGAGTTTGACTTTCATCTGACCAGTCATTACAATTTATAAAGTTTAGGTCAGGCCTGTGTGTAGACGGAGATCTCTACCAGGAGCGTGTAGCTCGAGGTTGGAAGAACAGAGACGGTTTGGGGTTATCTGCTTGTGACAAATGTTTGTGGAATGTGAGGCCTATTTTGGGCACTGGGCCCCGGCTTTTTCAGCATAGCTGTGGTCATCTCTGGAGGCAAGCAGATGTCTGAATGTAATGCTTAAGTCCTGATCCACTCTGAAGGTTCTCAAAGGTTTCCTTAGATCACAGTTGTTATATGCATGTTAGGTGACCTCTGAGATGGCCCAGCTGGTGGGAAGGCTGGTCAAGAGAAGGAAAACTTCAGCTACTGGGATCATCTCAATGTTATTCTCAAAGTTGTCCCTTGAGCAATGATCTCAGATTCATTGACCAGAGTGCTGTTTCTTACGTGGAAGGGATAATTCAGCACACGTTGAACCCACATTCACAATTTGGACACCCCAGAGCTCTGGAAAGTGGAAGTCATTTCCATAACTTATTTGTTGGCAAAACCTGACCCCATGTGAACTTATTTGATAGAACAAGCTGACCTGATGTTATGTAAGACGATGTCTATCCTCTACCTTATCTAGGGCAAATATTCATGCATTTTGATTACTGGGTGCAGCCTCAGACTCTGCTCAGGGTGTGATATGATATATGATATGCACACCTTATTAACTTCCTAAAACGTGAAAAATTCTGAGTTCTGAAACCCATCTGTATCCAAGCATTTTAGATAAGGAAAGAAACTGTGGAGCTGTAACCACAAATGAGTCTTAATTTTCCTTTTTCTGCATGCAAATACCTACTAATAATGTCCTTAGGGATAATTTGTTTGGGGAAGTTAAGTACTCTTTCTAAAATTTGATTTAAACTATTAATTTGCTTAGCAAAATCATATATTGCACATTGGCAAATTCAGCCCTGTTGTGGTAAAATTATCACAAATTATAAATTAGCTGCCTCTGAATTAATGAGGTTTTATTATAAACACAAAGCAGCATTACTTCCAATGCCTAATTTTCATTAGTACAAAAAAGAGACCAAATAAAGCCAAAGGGGCAAGGGAAAAGAAAAGAATTGCCTCTGCTATCTATGTACCCTGTAAGCATTTGAAACGTGGCTGAATTTTTTTTTTTTTATTTGTAAGGGGCTGAAAAGATGTTTATATTGCCTGCCCCAATTTGATTTAGATTAAGGCTGCCATAAAATCCTTTTAGTTCCAGTGGCCTGTGTATGATTCCTGGATTCCGAATCTCTTATTTTTAATGTACTAAGGCTAGAGTTTTCTCAAGAAAACAAAGAAGAGACATGATTTTTTTTTTTTTTTTTTGAGACGAGAGGACAGGTGGGGCGCCTGGGGTACCAAGGGCATTTTGCGAAAGCACCAAAGCAGATAAAGCTCAAGCATGTTAAGGGTGGAACGGCAGGGGTGAAGGGGGTGGCGATCAGGGCAGCAGGACGGGGTTGGTGCTCGGGGTCCTGCCCTCAATGGCACAGATGGGCCGCAGAGCTGAGGGCTGGGATGCCAGCCCTGAAATCCACTCTGCTTCTTTAAAATCAGTCCCACTCCTTTCTGTTTGTTTGCAAAGAGCAACTGTGTGTTCAGTTCCTACTGAGCAGAAGGAGGCTTCCTGTCTTTTAACCATAAACCCACGCATAAATACTACATAATCATCCTTTTATTAGACAAAAATGGTTTTTTATCTTGAATCCTATAGGGTTACTTCCAGAGCTGTGGCTCTTTTAAAATCTTGGCCAGCTCACCTTTCTCTTTTTTCTTGCTGTTCTGGACTCTTTTCTCGGGTTTCTCTTTCAGGGGGTTGTTGTCGCTGTTCTTTCCAAAGCACACGCGCAGACAGAACCGCAGGCGGGGGCTGCAGACTCCTGGCGGGAAGGAAGAGAGGAAGGCGTTGATGTAAGCCGATTGGCTGCTGCTAGCAAATACGCTGGAGCAGGGGCCCCAGTAACAACGACCTCCCAAACACTGAGGAGCCCCGAAGGATGGCAGGAGACCAGCTCACCCACAGAGATGCTGTTCGGGCTGGAATCACTTCTGTGGCAGAGCTGTCTTCAGTTCTGTAGGAAACGTGCGGGCCCAGCGCTGCGGCGCGCCCGGGGTGTCCGTGTTGGGCCAGGTAGCTGTAATGGAGCCAGTGGAAACGCGCCTGCTTCCAGTCTGCTGTGCTGGTGGATACGACAGAGCCTTCACAAGGCTTCGTCCTATGAAGGATGAGAAAACCCCTGCCAGCAAAGAGGCTGCGTCCCGGTCACGTTCCTTGGTTAGAATCTTCATTATAGGAGGTGGAAAGAATATAGGAGGCTGAGCCATCCATTCCAGGAGCTCAGAGGGAGGCTATGACATGAAAACTCACTATACTGCAACCCAAATAATAGCAAGTTCACCAGAAAGTGTAAAATATTCATGGGGGGTGGGGGGAATAAAGGGAGAGCCAGGTTTAAAGCACAGGGGTGGCGGGGGGAGGTGTTGGGAGTGTTTGGCCTAGACCCAGGCAGCCTTCGGTTCACTTCCCACACTGCTGTTGGTTATCGTCTGGAAAAAAATAAAGCAGGCTAACTTGGTTATGTCTTATTTACAGAAATCGGCAAATTCCCTCTAGCCTCCAGGATAAAGTCCTGGCAAATAAGGCTTTTTATATGCTGATTCCAACTGAAATCTCTGCGGGCCCTCCCATCCTCCCTCTCCTTGCCTTTGCCCCTCCCATGGTGGTAGGTCACCAGACCTTTGCAGGCCTTGGAAATGTATCCTGTTTCTTACTCTCATGTTCTCCTCTTGGCAGGTTCCTCCTCATCCTTCAAGGCCTTGGTTCGAATGCTTACCTCCACTATAGAGTTTTTTTCTCTCATTCACTCACTCATTCATATGACAGATAGTGACTGGGCAGTGTCAGGCACGGTGCTGGGCTCCAGGGTAGAGGGCGATGAAGAACAAATGGTACAGTTCTTGTCCCTCAGGAGCATCAGTCTTATTAGGTGTCTTGCCAATCAGGGAAGGAGTCCTGGAGGGAATTACTATTAAGATGAGAGCTGAAGGCTCAGGAGGCCTCAGCCAAGTAAAAGTTGGCTGGCCTGCACCACAAGAGAACAGTATCACAACAAACTGTTGATTGCCAGCTAGGATCCAGACATTCCTCTGTCATGTTGTATTGTAGTGATCTCTTTGCTGTCCCTGGTTTCATTCCCAGTCTGCACGCTCTTTAGTAGCGAGACCCATGGCTTAACCTCTTCTGTGCCCCCAGAGTCTAATTCACTGTCTGTGCTGAAGACTGTGGCTCAGCTGGGTTAGTAGGAACTGGGGCAGTGAGGCAGGATTGAAGAGTACTGCTGTCATATCTTGAGACCAGACAGATCACAGTGGTAGCGACTTCACCTATATTAAATGGCAAGCCCATTTATTTTTGCTATATTCCATTAGCTTGGGAAGTAATTTTTAAAAAGTTTTCATTGTTTGGAGGTGTGAGAAGCACCTCTTGTGTCCTCATCACTTCATCCCCAAAGCTGGCATTTACTAGCACCCTTGATAATCATTGCATGTCCTGAAGGAGTTTTTAGTCCCCTGATGGGCCACCAGGAAGTCTGACAGCAGGGGCTGGTATAAGAATGGTAACCACTGGCCAGATCAGGAAGGGAGCTATGACACTTACCATGTACAAGCTAGGGATGCCTCAAAATGCTGCGGGTGCCATGAAGGGACAGGAAAGGAGAGAGGACCGAAGACCAACAGGTGCCCATGTGGCTGGCCATAGCACTGGAGAGTCCTGAGTAGATGGTGCCAGCAAAGCATAGTGCTGTGTGCTCTGAGAAGTGGATAAGGAAAGTGTCTTTATCTAGGGATGGAGAGTAGGTGTTCAGTTAGGTGGTTGGATGGATGTCTGAAGGATCAAGCTACTTCACGTGTCAATAAGATGACCACGATCTCTCTAAGAATCACTTTCTCATAATGTGGATCTGCCTGGATCTCCTTTGGGCTCAGCTTGTGTCCTGGGCTCCAGGAAAGCCAGCCCCTTTGAAGCTTTGCAGAGAAGATGGTGTAAATTTCATCTTATTCTGGGGGCTCTTCCTACCATTTAACAAAAGAGTTGGACACACCTTCTCTGAGGGACACTATCTTTCATTCATGTTGACGAAGTCATTCCCATTGTTCCTAATGTACTCTCAGGCAGGAATAAGCAAACCTTTTCTTCTTTTAGGGACAAGTGCTGGACCACAGGTAAAAGCTCTACTTCACAACTCTTAAGCCTGTGTGCCCTAAGAACCAATCTTCAGTTCCCTCGGATGTAAGGGTACAACAGGCAGGTTAGACTTGGGATTTTGAAATCCAGTTGAAGCTAAGCATGAGCCCCAAAGAATTAAATTTACCAGAACAGCAATCTTAACACACAAATTAAGAGGAATTTTGTAAATAAATGAAGCCATGCAATTCTTGAAAAGCAGAGAAGAGAGGACTGGTTTTCCATTTTGGTATAGATGCCAAGGGTCCTTTCCAACCTGAAGGTGCTTGTGTGGCTCTGAAATTTGAGAATCATTCAATTTCTCTAATAAGTGAAGGTTAGTGATGTATTCTCTAGTAATTTTTTTATGAGATAATGGTTAATAATTTGCTATTGTTTCTAAGAGAGAAACCAGGACCAGAATTATTATCTGACTAAAGTCTTAATGGATATTCTAATCAGCAAATGTTTTTCAAGCTGCTCTTTGAAGGAGTCAGTGGGCAAGGGCTACAGAGGGGCTGCAGAGCTGTGGAAAGTCTGATCCATATTTAGCTGGGGTGAGGAAATATGTGATAAACTTTCTGGTGTTTAATTGTTGAATAAAGAAATGAAGGAATGTAAACAGATCTTAGGTTCAGAGGGTTCCCCTCCACCAAGGATGCAACTTTGTGTTATCAACATAGAGAGGTAGAATTTGGTCACTGGAGAGAAATGCATTTCAGGGATAGCAGAGTCCTGATGTGCCAATGATAGCATACCTTTCTTCTTAATGGGTTAAGATAGTAAACGTGTCTGTGTCTGTGTCTGTGTATGCTTGTCTCCCTTGAGTTTTACAAGAGAAATCTTAGGGTCCTGGAAACTTCAGGCATATTCTGTCTATTCAATAGAATGGAGAACATTTTCCCTGTCTGAAAATTGAATTACTATTTATTTTTAAGGGGAAAAAGTAATTTAATGGTGCTTTTGTTGTAGAAAGTTTTGGTAGGAATGAAGAGCTAGAGCAATGGTAGGATTAAAAGTTTTACTGGCCCCAAATAGCTCCCAAGGTCTCAGCCTAGAATACCTTGATTCTCTGCCTCATCTGTAGGCATGGCTGGGCTGTCCGATGCACTATGATATGCTTTGTGGGAATCTGCTCCATCATGCAGATTGCATTGACAGAAAGATCTCAAAGCATACACATCACAATGGTTACTTTTGGTATTTTATTTTCTTCAGAAATAATGATGTCTGTAGTACAACTTGGGTTTCCATGGAAAAGAAAACATATCGCTTGGGATTCAACCTTCGAAACCAGGGGTCAGCAAATTATAGCTGGTGGACCAAATCTGGTTAGCACCTGTTCTTGCGCTGCATTCAAGCTTAGAAAGTTTTTTTACATTTTGAAATGGGTAGCTTTTAAATTGTTGGACACTTTGCTTATGTAATATCCTTAATTTTGCCTTTTGGCCTACAGACGCTAAAATATTTATTATCCGGACCTGTACAGGAGAAGTTGACCAACCTCTGCTCTAAAACCCCTGACTTTACTGGTTGTTGTCAGAAACAGGAATTAATAATAATGGCACCCAAAGTAAATCTGTAATGGGCATAAATCCAGTTACTTCTTATTTTCGATCAGAGCTCACAAGGCAGAAGCCACAGCTGTTGTGTTGACTTTGTCCTGAGAAAGGGCAGTGTGTTTAGGCAAAGGAAACCCTTCAAGGTAATCATGTGACACTGGGAAGCCGTGGTGAGAGCTCAGGCTTGGGAAGAAGATATAATTTTGGGGGTGTTCTTCTAGGATAAACTTGATTAAATTTGAAGGGAGAGATCATATCACAACAATATGCTACTTCATATGGTTTTTCATCATTTCTTAGAGCAGCCTCTGGGTTCAGGTTCCTGCCCCCTCTCAGGCTCATAGATTATGGATGAGGTACAGCTGTGACCAATAAAGATCCTTCTTTCAGAGTAAAAACAGGTCCCCTTAGTGTGGCTCAAAGGCCTGGGCAAGACAGACAAGGGGTGGACCCATCCTGGGGTATCTCTCTGGTGGGCCTTCCAAAAATGGGCTCCTTTTTGTTTGGTTCTTTCTTTGCCTTTCCTCCCATTCTGTTAGTCCCTAAATCCACTCCCTATCCCCCTCCAGTCCTTAATACTGACACATTCAAAAGCAACATGAAAAAATATAAAACATTATCAATGTTTATACCATGTAAAAAAAAATAGTCAGGAAGCACTGAGATACCCACCTAGCAGCAGAATTTATCCTGAAATCTGCATTTTTGAAGTCAGTGTGCAAATGGAATGCTCTGAGTGTAGCTGCCTGGCATGACTTCAGGCACCATTTGCGTTGTGGGCAATGACATTGTGTAATGCAGCTGGCCCTTCTCCCTGTATGATTCCAGTTGCTGTAGTTTTGATCATTTGAGAGAGAAAATTAAGAGAAAACATGCCATTTGCTCAATAAATATCGAGCTCCTACTATGAGATGCCACAAGGGGTGAGTCAGGTAGTTCCTGATTCCGGGATGTTTCAGGCTGAGAAAGGGAGAAAATATACAGCAGAGTGTATGGAAGCATACGCCTAGTGTTGTACAGGCACAAATGAAGTATTTTGGGAGCTAAGAGTCGTAAGGTATTGTTTTTGGCAAGGGAGGCATGGAGATTTCATGAAGAAGGTGGCATTTGAACTAAGCCTTGGGAGGTCGTAGGGTTTCACCAGGTAGGGAAGGGAGTTGGGGAAAGGGCAGGAGGGAAGGCATGTAGGCAGGGGTGGGGAGGGGGGAATGCAGAGTGTTGGGGTGAGTGGCCCAATTTGTTTGAAGTGAGGTTTCCTACGGAAAAGTGCACACTATTGAGTTGGGGGAACTGCTCGAGGCACTACGTTTGACCTCACCTGCATGGCTTTAGCTCCAGAGTTACACTTTCTCTCTGACCATCAGGAATAAGGGAAAGGAGACCTGGATGCTTGTCCCTGACACTTCATTTCAGAATAAAGGGCTGCAATCATTCAGGGAGCTGTCTCAGAAGTGATAGATTTTCCATTCCTATTTGAATAGCACTAGTATCTCATTTCTGGATACAAAATGATCATGCATATCCAACAGTCTTCTTTGCCATATTCCCATCCTAGCAGAAAAAAATACACCCACACCCCATCATCCATCTAGAAATATTCATGTGCTTAGTATTCTTTCAGTGCAGGGCTATCACCTGTCTGATTGCCACTTCACTTGAGATAGCCCAGAAATTTCTTTTACTTTCAGTAAGCAAAGACTTGATCAATTTAATCTGGCCAACATCAACCTGAAAACCATATGCTGCTTTATAGGAAAAACACATGTGTATGAAACTGCCTGATCCCTCACCTTCTTCATCATCCGCCGCTCTCTTCCTGTAGGTGAGGCAGAGATTTTGCATGCCTCAGAAAGAAGCTGAATATGTTATTCTACCCAGGGAAATTACTGCTCATCCAGAAAAAGGACCTATTTATACTGAACACGGGAAAAGCAAACACTGAGGCCATTTATTTGCTAACTGCGAACCCCTTGGGCAGAATGAACTTGAAGATTTAAAATTCTGTGTGGACTGCCTTGTCAAGTTTCAAGCTCGCAAGATCAGTTTCTGCATTGATCTCTTATCTCTGGTTCATAGTTTGCTTGAATGTTCTACATCGAAATGCCATAGACCTACTCAGTGCTCCCGAGCAGATTTTAGGGTGTGGTCAAATTGTTATCATGTTGTGTTAGTCTGCTCAGGTTGCCCTAACAAAATACCATTGACCTGGTAGCTTACATAACAGAGGTTTGTTTCTCACAGTTTGTGCTGCTGGTAAATCCAAGATCAACATATAGCCAATCCAGTTCCAGGTGAGATTTTTCTTCCCGGCTTGTAGAGTGGACTTCTTGCTACTTCTACACAAAGCCTTTCCTCTGTGCGTGTGTGTATGGGGAGAGAAAGGTCTCTTCCTCATTTGATAAGGCCACTACTCCCATCATGAGGGCCCCACCCTCATGACCAGATCTAACCTAATTACCTTCAAAATCTCCAAATCCCATTACTTTGGGAATTAGGGCTTCCACATGTGAATTTTGACAGGACCCTTAACCGTTCAGTCCATAACACATGCCATAGAGCCCGTGGCTTCTTAATAGGTATTGTGGGGAGATGAGACCAGGCACAAGTCCTGGCATGGCTCATTATGTCCTGTCACAGATGGGCACTAGTGTGTCATGAATTGGAAAAAAAAAATGAGGAAATCATGTGAAAATACAATATCACAATGGTGTGTTGACATTTGCACGCAAAACGATGATGACTAATTGTAAAGCTCATACATACTGAGCACAGATTGTGCCAAGTACCCTGCTAAGCTCTTTCATATAAATCATTTTGATCCTTACAAGAAGATGTGAAGGCGACTTTTATGTCTTCCAACTTACAGAAGAAGGAGCTGAGGCTCTGCGAGGTTATGAAAATTGCCCAAGGTCACATATCTAGGAAGATCTGTTTGACATTAAATCTCATGTTCTTTTTTCTATAGCACTTAGCCTAAGAGGGAAAATAACATCCTCTCTGAAATTTACTTGTGAAATTTAATTGGAGGACTTAAAAATAGCTTTTTTTTTTTGAAAATTGGGTGAAAAATGGATAGTTTGAGATCAATAAAACCATGCAGAATTTCCTGCTCATAACAAGGGGAGTAAAAAAGTTAAATGCCAGGGAGGACTGTGGAAGTGGATTAAGGACAGTGCGAAATGTTTGCCAGACTAAAGTAGCATGAGTGCAATCCATTGGAAGAAATGCAGCACTGAGACAGGTCTATCAGATACAGCTGGGCTGGTGGCACACTGCCCAAAGCTGAGGGCCGCCATCGAATGCTGCATTCTACACAAATGGGACACTCTGGAGTTGAGCATCCCCAACCTATGGGGACATGTAAAGTGGTCCTAGCAGAGTCTTGAACTTTTCTAGTCCTGAACTCTAACACTATTGCAGAGTTGAGCTGGGTCACTCATTTCCCTGCCACTTTTGATGTTTCCATTGTAAAATCATTGTGAGTGATTTCAACTTCTGTTTTTAAACTTGTACTCGACAAGAATTTTTTGAGAGAAAATGGGAAAAAAACATGGTTAGGTATTGTCTTTGTGAGTTTATAACATAATAAATAGAAGACTAGATACTGCTTTTGAATCATTTTTTGGATTTTTCCTTTATAATTGTAAAATTATCTTTTATGTCCTATTAACATCTTTTTAAGCATTATCTACCTACGATCACCAAATGATTTTTTTCATGTTTAGTTGTTAGTACCTGATTTTTATTTTAAGTAAGTGAAAGAACTGAAATGATTTCCTACATTATGTAAGGAGTTGTTCTTGAGCTGAGTTAGCAGTAGTAGGGAGGTGGGAGACGTGTACCTTAGTCCTTGTTGTTGTACTTGGAAACACACATTTATTTTTAAAGGAATGAAATAGTGATGAGAGAAAAAAAGTATGTTAATCTCTAGCATAGAAATGTGATCCAGAAGCAAGATTATTATTTTTTTTTTCCTAAAGTGATGAGAATAATTTAAGCCCTTTTCTTTTGGATTATATATTTAGATAATATAAATAAGATGTAGTAATGAGATTTAAAAACAGAGCTTAAAATGTCCTTAAAGGTGGAAATAAACTACTCAGGCTATAAATTAAATGATCAATAATGACCATGAGGCAGGTTGCAAGAAATATTCCTTCTGTTTTCATAAATTATTTCTCTTATCAGTAGAGAAGCTTTCATGAAAAATAAAAAGGCCTAGAGCAAAATTAATTATGATATTTATATCTTAGCTTTGAAATTGACTTGATGGTTACTATTTTATTGTTTTTGTCCAGCCCTTTTAAAAGGGGAAGAGATTTAATAATAATATACTTTGTAGCATTATTTATGATCATTAATTAAATCTGGCACATTTGAGGTAGCTTCATTTTATAAAGTTCATTTTCGGAAGACAGGTTTTCACGGTTTTTCTGTAAATATTCCATTATTCTGAATCTTTTGCCTTGGGAATTTTTGTCCTTGAAATTCTAGGTTATTAATTTAATTGATGTAGTCCTTGGGGATCCATTTATCTTATCTTTGTAATCAAATAACTGGGATTTAAGCAGATGCTAAGCAGAAATCCAAGAGAGGGGGTCTAGCTCGGGAGGAGAACCCTTTGTCCTTGGTGACCATACTCACATGCCTTCCTTTCCCCACTAGCTGCTCTGGGGCAAGGCATGCCAGCACCCTATGCTAGAAGTGACTACCATAAACTCTTAAATTTTGATCCAAACTTGGTTTCTATGTTTTTTTCTGTGTCCTTTGAAGTGCTAATTAACTGCAACAATCTAAGATGTCAGTGGTAGCTATGTATGGGCAAAGGCAGAAAATGATTTATATTCTGATTCAATTGGCATCTTTGTGCCAAAACACAAACCAGAAGTTGATGATGTAACTAAACAAAAGTGAAGAACACAATGCCACAGTGTCCTGAGAACTATTGAAGAAGAGACCTCTATGGGGGCTTTTTTCTATTTCTTGACCTTTTCATACTGTGAACCATCAGGACATCTAACCTTGTCAGGTTTTAAGGAGGGCTGTTCAATTAATCTCTACATAAGTAAGCTGCAGTTGAGGGCAGAAAACACTGAAAGTCTAAAGCCGCTGAAATGATGGGTAAACCTTCAGTACACTTTGAACAAATTGAAAAATGCATTTTCTGGAGATTCTTGACAAAGGAAGTATCCAGTGGTAGATTTTGTTTTTCCAAGAAAATCACAGGTAAAGGTCAGCAATTATTAGTGATTTGGAGCCACGCTAGCAGTTGGCTATCCATCGTGATGGTTGGAGAACACTTAAAAAGACTAGTGCCAGTCTTCACCACAATGTCTTACGTGTCTACAGTCTTCAGAAAAACAATATTTTTCATGAATAATTATAATTCAGCAATAATCAGATGCTCAACATATAAAGAGAATGAAACGGAAACACATAAACCTCCACCGCCATTGTTAGCAGCAGTTGAAGCCACACACCGACTTGTCCTATCATCCATGTGCCCCTTTAGGAGGAACCATTTTCTCAGTCAGTATAATTTGTCCCTTGGGGAAAACTCAGAAATGACAACCATTTTAGGAATATCTTTGTCAAGGCCAAAGAAAACAAAGGAGCATATTGGGACAATAATGCAAACCATATTTTAAAAAACCAGAAAGTAAATGGCAAATGTGACTGTGGCAAACACAGCCTGTAACAAAAGCCGTGACAGGAGAAGCAGCTGCATCACGATATGGAGCAAGGTATTCTTCCCCTCAACTCTATGGCTTGACCTTGTTCTCTCCTCTTCTCATTATTGTTTCTCTACTTATGGGAATCTCTTCGGTGAGGGACCTAAAGCTATGAGAAAACGCAAACATGATCTAATGATAACCAATAAAAGAACCTTGGCTGATTCCATCAAAAGGCAAGAGCTTTGATTCATTACAAAACATTAGGTGGAGAGAGACCTGAGAAGTTATCCATGCCAACTCCTTAATTTTATAGATGAGGAAACTGAGGTTAATTCATTAATTAACTCATTCATCCATTCATCTATCCATGCATTTGACAAATAGATATTGCCCTGATCTAGGCCCTGGGGAACAAGAGAGATAATGACCTTGACCTACTGATTCCCATACTTTAGTCGCGTGACAGACAATACAACATGTAAATAATTAATCACTGAGTTTAGGCTGTGGTGTGTGCTGGGAAGAAAATATGTCAGGATGAGAATGACTAAGGGCTAACTTTAAGTTGGATAGTCAGGGTAGGCTTTCCTGAAGTGGTGGCAGTTGTGCTGAGACCTGACTGATGAGAAAAATCCAGCCATGGAGGATTCCAGTCAGAGGAAGCAGCGGACACAAGGCTGCAAGGCAGGAATGAGCTCAGCAAACTTGAGTGACATAAAAAAGACCCGAGCTAGGTGGAGAAGGTTGGAGCTAGGTGGAGAAGAAGGAGAGGGAGAGGATGCAGTCAGAGAAGTTGGCCAGGGCAGGATCACAAAAGCCCTGTTGGCTGTGGTCATGAGTTTCGATTAAGGGAATCTAATCAGCAGAGCAGAGTGTGATGACTTCCCTAAACAGAATCACATGGTGTAGAACATTTATTCAAGGATTATTTATTGAGTGTCTTTTCTATGCACAATGCAGTTGTACCTGCTATGTGCTGAGGAGTTATAGAAAAAAAATCTTGGACACCCCCCCCACCCTTTTAGAAGCTCACAATTTGGCAAGAATATAAAACTCACAAATGAAACAATTGATGTTGCACTTATGGAACAAATCAAAACACAAGACGTGAGACGACCCAATGGGAAGGAGCACTGGGCTAAGAATTAGAAGACTTGACTTAATCTGCTTCTCAGAGTCTTGGCTTTGTCTTCCAGAAAAAAGGGGAATAAGAATGCCTGTCTTGCCAATCTGATCAGGGTGTTGTCGTAGACCGAAGGAGATAATGTTTGTAAAAATGGTTTGGGAAGACACTTTCAGAGCCATCAACTGTCCCATAAGTGCAGCAAGATGGCACAGTATAGGTAGCTGGGGTTGGATAAAGGATCAGATTATGGAGACTCTTAAATCCAGATTAAGGATTTACTTTATTTTGAGGGCAAAAGAGAGCTCCTTAGAGGTTTTAGAAGAAGGAAAAACCATGATGAATAGTAGTTTCTTTCACTCATTCATGAAGGCATGGAATACTGAGTAGGGAGGGGGAGAAAAGGAAAAGATTATTCTCAAGGTTTTGAATTTTAATGCCTGCGAGAAGGATGGTGCTATTGCTTGAAATCCTGTGGCTGTGAAGGGGCCACTGTTCATGGGGAGATAATGAGCCAGGGTCTGAAAACACTGATAACCAGGAGATGGTGCACCCTTCCTGTGGGGCTATGATGTGGGGACTTGGGGATCCTGGGCAGGAAGCTCAGATTTGACCATCATTTTGCACTGCAGGTAGTTAAACCCTGATGTAGGCCCTGTGAATGAACAGAAGTCAGTGGAGAAAGCACTGAGAATGAGGACTGAGCCTCAGTTTTTACCCAGAATCAAAACAGAAAAGAAGTAAGCAGAATGACAGGCAGGAAATCAGGACTAGGAAAGCATGGATTACCCCCCCCCACCCCCCACCCCGGGAATGCTCTGCCTGCTTTTCCTTCCTTGTGAACTCAACCTTGATCTCTGGACCCAGCTCACATTCTCCAGGACATTTTCTTTGGCTTCGTTTGTTGGTGAGAGGATCCCAGCCACGTGCCTCTGACACCCAGTGCATCTTCCAATAACATGCCATGCCTGTTTGTAACCACTGGATTCTTTTCTGCCTTCCTTATTGGATTATAAATTTCTTGAAGGCAGGGATGGTGCTAACCCTCATGCCTAGCACAGGCTTGGGTCCACCAATAGATGTTTGACAAACGATGGCATCCAGAACTGAGAGAGAAGGTGGCTCTTAGAAGAAAGGATGGAGGACAGAAATAACCTATAGTGTAGTATAAAATATTAAGCATTGATGGGAACATTTGGTTCAAGGTTTGGAGTCATTAGAGAACTTTAGAGCAGAATCAGTAGAATAGGATTGGAGTGGCCTGACAGAGATGTCACTGTGTGGGATGGGGAGGGGTTGGAGAAGGGAATGGTGATAATCAACTGGAGGTGGAGGGGTCATTTGCACCCAAAATTTGGTAGGGAAATAAAGGAGATACGGAGGAGAGGAGAAGCAGAATTTCTGTCCATTTTTAAATTCTTGTTTTTGAGATGAGGAAAACCAGGGATCATGGATAAGTCCCCTCAAAATGTAGTTAAATATTATGCCTACATAAGGCCAGACATTCAGACATTTTTTGACACTGTGCTATCCACCTTTACCTGGAAAATCCCCCTCAGGCACAACTTAGAACTGAATGTGGTAGAACCATATTCCCTCATGAGCTATGACTAAATGCTCTGCCAATAGTCAGTCTAAGGATTATTTTAACCTAGATGGTAACTGCAAGTTTTAATTTATTATTTATGAACCTTTACAGCAGTATTTCCACGAGAATGAATTGCTGGTTCATTTATCAGGTGTGAAGGAGGGGATGTTAACAGGTAGGCCTGAAAACTTGGGAGAAGGGATAACCTATTTAAATCATTGCTGGTGAAGGTGTGGAGAGGTTCCTGACAGGACAGTGAGGTAAGGTGGAGGGAAAGCCAAAGGTTGATTAATGGTCCTCCTTTGGGTCAGAAAGTATAAATTTCTCTCACAGAGATTTTGAAGGTGACAGCATTTGCCCCTCCAAAACTTTATTGGCATGTATGTTAAAATAACTTTCCATTTTTCCAGGCAAAATCTTCCAATGCCTCAGGTATACCTGTGCTCAGATTTTCAGACTGATAGACTCCTATCCACCTTCCAGGACCTAGTTGTGGGGCCATGTCCTTTCCCTAATTCTCCCAGGAGAGTCAGTTGCTTCCTTCTCTGTATTTCTTCAGTACTCATGTTGTGTGTACTCTGTGGGATCATAATTTATTTTGGACACAGTATCTATTCTGCTAGACTGAGCTCTTCCAGGTCAGGGGTCATGTTTTATCCTTGGCATCCAGCACAATCCAGCCAGAGCAGGCTTTTAATAAAGAGTCTGTTAAATGAATGAAAGAAATGGCAGGGACTCAGCCTGATACAAACTTGGATTTTTCTTAAACACACAGATGGTTGATCAATTTTGTTTTTAAGACCACCTGTGTTGAAACATAAGAGACAATTGTGGAGTGAAGATTAAGGGGGAGGAGATAAAGAAGGCAAGCAATGATGCTGCTGGGGAGTTTCAGAAGAAGGAGGCACCAGAAGGCTGGTGAGGGAGTGGGGTGATGGAGACTGAGAAGACTGGCCAGTGTTTGTTGGAACCCTAGATGGTGTGCCAGGGAGGAATTTACATGGAGCAAGGATGGGGAAGGCTCTTTCCTGAAGCTGAGTCAGGCACATCCCCACAATACTACCTCTGGTGTAAAAAAATGAGCTGTGTAGGAAAATAGACAAGAAAAAACTTGTCTCATTCAGAACAAAACTCTAATTTTCAGAAGACCACCAAAAGATGCATACGAAGCTTCTGAAAAGCAGAAATTACTTGTAGAAATTTCTGGATAGCAGAAGCTGATCAGATATACTTGCATGTGACCACAACTTCACTCAAAAAATGTTTTTCTTTCTTTCTTTCTTTCTTTCTTTTTTTTCTGAGCTCTTTGTTTAAAACTATGGTCTCTCTTCTGTCCTATACTGGAGGACTCCGCCCAGAAAATATAATAACCTTCTGTGTTACTGGAATATAATATTTCATCTGTTCTTAAGAGTTTGCCTGCTTCTCAAAAATTCAAAATTATTAAAACCAGCTAAATTGTTTAAAGGTTGGCAATATAATATTCCCTTTATATGAAAATATAATACACTTAAATGTAAATTCAATTAACCCACTGAATGGTTTATTTGAACAACAACGAAACCTAATGATTTTGTGAATAAATCAAATTACAATCAATATATTTCATGTTTCATAAACTAATGAGTACTTTTACATTCCTAAAGGCTTAAAAAAGTCTTTCAAACCTTAAATATAAGGTTTACATATATTTTCTCTCTCCAATTCATTAACTCTCACCATTTCTTGAAATTTTCAGGAGATTTGTCATCACTAATGGGTGTGAATTGAGAAAGGCTGACACATAATTTAGGTGTGGGTTAGTGAAAGAAAGCAGTAAGAATTTCCTGGCCTTGCTAAGGTATTTGCATTGGACAATGAGATCAGGAATTTGCGGACCTGTGACCCAGGAAATCTTTCCTACAATGGCTTCTCTGAAGACCTGGGTGTATTTCTGTGTTTAGAGGATATGTAGTAAGTGACTATCCCAGCTTCTTGTGGCTGTTCAGAGGCCTCAGAGCAGAAAA
This sequence comes from Leptonychotes weddellii, assembly GCF_054177405.1. NCBI lineage: Eukaryota > Metazoa > Chordata > Mammalia > Carnivora > Phocidae > Leptonychotes > Leptonychotes weddellii. Next base: position 97,245,050 of record NC_138369.1, on the reverse strand, counting down.
AGCACTGGACTTGAGTCTCAGCTTTGTCACCTAGACCCTGGATGACACTGAACAGATAACTTAACCTTTTCATGCCTCAATTTTCTCATCTCCAACACAGAGCAGCTAATGCTTGCCCTACTCACTTCACAAATATGAAGTCATAAATGTGACCAAATGCTATAACTGAAAGTAAACATATCCTTCAAACACAAACTCTTCACTTTCTGGGTCAGGAGTCAAGTGACTTTGGACTAAAGAAAGCAAAATGGGACTTCTCAGCACTCATACTGATCAAAGGTGCATGGCTTCTTGCCAAGGAGGGATCTAGGTACAGTATTTCCTGGACTTTGAGTCTCTTTCTCCATGGAGCATCTTCTGGGTCTAGTGTTTCAGGTAATACACTTTGGGAAATGTAAGGGAACTCCTAAAAATAATGGGGGACACTTGGAGAGAAACTAATTTCTGAAAAACAGGCTAGTGATGCATTCAGTCGTGACTTATTTGATACTCACAAATGGATGAGGACTGGGTTGTCTGCATTATAAGATAAGAATATTTTTAGTATTTTAAAAAGAAGCATTTAGCCATATCTGATGACAACCATCTCCTCTGAATTTTGTGGGAACACAATGGAAAGTATCAGAAGAGCCTACTGTACCATTTAGGCTTTTGAACTGCTGAGTAGCATTTTAATGTTTGAAAAATGCCATTTTTATGGTTTAATGCCGTACTCAGGGTTACTCTTTCTCTCTTTTTATATGATGATGTCTCCTACTGCAGAGGGACATCTCTGCTCCTTGAACAGTTCTTCTACCTGTCACCATGTGGTGACTAAGCTTGTGAATGGTGGTGATCATGTCTATAAACACTGGATGGAGTCCCCACTCAAAACTCACTGCTCCCAAAGGTGCGGAAGAATAATTCAGTCTTCTATGAGAAACCCATTTAAGATACAGTTGTTGGCAGTTTGTGTCTTTATATCTAAGACATTTGGAAACTAGGACTCTAGAGAAATGTTGAATTTCAAAAATTGACTTTATCTTTCATTGCTTCAGTTAGAAGGTTGGGTGGTGGTAGTTGAAGAATCCACCTTTGGAACAGGGAAGAGGCTCTTTAATTTTATTCTAGAGCACGTTTCTTAACTTTTATTTTTAAAGATGTATCCCTTTTTGATTCTGTTGAAAGCCATGCACCTTCTCCATAGAAAAAATGCATAGAGTTAGTAGAATCTCTCATAAAAGCCCTGTTTGGGTTTCCTCTTTGCTGAAAGCTGGAGCCCTTTGCATTTAGAAATGTTCTTTGTGTTTCAAACTCACCTGACTTGTGTTTTATTTTTCCAAAGAGAACTTTAGAGTTTGGCATTAGGAAAATAGTTTATGGGAATACTGAGGTCCTTCCCAAGTCATTTCTGTTAACTGTATATTGGGACTAACTACTTCATACAGGTTCTGGTTTGGACTGGATGCTTGTTCTTGGGTAAAGATAACTTCTTTCCTTTTCATGAGAAAAGAAAGTTTCCCATTGAAAGAAATAACTCTGAGAAAACTTTGGTTGAGGATTCATTTGATTTTGTTTATTTTATTTTATTATGTTATGTTAGTCACCATACATTACATCATTAGTTTTGATGTAGTGTTCCATGATTCATTGTTTGTGTATAAGTGCTCCATTCAGTACGTGCCCTCTTTAATACCCATCACCAGGCTAGCCCCTCCCCCCAGCCCCCTCCCCTCTAGAACCCTCAGTTTGTTTCTCAGAGTCCATAGTCTCTCATGGTTCGTCTGCCCCACCGATTTCCCCCCTTCCTTTCTCCCTTCCTACTATCTTCTTCCTTTTTTTTTTTAAACATATAATGTATTATTTGTTTCAGAAGTATATGTCTGTGATAGACATTGGGGAGGGTATGTGCTATGGTGAGCTCTGTGAATTGTGTAAGACTGTTGAATCACGGACCTGTACCTCATTTGATTTTGTATTTGCAGTAATAACCTAATATATTCCAAAAGAGAAGATTTGGATTCACCTGTCAGAACAAGGCTGAAATGCTAAATAGTGACTATGTAGGTTTGAAATCATACCATTCAGTTGTTTCTGAAAAGATATATATTAACCACTCCTTTCAAAGAGTCTGCCAACAAATGGCAGGAGGAGCTATAATTTACAGGACCAGAAAATGTTTTAGAAATAATCAAAGCATCACAGTCAAGGAGAAGAATTTTAGAGATGTCCTTGAGCCAGCATAAACTTTTCTTTCCTCAGCAAGTTAGGATCTCAGGACCACAGGATCATGTTAAACCTCATAGTTCCTGGCATACACCTGGCGTATGTACATTCTAAAAATGAGATCTACTTATGATGTAAAATGGAAAATTTAAGATAAATGTCTGATGTATGATAATGGACATGGTTGTTTCAGGTGCCGCATGTAACTAAGGAAGCATCAATATTTTACAATATGTTAATACCTACCCAAAGTTGGCAAATTTTACATATAAGAGCATATCATAGCACAATGTGGGAAACCAGTGTAAGAACTCAGTATGCTAGGTATGAACTGAGCAACATTACATTAGTACTTAATAAAATATTTTTGTGTTGGAGAGACTGAAGAACCCAAGACACATAAAAATGAACTTGGGAACTTGAAGTTAAGTCTAGTTTCAGATACAGCACACTATAGACACAGAACTAAAATGCAGACCAAGACATTTCCTATAGTTTTGCTTAATCCTGGGAAAAGTGAAATGTAGAGGCCATTTAGAATTCTTTTTAGGCTTCTCAGTGAACAAACTCCTTTTCTGTGTGAAGAATTCCCCACCTTATGAATCTTAGTGGGAAGTAGAGGACATGTTCCACTATGGGCATAGAAGATGCCAGATGAAGGCTCTGCCAGCTTCCTCGAGAGCCAGGGGTGGACACATGACCATTATTTGCTGATTTAGATTCAGTGAGTGGTGACACAGAAGCAGGGACTGCTAGGACTCCATTCTGGTGTAGATGATGGACAGCTCCATTCAGAAGGACTCCATTCAATGGAACTAGGATTCCATTCTGGCACCAGTGGGGAGTCTAGCTATATATCCCCTGCACCCCGCATTGGGGATGCCAAAAAGTGTAAGCAGCTGGTGCATGGCCAGGCCTGTGCCCCAAAGCAGCGGGGCTCTGACAAGACAGTCATGAAGTATGTTGGGCCACTGTTGCTAGTTTGTAACCTCAAGTCTGGTTTTTGACTTTCTAGAGAGTAGCCTTTTGAGAATTCCTTTTCTGCCTAAATTAGTCAGAGTTGTTTCTGTTGTTACTAAGGACTCTGGCAAACACAACTCATATTTGATTATGTCATATTTTAAGTTCCCTGCCGAGAAGCCATAAAGCCAGGCTTTTTCAATGCTCAGTACTTAGCATAATTGTCTATCACACAGAGAAGACATTGGAAAACATTGCAAACTTGATTGTAGTGCTTAAGATAACATATCTCTGACTTATAATTTTGACATTATCTCATGTTATGTGCCAACATCACATTTCTATTTTGAAGAATATTAGGCAAGAACAAAAAGTTATACTCACTTCCAAGAAAAAGATACACACCTACCAATCAGCAAAAGCCAGGACCAATTAATGGCCAAAAAAAAAAAAAAAAAATTGCTCCAAGGTCTTTCCAAACCAGGGTCTTCAACACTGGATGGCCAGTAGAAACCTCTGGGACAGCTTTAAAAAATCCTCCTGGCCAGACCCTAGCCCACATCAGTTAAACTGGAATTCCTGGTGTGGGGGCCTAGGCACCAGTATTTTAAAGCTCTTCACATGATCATGGATCATGATCACAGCTAGGACTGTGATCCACTCTACACAGAACCTTTTCCCTTGCCCTAGGCTCTGGATGTGGTGTCAATATCATGTGTACAGAGAGGAACTATCGACTTCTCTGTAACATATATTCCCTGAAATAGCACTGACCCTTTTGACTTCCATATCATATTGCCCTGATATCAGATTCAGTGAAATTGGGCACTATCCCTGACATGTCTCCTTTTACCTTGGCTGCTTTCTAGGTTTCTAGGTCTGCTGAATTCACTTGCTATGGATGCTTATCTGCATATAATAAAATTCAATTCATTTTTTTAAACTATATTCCGTGGGGTCATTTTCCATATACATTTGTCTGCCTTACCATTTCAAATTTTTCTCTTTAAGCAGTTTAGATAATTGCATGCTATATGTGTGTGTTTTTTTAAAAAGCACAAGAGAATATATTACTGTGTTTAATTTTAGACATCTATCCATTCTGTGTGCTAATAGGGTAGTCTTTAAAATGTGTCAATCTATCTTTTACAATGATTGGCTTTAGTTGGTTTTCCACTTCAGAGTTTATGTTTGGATTAAAAATTAAATATGCTTTAATTCTTCTCATTATACCCCTTTGCATACATCCAGTTAAATTTTACTAATTAGCTTTCTACCATCATTAATGTTTAAATGTTGTGTGTTTAGGCAAAGTCACTATTAACTTCCAACTATTCATATTGCCAATTATCTACAGTCAGATTTTATTTCACTAAGGTGTTCTTTATATATATATGTGTGTGTGTGTGTGTATAATTAGATTGGATATTGGGTTGTCTCTACTGTAACTGGAGTGTAACTTGAATGTAACTTGACGTTGAAGCTACGTATATAAGATTTATCATTCAATTAGAAATTTTAGAGGGATAAAGATAATGTATCTTAATCCTTGAATGATGAAAAATAAAAATCTCTTTATAGTCACCATTTAACAAAATCAGAAAATTTGACTCAAATGACTCATTTTCTCTATATCCATATATAACACTAGAAGCTCAAGAGAAATTTTATTCTTCACTCGTATTTAGAGTTTCACAAAATCTATGTAAAATTTATCTTCTTCTAGATATGTAAAACCCAAGGAGTCAAATTCTCTTTTCAACATGGGATACTTTTACATGGGATGGCTTTTCTCATGCCTGCTTAAATGTTTCAATAAAGCAACAGACTTTACTGATGGTAGGAGCTCTTTAGTAATAATTGAGATGCCAGAAATGAAAATAGCTTATATTTTTCAGAAAAAAATGAGATGTAAGAGAATGCTCAGTTGGTATTGTGGTGTGTATTTTTTTTCATAGAAAAAGAAAAGCTTTGGGCGCCTGGGTGGCTCAGTTGGTTAAGCGACTGCCTTCGGCTCAGGTCATGATCCCAGAGTCCTGGGATCGAGTCCCACATTGGGCTCCCGGCTCAGCGGAGAGCCTGCTTCTCCCTCTGACCCTCTCCCCTCTCATGCTGTTTCTCTGTCTCTCTCGCTTTCTCTCAAATAAATAAATAAAATCTTAAAAAAAAAAAAGAAAAAGAAAAGCTTTTTAAGTGCAGGTTTAGTTTTAGTCTCAATATACATATGTGTGATAAATGTATCTCGTTCTTTGAGTAATTGGAGGGCAGTCAATTCATGTTACAATGTCATGTGATCATTGAAGTTGCAATGAGATGATAAGCTTCTTGAGGATTCAGACTGTGTCTTCTCTTCTGCATTTCTTCATCTGTAAAATAACCTCTTATGGTCAAGATGATGGTTAACATCTTGCGCATCTTCACAATTTGAGTTGTTGACCTTGCCCTCCAAAACCTAGCACCAAATTGAACTGTCAATAAATACTTACAAACATAGCGATGTGAATGATGTTACTGTATTTCACTGATTCAAAGATGGACTTTTTGTTTCACATTTATCATCTCTGAAATCAGGATGCATCTTGTAATCGATGATGTGTCAAAGTTCAACTGGCAGTGGGTTTCTTGTTGGTTTATTGCCCCCTGTTAGTGGCATAGACACTAATGATGCATCTTACAATAAAGGGAGACAAACTGAATGAAATAGGGCATTTATTCCCACTTTCATAAGGAATGAAATAGGGCATTTATTCCCACTTTCATAAGGAATGAAATAGGGTATTTATTCCCACTTCTGTCCAAAAAGAATTTGAAGCAGTTTTTCAAAATACGTAAAATAAGGTAAAATGAATAGATGTAATATGAAAAAATGTAAAAAGCTGAGATAAGGTAAATTGAAAAAATAAAACAAAAAAAAAATTTAAAAATCTTGTAAATTTTCAGCTGTGAGCCCCAAATTTAGTTCTGTTTTTTTTTTTTTTTTGGTATCCAAAGCAAAATGAGAAATAGGAATGATACTTTCTTCCTAGCACAAGCTTAAAGTAGTGGTCTGTATAATAGTCTTTAAAACACAATAAATATGCTCTACAGAATCCAGTTTCCTATATCAAGATTTTTTAGAATTTCAGAAACATTCCTTCCCTCTTTCCCATGCCCTGGCAACATTTTTCTCCCCTTTATAAATTTCTTATCCTGACTACACTATGTCTCATTTGTCACTTCTTATTAATTTCAGCTTATCAAAAACCCAATATTTAGTGTTTTGGAGTAACAAAGCAGTAATTGGAATCGCATGTGCTAGAAGAGCAAACACATCCCTGACTTTATGGTCTTTTTCTCAACCTCAAATTGATAAGATTAGGATGATGCTATTTTAGGCCTAGAACTCAAACAAATGGTTAATGTTTAGAAATACCTTGACGTGTTGCATTTGTTGTAGAGATTATCAGAGCAGTAAGTCTATTTAAAATTTGTGGTTATTTTTATTTTTTTCCCCCTCCCATCACAGAGTATATTGATATATGTGCCTAGGTTCTGGTGTTTATCATCACCTTGACAATGTCTATTAACAGGCTGTGGAGAAAAATACCCATCTGGATAAAAGTGAGTGTCACGGGTTCGATTTTGTGGCTCAGTTTTATGATGGAGCAACTGGATTGTTGTAGTGTTGCTTTGGTGAAGCAATCTTTTACTTGCTTAGTTAAAAAAAGAAATTTTCCGTTTTCCATGTTAACTGTAATGGAATGGTGGGCTAAATTTATTATTTTGCTCATAGGATTTTTATTTGCATTGACACATTTTAAATATCACATCAAGTAATTTTAAATATTTCTATACAACTTTTGTCGCATCTTTATTTAGAACGTTGATTAGATTTGTCTTTATTATAATTAGATTAAACATTTGACATATTTAAATGCACTCATGTTTTTGTAATTATAACTAAGTATATTTCATGTGTACTTTAAAACTTCTTGTGAAGTTTTATGGGAATGCATGGGAAGTTGGTGATTCTGAATGGTACTTAATAAAACTCAACACGAGATTATTGCAACATTTAAAAATCATTTCTTCTGGGCGCCTGGGTGGCTCAGTTGGTTAAGCGACTGCCTTCGGCTCAGATCATGATCCTGGAGTCCCGGGATCGAGTCCCACATCGGGCTCCCTGCTCAGCGGGGGGTCTGCTTCTCCCTCTGACCCTCCCCCCTCTCATGCTCTCTCTATCTCATTCTCTCTCTCAAATAAAAAAAAGATTAAAATGTTTAAAAAAAAATAAAATAAAAATCATTTCTTCTATTTCCACAAGGCTTTTTCTGTAGTTAGGATACAATCTGACTGTGGACAACTGTTTCATTCATCTTGATAATAAAGAAATTGAAGCTGTTTTCCTATAGAACAGTTAGTTCTTGTAACAGAAGTATGTGTCAGTTGAAGTCCATGGGTGACACAGCCTCTGCTTCTGCTGAACATAAGGTTATCTCTGAGTTGTTTTAGCTGCACATGAACTGGGATGTCCATGACAATTCAAGGCCAGTGGTCCGTGTGATTCTATAATTACTTTTGCCACTTGGCTTTTGTGGAGTCATTCATTATGAGGGTGGGCTTATCTTGTCTTACCTCCACGTCATTAGCAATGTTTTAGCGTATTAGTGACCAAATGCAGGTTTAACGGTTAGTGATTACAGTGGGCCGGCTGCCAGCAGGATGAGTGGGATCTGAAACTCCGTGACTGTTTAGTGAACTTCTATTACTAAAACAATAGTATTGGAATCATGATAAATGAACTTGTTTTCTAATGAATAAGATACGTGGAAAGGAAGGTGTCCATATAGAAAAACAAAGCCAATAGGATGGTTAACAAATTATAAATCGTTGATATTTTTCAAGTTAAAATAAATTGATGATTTAACATTACCCTGACTTCTCATTGTAAAAATTACCAATCTGACTAGTTTCAGCTTTCAAAGGGGAAGAGAAAAAAAAAAGGAGCCTGAGCAAAAACTCAGTGCTAAGATGTGATGATGTGATGTGAAATAACCTCCGTTCAGAGCTCAACTGTTTTGGATCAGTGGTTCATTTGTGTGAGCTTAGTGTTTTACCCAGTTAATGTTCCTTAGTTTCTCATCCCCCATCCCCCATCTCCATCCCCCGCCCCCCGCCAGCCCAGCACTTATTCCTCAGTTTGGTCTAACTTTCCCTGGTGAAGGTCAAAGTGATGGTGATATGTTGGGGACAAGGTTGAATTTGAATGATATTTTCTGTTTCAGAAATAAGGGAAGCTTCATTTTCTTTTTAAACACAATTTGTCTTTTTCTGTATAGCAATTGCATTTTCCATCAAATACAAATGACATTGTTTATTTGGTCAGGGCTTAAAAAACCCTTAAGTTAGGATATCTCCTCAACTGAATTAAGCATCTTTGGATTCATTTGTTTTTAATGCAATGGATTGTTTTTACTCATGGGTTGGACTGTAAAATATGTAATTAGGTAATTTCATGGTAGCATATTTACAACTCCTTAAAAGATTTATGAAATGTGAGGCCTTTGGTTTCACAATAAGTTATAGGAGAAATAATCAAAATTTTAAATTTAATCATAGGTCAAGAAAATAAACTTAAGCATTCTATGACAACATTAATAAGGTATTTAAATTGCATGAATATAAAATTTGGAGTGTTAGACATGGAAATGTGAACTTTACCGACCAGCTTAAACAAGATGAACATGTTGCCATTGCAAGGAAAATCAATTCTTCGGTGTTTGGGGCTTTTTGTCTCCATTGGCATCTATGAAATCAGATGTTTTCAGGTCACTGGTAAAAAATGGAAGCATTAAATTGGGGGGAAAGAATCGAGTTAGTTCAAATTGAGTCTTAATTAACTTGAAAAGATATGTTAACCCTTTTAATCCATCCCCAACTAAGGATTGCATGTTTTACAGCGTGACTGGAGATTTGAAAGAATTTTAAATTGATGAAGTCATGTCGTTCCATTTAGGAGTATGTATCTAACCACAAAAGTTGATTTAGAATTAGATTTTATAAGTTCTTTTTTTTTGGTAGGAGAAATAAAACACTTAAATCTTACATGAAAGAGGTAGAATCAAATAAGAAACAGTATTTAAACTTTTTGGCTAGAAAAAATGGTTAGATTTTGCCTTTCTTTGTCATGTCCCACAAATAACCGTGAGGTTCACATAAGAGTTTTGACCCTTATGTAATCTAAAATGGAAAAGAATGGACTCAATCTAGTGTCCTGCTGAAAGCAAGTTGCCCTAGATAAAGGCTAAAATTTGGGGATTTTTATGCATGTAAAATCTCAAAGTAAAATCATGTGTTGCATTAAATTAAATGGATGTTATTTTGACCATTTTTTACATTGGTGAATTTACTGAAAGGTTTATCTTTAAGTATAATAAATGCAATAAATGTTACATCATTTTTCATAGAAGACATTTCAGAGAAAGTTGAGTCCAAATAGTGTAATAATAAATCAAAATGAACAAAAAACACCAAATAAATCTTATATATATAATCTAGATCCAGACTGATGTGTAAAAAGAAAATTATAGAGACAGTGCAATGGGACCATGTAAATCATTTTTAAAGAATCAAGTTCACAGCTGGCTGTCTGGACTTGGGCCATACTTTATTATCCGAGAATGTTCTCTTCTTCTTTCACCAAATTTTGCAAATATATTGCATTTTATTTGTCAGTCCTAATACTGAAAGGCCATCCAAGCTTTGAAATCACCCACATTCTGTCTTACAAATACTATCGTGTGAGTGGGCAAAAGTCTCTGCCAGCAGGTCCCAAACCATGTGTAAATGAGAAAGCAGCTCATTAATAAATAGTGCTTAATTCAAAGGGAGGGTCATGTGTATCAAGGGAAAGTAGTTTATATAGGAGACCCAGCTCTATGGATTTTGGTGGTACTTTTAAATATACACACCTGAGTTTAAACCTTAAATAAAACATCTAGAATTACTTAGCTAGAAGTCTATTTTTATTATTCAAAAATGCGCAGGACTTCCTTTCCTTCCTTTCCAAAATTTGTCTATGGGGCTGCAGACATAGTTACGGATTGAACAGAAAGCAGAAAAAAAAAAAAAAAGCAAACGAACAGCGACTTGTACTGAGTTAAAGTGCCTGAAAAGGTAAAACGATAATAAGGGTAACCGGTTTTTTAGCTAATAATATCAAGTGCAATATTGAGAAAATTAAGTAGAGGAGTTTTTTTTTCCTTATTTAAAAACATTTGTGAAACATACATGTGTTACTAAGAAAATGGAACAGTTACTAAGAAAAATAAAACTAAGAACAAACAGATATTCAGTTTTATTTATTTATTGTACCAAATTGTATTGGAAATTATAACTCACAAATTAAGATTATGTTTAAAAATGTATCATGAACAATCTTGAATTTATAACCAAACAAATTCATTCCTGAATTATAGCCAAATGTTTGTGTTTAACTTTGAGTAGTTTTTCCAAACCAAACCAAATTTAACAAGGATGATTATCCCTATTATTGTTCTAACATTGTAATGTCCACAAGGGAGGAGAGTTTACTTCATTATAGGGAAATTATATAGAGGAAGTGAATGCACCTGTTAGTGGAGACTGTAAATCTTACTTATCTCTTCGTTTTAGAAGACAGGTACAATGCATACTAACAATTCTCAAACTCAAGAATGTATCAGAATCACTGGGAGGGCTTGTTAATATACAAGACTCATCTTTGGAGTTCTGATTCAGAAGGTCTAGGATTGGGCTGAAAATTTGCATTTTTAACAAGCCCCCTGTGATGCTAATTCTGCCGGTCTGGGGAGCACTGATTTATTCTAACTCCTTCTCTCTGCACCCTCCTCCCCCACAAACAGCTGTATTTTTTGGTTATTTATTTATTTATTTATTTAAGTCAAATGATTATTGTTTGAATCTGTCTCTCATGAACCCAGGTCAAGGGTTGGGACTCAATTTAGAACTTCAATTGGCATAATGATATATTGATGTAATCAGGCTTTGCCTGTGGAAAGGGTTCCACAGAATATGAATAACTATATGGTAATTGTATGTGGCTTTCCTAATTCCTGGGAAGATAATTTCCTATGGGAGATTGCCCATTAAAATATTTTTAGCATGAAATATTTTGTAATAATTCAGTGGATATTTATTGTGCTTACGCTATGTCTCTAAAGTATTTTCTAAGTGTTGCTCAACAAAGCCTCACAATTGTAGATGAAGTAAGTAATGCACCTCATAGAGGTGAAGTAACTTGTGGTTAGTACATGGCAGGGCTGGGGCTTCTAACCATTTTCTAATAATGTCTCCATCTCCTTCTGTCTTGAGAAATTAGGTAGATGTGTCTTGGGAAGTTAGTTAAAATCAATCAAGAAGACCTTGTATTAAAGGGAATGTATATGCTTCTATGCTGACTTCTAACCCTCTTCACTAGAGCAGTAGAACTCAAATTTGGGGCCAGCACTAGGTGAGTCACATGAGGCACTGGGAGGTAGAAAAGATATATTAACATTTATATTAATTTATATAAAGAAATTAAATCAAACCACCAATTATCTAAGATATGGACTTCCCCACCCCACAGCTGGTGATCACGTGATTCCCAAGGGATGGACAAGAAGAGGGCAGTGCAGTGTTTCCCAGGGTGGATGGAGGGGCATGTGGGGGACCCTGACTCCTATGTTGGTCTTTAGATGCACTGCTTTTTATGTGTCAAGTGTATTTATGAATGCTATCTTGTTTTGTTTAAACCCTCACTTAATAAGTAGTTTAACAAGATTTCTGTAAAGGAATTAGTTTGTTTTTTTTAAAGATTTTATTTATTTATTTGAGAGAGAGAGAATGAGAGAGAGCACATGAGAGGGGGGAGGGTCAGAGGGAGAAGCAGACTCCCTGCCGAGCAGGGAGCCCGATGCGGGACTCGATCCAGGGACTCCAGGATCATGACCTGAGCTGAAGGCAGCCGCTTAACCAACTGAGCCACGCAGGCGCCCAGGAATTAGTTTTAATCTAGTACTAAAAATGCACAACAAGTAACTCACAAGAAAGCTGCAGAGCTGATCTTTTCCTTCCTGCCAGATGGACTCTTCTTCAGTTACTTCACACAGTAAAATTGATGTTGAACAAATCATACTCTGACAAGAAGTTTAGCCAAAAATATTCAAAATTATCAGGAAAGCTTGTCATATGATTTACATCTAGTATTTTAAAACCATGAACCTTGCCCTAAGCTGATATTATGTCTTGAAATATTAGCTATTGACAGCAATATATATCATATATTACATAATTTATAATAAATACGCCTATATTGTGGGTGTGTGCACAAGAATTTTTCTTTTTTTCTGAGAGCAGTATGTGACTAAAAAAAAACCTGGGGACCATTGATTGCAATAATGAATTTTTGCAGCTAGCGAGCAAAAATTTTCAAATGTCTGATGTTTCTGGAACTCTATTGATTTTGCTATCTGATAGCAACTCTACAGTTTTTTGGCGTGACTGAAGTTACACTAAGGTTGGTTCTGTATGGAAGTCTCCTCCTCCGTAAAATGGGAATCTGCATAGGGCTGTTGCTAAGATTGAATACAGTAATGCATGTAACAGGCTTAGCACAATGCTAGCCACATGGTAAAGATGCAATAAATTTTAGTTCCCCTATATCCTCTGTTATATCATTAGAAGAAGAACAAGTTGTATAATTTGAGTAGGAACCTGGTAGACAGGTTACTGGTTTCCAAGCTCCAATATTCTTGGGACACCCAGAGAGGCTCTGGGAACAAGCCCTTTAATGACTGAGAGTGCTCTGGGTTACCTTGATCAGAGAATTTGTTTGCACTCTCTAATTCTCTGTTTTTACTTATAAAAAGAAAGTCCTGAGATGCTCAACATATCCTAACATAGTAATATGTAAGAGAAAAATAGAATATGAAGAACTCATTTGAAGTTATACTATACTTTAAAAGATATTGTTTCTAGGGGCTTACAAAGATCTAAAGGGTTATTATTAAATTTTAAAATGGCTCGTACATTTCCATTATGGAAAGGCCTTTTGACACAAATCTAATAGCTGTCTTTCTTTCAATCAGTTTTAGATTTGCATAATCTGAAAAAGATCAGGTTCTTGCAGAGTAGGAGAGTCCAACACATTGCTATCATATTTGCAACAAACTTGGTGCGAGACATCTTTGCTGATATCAGCCAGACTTAGCTCCAACTGCTGACTTCCTTTTTTCTCCCCAGCTTTATTGATAACATTGTGCAAATTAAAGGTGTATGGTGTAATGGTTTGATGCATATATATATTGTGACATGCTTAACACAATAAGGTTAGTTCAAACATTCTTCATCTCACATTATTACCTTTTTTTATTATTGTTATTATGGTGAGAACATTTAAGATCTGCTTTCCTAGCAGCTTTCAAGTATACAATGTATATAATACAGTATTGTTAACGTGATCACCATGTTGTCCATTAGATCTTTGGAACTTATTCATCTTATAGCTGAGAGTTTGTACCCTTTGACCACCATCTTCCCATTTCCCCCACCCCTGGTAACCATTAATCTACACTCTGTTCCTATGACTTTGACATTTATAAATTCCACATGTGAGATCATACAGTATTTGTGTTTCTCTGTCTGACTTTTTCACGTAGTTTTATGCCCTCACGTTCCATCCATGTCACAAATGGGAGGATTTCCTTTTTTAATGGCTGAATAATATTTCATTCTGTGTGTGTGTATGTATCACATTTTCTTTATCCATTCATCTGTCAATGGATACTTAGGTTGTTTCCATGTCTTGGCTATTGTGAATAATGCTGAATGACCATGGGAGTATAGACATTTCTTTAAAGACAGTGATTTTACTTCCTTTGGTTATATACCCTAAGTTAGGATGGCTGGATCATATGGTAGTTCTACTTTAAAATTTTTAAGGAACCTCCATACTGTTTCCATAGTGGCTGCACCAAGAGCTGACTTCTTGAGTGGTTTTGACACCTCTCTCAACACTGTGCCATATTTTGTCATAGCTTTTGGAATTTTTATGTGTCAAAGCTTGATTGCTTTTATTTCTCATTTGAACTTTAAAAAAAAATAGGAAGGCTGTACTTTATTTGCTGTTTAATCTAATACATGTATCTTTCCCTGTCTTTTATATTTGCCTCCAAACAACCCAAAGTATTTTGCCTCCAAAGAACCTTAAATATTTACAAACATAAGAACTATTGAGAAAATAACTTTGGCACATGTCACTGTTTGCCTTAAGTGAGCCCTTCCTTTCTGTAATGGATCAAATGCAGGCAATTGTTAACATTTAACATTGGATTGCGCTTCAGTGAGTTTACAGCTGAACAGCATAAACCATCTTGTGCCCTACTTAATAGTGTACTGCTGCTTTCTAACAATTTCTCAAATAGTCATATTTTCTTCTATAGTCATGCATAGAACTTCTATGCTGGGATTGATTTTTTTTTTTTTTACTTCATTGTAAATAGCAAGATAAGAAACCTGTGGACTAAATTCCATTTAAGTGTGCATACTTTAAGTAGGGTTAAAGAACTCCTTAATGTTGATATTTCTTTAGCTTGGCAGTAAAACAAAATCAATGCTAATTTAATAGGAGCTCACAAACCAAGTTTTGCTTTCATTGCCCTTTTAAAAAGAGTAAAGGGCTGTAGTTATAAACAGAATTAGTAATTGCTTGGTTGATATGCCTGTTGAATAGCAGATGATTTTTATTCAATCTATTCCTTTTAAAATCCATTACCTTAATTTTAGAAAGATTACTCGATAACAGGACCATTGATCAAAATGGTTGCATTAAACCTATTTATAATTTTGCAAAATGATTTTTAATTCTCCCTAAACACTCTTCCTCCTGGCAGAGGATAAAAATTGCTTGTGGGTTGTTCAAAATTGGCTCTGTTTTTCTTAGATGATCTTTAATTACACTTTAAAGCAGGATTTCTTTATGGGGAATTGAAATTCTGCTTGTTAGAAAATTACAGAGGGTATTTGGGGATCTGCTATTAGCTGCAGGAACAAATAGAGAGATTAGTAAGACAAATGATCAGTAGCCTAAAAAAATTACCTATGGGAGACAATTATTAGCCCAGGGAAGATCTGGCTGTGGTCATGAAGGTTGCCTAAATGATGAGTTTATCAAACCTGTTTTAGAAGCTGCTGAGAACAGAACAAGGAGGCTTATATTAGCCACTAGGAATCAGTGGAGGGGTCATCTTGGAGATTAGTAAATTTACTGTGGTGTGTTTTCAGACCTTAGTCTATACCATCAGTGATCGCTGGAGTTAGAGGTAAGGGAAGAGGAAGTAGAAGCCCATGAGCCCAGGCCCATGGAGGAGAAAAGGAGAGAGGTTTTGTGGTGATATTTTGGAACAAGAAGGTAGGATGGAAGGTACACAGAGAGGGCAAAAAAATGGAATGCTCTGTCTCTTTTAAGGAATCCAGAGGTGGTCAGAATTTGGGGTAACCATGTTGTCACTAGTAATCTTACTGAGAGTCTCCTATGTCACAGTGGCTTAGGACTGAGAGATGAGAGAAATCAGAGCTGATATGCCAAACATGTTGGCTAGCAATTTTATTGAGACAAAAAGAACATTTCATAAACTGATTCTTTAGCTTTCTTTACAGATGTAGTATTTCTAGAACATGAAATGTGAATAATCTCTGGGCATATACATAGAACTAGAGAAAAAGGAACTGCATGTGAGTTAAGAGGATAAAGCCACTGAAAAAAAGACAAGGAATCCTAGAGTAAGTACACAGCCCTGTCTTGTATCTGACATTTTGACCTTCTGTAAGGTTTCACTCCTGTGCAGCTGTCAATTCAATGAATGAATCAGTATGTTTATAGATCATTTTGTCAGACAATAGGTATTATTTATAAATTATTTATAAATGGGTTGATTTTGAGAAGTTATTGTGTTGAAGTTATTTATTTATTTATTTATTTATTTATTAATTATTGTGTTGGATTTTTTTATCCATAGTTTTTTTTTTTTTTGCCTTAAACTAGAAATGGGTAGACCTCTTATTACACAAGAGCTTAAAAAACTAGAAATGGGTAGACCTCTTATTACACAGGAGCTTAAAAAACTTAGTAAGCCACTGTGACATGGGAGACTCTCAGTAAGATTACTAGTGACAAGATGGTTACCCCAAATTCTGATCACCTCTGGATTCCTTAAAAGAGACAGAGCATTCCATTTTTTTGCCCTCTCTTATTACACAAGAGCTTTCCTCCTAACAATTTTTTTAGTCATTGTTTAGGTATTTTGGAAAACTCTGAATAGATCCAAGTCAATTTAACTGCTTGTTAAGCAATTCCTCTGGGTAAGGCACCTCATTCGGCATGGAAGGATGTAGAGAAAATAAAACTTGTTCTGTGTTCTTAAAAAATACACTAGTAGGGCGCCTGGGTGACTCAGTTGGTTAAGCGACTGCCTTCAGCTCAGGTCATGATCCTGGAGCCCCAGGATCGAGTCCCGCATCGGGCTCCCCGCTCAGTGGGGAGTCTGCTTCTCCCTCTGACCCTCTCCCTTCTCATGCTCTCCTCATTCTCTCTCTCTCAAATAAATAAATAAAATCTTTAAAAAAATACACTAGTAATATTTGTATTCCACTTTTTAATTGGAATCATAGCAAATGATAACAGGTAAGGCTATGGTGAAAGGTATGGTGAAAGAGATAGACATCATTCCAGCTATAATCAGGTCAAAAGAATCAATAGTCTTGATCAAAATAATGGTTGATAATGCTCACACATACACACACACACACACATAATCTCACCAATACATAGAAGAGACAGAGCAAGTAATGGGGGTGGTGATGATGGTGGTAGAAAGCTGTTCAAGTTTTTTTGGGACTCTTCTTGTATCTGAAAAATTGCAGTGTCCATGTTTGACCAAGGCCATAATGGTACCCTAGTCCCTAATTACCAGCTTTATCATTTTATTTTTGAATGGACTTAACTTCTGAATTGGTTAACTGGATAACCCATTCCTGAATAGGAATAGTCTTACAACCATAACAAGCAACTTGAGCCTCAGGAATTTGAGTCTGAATTGCTATGGGACATTTTCTTTTACGTTACTGTGCAGGAGAACAACAAAATTTTAGTTTAAGCTGTAGCTGGGATTGTTCTTTAAAAATATGACAGCTATGTGCCTACAAATACTTTATTTTAAAGAACCTTGAGATTTAGTTCTGTCATTGTTCACTTATTCTGTGCTATAAAAAATTGAACAAATCTAGGGGTAGCAAAATATTATACTGACAGAATGCCCAAGACATGGAATTTCTGGCACTATGTGGTTATGTTATGATACCCACAAACTCTAGTCAAAGGTTCACACTCGAATAACATTCTATTCAAAGTAACCGGAAACAGTCTTAGTTTGGCAATTTAATGACCCTCCAGCAGAGCATCTTCAGATTGACCATGTACATTTCCAAAGTTTGGCAGAAGCTAGAGCTTTGATGAATCATCTAAAAATATTGAGTCTATCTCCCTGTGAGACCACTATGCATTTATTGTTTCCTTTTTTTTTTTTTAAATATCCCAATAGAAATATACCATCTCCAGAAGGCTTTGAGAGTCTTCCTAGCTTAAATGGTAGTGGCAGGAGGGAAAACAAGATACCATGTTTACCATTGGTGATTTCCAAATTGTTGTGTCTTCCAGATGGTTTAGAGGAATTAAATTACTACAATGAATACCATTTTGAAAATGTTTCATTTGGTATACAAAGGCATCAAATTAAAATCTTCATTTTGTGGAATTTTAACATAACCCACATTTTGGTGGTGCAGGCTGGGGGGAGGGCATCACAAAGGGTTTTCACTTACTGTTATCTCCAAACTCTGCTATGGTAACTGGCCGCCTGTGCTGTTGTCTTGGGGAAGATAATGTTTCCCAGCTGTCTCGTTACCACTTCTTCCTTGTTTCTCTTATTTGGGACACCACTTGCTTTCAGTTTAAGCAGTTAAATCCGCGTTGGCTGTATCACTAGATGAAAAAGAGTAGACTGAGTTTATAGTATGTAGCATCTCTATCAATTAGAAATCAACTCTGAGCTTCAAGGTGACTGTCATCAAGGCCTAGAGGAAGAGAACGGCCACTAAGCCAGCTGCAGAGAGGCATAAGTCTTTTCCTGAAATGTAAAAGCTCTCATATATTAGTTTTAACCTGGCTAATTAATTATTTATTATTAATGTAGAAATGGAATTGTAGCAAAGGTAGATGAGTGCATAGATTCTGATACTGGCCTCCTTTACTCAATGTAGAGTCAGGAAAAGGGACAAGTGCCCATCAGATCCCCATACTACAAAGGAGCTTTCATGTGCACCCGTAAGAGCAGCCCTCCCAATACTCATATTGGCTTTTAAAATATCTTCTTAAGGTTCTCACAGGTTTAATAAAACCTCCGTCAAATTTTGGTGTTGCAGGAGCCCCAAACGATCAAATTTTAAGGACTTGTGAGGCCTCACCTGGATTTGCACAGCCCCAGAGCCAGACGGAGTTTTTATTAAATCTGATCTCACACTGTTGGAGATGCTTGTGGAGTCAAGTGAATGAGCAAGTGGAATCATTCCACAGTGGGGCAGATCCAATCGGCAACCCTCCTTGCAGGCATCCCTTCAGCATTGCTTTCCTGTTGTATGTTGCAGTGTTTACATAGAGTTTTCACAGAAGGATTCATTTAGGATTAACCTAATTGAATAAACACAAAGCTGCATAATTTATGGACCAAAATAGTTTTTCCTGGTTGGGTTGCTGACTAGCATTTCCTTTCTGCCTAATGGAATATTGCAAAGCCCCATATTGTTATAATCAGAACTTCATCTTTGAGTCATTCCAGTTCATTTGCATGATATGATTTTATTATAAGCCAGATGTATAAATAATTGCTCATGAAGAGAGCCTTTTCTTCAAGCGAAGTAATGGATACACATATATATCTCCATATATATCCATATATATGGAGATATATATATATATATGTTCTTTCTTCCCCCACAACAGAAATGGTTAAGTCCAGTAGCAGAGCCTATCATTATGGGAATTATACTGAATTCTTGTTACTGTTTCCAAATAAAGATACCTTAGGAAAATAATAAATATTGTGGCTTAGATTTTGCTAATGAGATAGGATAGGATAGGATAAGTAAAAGGGTATATGCTGGGAAGATGTGGTAATTTATTTAAGATCCTAGAAAATTAGCCATCATAGTACTTCCCCATTTAAAAATGCACAACGATTCCCCATTGCCTGTTAGATCAAGTTTGGGCTTCTTGTGTTTCAAGAGCTTGCATAATCTGGCTCCATCCTAACTGCCCAGCCTGATTGACCTTGCTCATTACTACATGCCCTCCATCAGGGATTGATGAGCAGTGATAATCACTCCCCATGGGCCCCACATATGGCCTCATGCCTCATTTGCTGAAAACACATGATGGCCTTTGCACCTGCTGGTCCCTCCACATTGAATGCCCACCTTCTTGTGCCTGCCAGTTTAAAGCTTAGCCATCTTTACAGGTGCTTCTTAAGACCCATCATCTCAGCAATAAGAAGCAAATGCTGACTTCTTCCCATGGTAAACTTTTGCTTTTGTGGGTAGGCTGAAAAATGACCTTTCAAAGATATGCCTGCGTTCTAATCTCCAGAACCTGTGAATATAATCTTATTTGAAAAAAAGGTCTTTGCAGATGCAATTAAATGAGGGATTTTTAGATGAGGAGATTATCGGGGATTATATAGGTGTGACAAGGCCATAGCCAGTGTCTTTACAAGAGAAAGGGAGAGGGAGATTTTGATATACACAGAGGAGAGTGAGGCAGTGTGATCACGGAGGCAGAGATTGGACTGATGTAGCCACAAGTCGAGGAATGCAGACCATCAGAAACTGGAAGAGGCAAAAAACAAATTCTCCCTAAAGCCTCCATAGGGAATGTTGCCTGTTGACACTTTGACTTCGGACTCCTGGCCTTCAGAACAGTGAGAGAACACATTTCTGTTGTTCCAAGCCATCAATTTTGTGGTAATTTGTCACAGTAACCACAGGAAACTAATACACCTTCTTTAGAAAGTACCCTGCATTTACTCTGCTTAGTAGAGGTAAGTGCCAAATGGTACCCTAATGCTTCCCATGTGGCGGCTCTCTTCTCAAATAGATTACAAATTCTCGGTAGGCTCTTAGAGGGAACTGGCACAGATTTGGTCATAAACTGTCACTGACTTCTTTGGAATAATTTATTGGTTATTTTTAAAGTACTGGGAGAAACAAAATGCTGGTCATATCCCCGTGATCTATTGGTGATTGATGTTCTTGCTTCAGGTATATAGTTCGCTTCTATAAGGAGACTGTGGGTCCAATAACATGTTTTCTCTTAAGCCAGCTGTTGCAAAAGAGTGTAATAAATGTAGGTCTTTGATATGCCTTTGTTATCTAGTTCAATCTTCTCCTCATCTGCAAGTCTTCTCTAAGGTGACTTTCTGGTTCCAGGATTACTGACCCAGCTGCAGTCCATTCTCATCTGTTGCAGAATGTCAGCATTATGGCTTACTCCTGCTTAGATTTCTCCTGTTCCCAGAGGAGAGGGACCAAGAGGCTGGTGAGGTTGGCAGGGTCGTATGTCGGTTTAGAATGCTGGGCTTACGCAACTCAAATAGGGTTAGTGAAATTAGGTATAGGAAACATGCAATGCCACACTTCATGAGGCAGTACTTGCATTTTCTCTGATATCCAGGGCTCTCTGGAGCAGTGCTCACAGTGACTCCACATTCTTTCATGGAACATGTGTGGATGGGGAATAAAGCTCAACATCCTACACTGATAGTCTTCTGACAACCTTTCAGAATGATTCATTTACAGGAAAACTGAATTTTCAAGAATTAATTCCTTCAAGTTCAAGGTTTTGGGCCCCATTTTTATTTGGCCACTCACTGTAACTTTTATTTTGTCACAAATGTAACTCTAAGGGTAGAGCGTATAGGCTGGTTCTATCATTTAGAACTTGGGAACCTTCTCTGAGGTGCATAAATATTTAGGAATCTGAATCACAGAGGGAAAGTTCATCTAAAGATTTATCTACAGGAGATCTAAACTAGAAAGGTTGGTTCACCACAAGACTAATCTCTTGAGACAGAGATGAAAACATTTGATCAAATTAATCTACAACTGCAATTTAAGGATGTTAAATAGTAACCCACAGGGTTAGTCTACAGGGAACTTTAATAATGTCTCCAATCAAGAGACTACTAGTATTAAAATAACTAGTGACTTCCCATCTGTAGGAGGACAGTTTCGATACTGTAAAAAAAATAATCACATCCCCTTACTTTGCTATTTATACTGCCCCTTAGTGGGTCCTCTTGGTAAGCCAGTGTGTCAGTTCTGGGGTGTTCCTAGCATGGCTTCCATGAGAGGAATCAGGGAAACAAAATCCCCTTGATAATGAGATAGTTTTTCCTGATTTACTGATGCCACAAATTTACATATTTAGAACTAGGTAAACCTACTTATGTAACACTTTTGTTAATTTCCCTTACAATGAAGAAAATCCTTGTAGAGGGAGGTCTTTAGCTGTAAAATTATTTTAATCCCTTTCTGAGTTGATGGCCCAACTGGATTAACTCTTCAGGTATAGTTTGAATGGTAGACAAGTTAGAATGGACACAAAGAGTCAACCTAACTTACAAAGAGCAATAATTTATGACAACCAGAGTTATCCAACTGGCTTCTGAGTGTGTCCTCAAATCTCTAAATTAATTTTCTTCTCAACAAACTACAGGTCTGAGTCTCTCAATGTGTTGTTCTATAAGAGGAAGAGGTAGGCTATAGGCATAATAATTTTTGCCACTCATCAGGACCATATTCAGTATAACTCAATTGAAAAAATTTAAGAATAATTTTAGACACTTTGTAGCATTTATTGGCTTATCAATGGCCTTTGATTCATATATAGGAACTGTCATTTAGGCACGCCATCTGATCTTGATCTAGCCTTTTAAAGTTTTTTCATAGCATTTGTCAACATACCACATCAAAAATCACAGCGAGCAAAACAAATTCCATTCTTAAGTAGCCCAGGGAAAGGCTTCCTGTGTTTAGAGTCATTTCTAAAGATTTTCTGTGGTTCTAAGATGAATTGGATGCCCACTACCAAATGCAATATATACTTTACTTTGTGCTGATTCCAGAATGTCACCTAGATTTAACATTGCCTTAGGACTCAGGGATGACTTCATAGAGGAGGTGATACTTGAAGAGTGGCTTTGCCAGACAGGTGAAGGGTCAGAGAGAACTCTGGTAGAAGAAACAGCATATATATGGAGAGAGCCTAGAACCTTGGGGCACTTTAAGTGGTTCCTTATAGCTACAGCCCATTGTAGTCCTGAACTGTAGTCTCAAGCTTAGCCTTGGAAGATCTTAGCCTGCAGCTTTAGCTCTTTAAATAAGTGTTAGTCACTTGCTTTTTTTTTTTTTTTTTTTTTGCCTTTCTTCAAAATTTATTATTATATATATATATATATTTATTGTTATGTTAATCACCATACATTACATCATTAGTTTTTGATGTAATGTTCCATGATTCATTGCATATAACACCCAGTGCTCCATTCAGTACGTGCCCCTCTTTAATACCCATCACCAGGCTAACCCCATCCCCCTATAGAATCAGTTCATTTCTCAGAGTCCATAGTCTCTCATGGTTCATCTCCCCCTCCAATTCCCCCCCTTCATTTTTCCCTTCCTGCTATCTTCTTCTTCTTCTTTTTTTTTTTTTAACATATAATGTATTATTTGTTTCAGAGGTACAGGTCAGTGATTCAACAGTCTTACACAATTCACAGC
>NC_138369.1:97192691-97221477 GCF_054177405.1 Leptonychotes weddellii | reverse complement strand
AGCAGGAGGGGAAGAATGAAGGGGGGGAAATCGGAGGGGAGATGAACCATGAGAGACGATGGACTCTGAATAATAAACTGAGGGTTCTAGAGGGGAGGGGGGAGGGAGGATGGGTTAACCTGGTGATGGGTATTAAAGAGGGCACGTTCTGCATGGAGCACTGGGTGTTATTCACAAACAATGAATCATGGAACACTACATCAAAAACTAATGATGTAATGTATGGTGATTAACACAACAATAAAAAATTTAAAAAAAACCCAAAAACCATGTATAGCAGCCCAGGAGACAGCTGAACGTTTGAGGAGAGAAGACTAAAGGTATAGGTCTATGAGTTGTCATTGGCAACCATATATTATGGTGGAATGTTTTTCAGTCCTTAATTTATAAAGACTAAGTAGCAACATTAGAACATGAAAAGAGTAGGATATAAAATTGTTTCTATTTTGTGATTTCAACTGTGTAAAATTATGTTTGTAAATGGATAAAAGTAAGAAGGGGAAATGGAAAAAGTAAACATAGCAGATTTGTTAAGATGGTGGGTTCTTTTAAGATTTAATTATTTATATCCAGCCTCTTTCCAAAAAGGATTTGTAACGTCATCAAACTTAATTTTATTTAAAAAATGACTTCTGTTGTTATAACATTGTTTGTATAATACATTAAAATTAATATGAGATATGAGAAAGAATTTTGTAAACTTCCATGTGAATAATTACCATAATATAAACACCACTTGTTTTTGCTTAATTTTAAAGGAGTGGTATTTTCATAATTAACTTCTAGTATTTTCTTCTAAATATTTGTGTTAGTATATGGATTCTCTATATCATTTTGAAGATCACAAGTCAGGGAATTTCCTGAAAACTCAGAATATGAATAAAGCACAAGTTTAAAAAAAGTGTTGGATGAAATTTGTTCAGATTATAAGATCTATTTATTGAACAATCTCTATATGCCAGGCATTATGCTGATGATACATAAAAAGAATAAAACATACTCCCTATCTTCAGTCATCTTAAAGTTTATTGTAGGAGATGAAGAGTGAACAGGCATTATTCTATAGTTAATGAATGAGATTGTAAGACCTTACTCATAATTCTAAGGGAACACATCATAGGGACACTTGAGGGCTCTCCTAGGAGAGATGGTGTCTGCATTGAGTCTTGAGCAAATAGAGAAATTGAGTAAAGGGGCAGGGGGAAGTAGTTTCCAAAAAGGGGAGAGCATCACGTGCAAACACTCGAAAGTAAGAAAGTATGACAAGTTAAAGGAATTTGGTAGAAGTTCATTCTGATGGAGAGGGGAAGTGAGGCTAAAGGCAGAGAGTAGGTCCTGAATGATCTTATTTGCTAGGCTCAGGATTTTGGACTTGGTCCTCTAAGAAGTGGAGAGTCTCTGGAAGACTTTAGCAAAGGGAGTAACATGGTTAGAAAGATGATTCTGGATGCAGTGTGGTGCTTGGATTGGGAGGGATGAGGAGGGGGATCACAAGACCTGCAGCTGTTGCTGTGATGCAGAAAGAGAAATTAGATCCTAATTAGTTAAGCAGGATGGGAAACAAGGGGGTGGGGATGAGAGATATTCATTAAGAGGAATCAGCACTATCTGGTGACTGAATGTAGAAGATGAGGGAAAGAGAAGAGTCAAGGATGACCTCTGGGTTTCTGGCTTGGGAAGGGGGGGTTTCCCTCTCCCCTGAGATGGGAAGAACAGGTGGAGAAGCAGATATTGGTGGGAAGATGGTAAATTTAGTTTTGGTAACTTGTGCTGAAGGAGTCTGTGGGATGGCCATGTGATGGAAGTGTCTCATGGGTGGTGATATATACCAATCTGAACTTGATGAGAGATATGGGCAAGATTTCTCAAATGCAGGGGGTAAAATTGGAATTGGAAGTTGAGGGACAAATCAGTGGTGCTCTGTGTCTGGTACACATAAGATGCAGATATAAATTTAGATGTATCAATGAGTGAATTAAGGAATGGAGTCATGAATTCTTTGGAACTGGCGAGAACTTCAGGGACCATGTAGTCTATAAGATTACGGATGAGTAAGTGAGGATGCTGAAATTACAGAGAGAGGTTTACCCAATTATACAAGTTGAATTCAGAAACCTAGGCTTTATGAATGTATGTCCAGTTCTCTTTCTACCCTATTTTGCTACTGGGTGTGGATCGAAAAGAGAACTGAATGAGAAAATACATGAAGGAGGAAACTGGCTTAGCTAGAACAAGAAGCAAGAGTTTGCCACCACGCAATGAATGGTGAACGAGGCCACCATCCCTGACCCTCATACCCCATTCCTTTCCTAAAAGGCAGTCATTCAAATTTTCATGGCTCAGGCATCATTTCGGAGCCCATATTCCTCCCCCTTTCCCTAAGTTAGGGGTCATTTTTTCTCTCCCTGAAAATTACGAAGGTTTGCTTTGTTCTGGGAGAAATTTGTATCACCTGTACAAGTCAAAAGCCATGACTTTCATTGCTCTGTGACCCAGGAAAACTTCGGATTTTCAAAAAGAAAGATGCAGTTGTGTAATAGCTTTTTCACTGCTGGGATGTTTCAGGGCAACCTCACTGTAATGTCATTTCCATGCTTCTGAATTGTTTTTATCGTAGATGAAATGAAATGAAGCTGTTAATGACAAGCCAAATGGGAAATGCATCTGGCAGCTCTGTGTGATACACATTGGGCTGCCCTTTACTTCGTGAGAGCGACACCTTGCTTTTATTTTGCCCAGCTCTTCAAAGGGAAATGGTCAATAGCATTAGCAGATCAGGTCGGGAGGACTTAAGTCGGCTTTGTAGTGCAACTTGGTGTTTCTTTGCTGTTGGATTTGGCATTTGTGTGAAGTGCCTCGATCTGTTCAAATATCAGAGTAGGAAAGTTTGGATTTGGATAGTACTGACTTTCCAAGGTTGGTGGGCAGTTTGAAGGCTAGGTCGTTGTCTTAAAGAAAAGCAGCCTTTTCTTAAGGTTGGTCTTGCTGAGAGGCCTGGGTAAAAGTTAGGAAGACAGATCTCATTAGGCTGGAAGGTGTTTTATATTATCAGAGCAAGACTTTCCCTACAAAGTTTGTCCTTTGCCCAGGGGAAGATGAGTTTTCTAAATGACTTAACTAACTTCTTTTTTGGCATACTTTTGCAATTGGTTCATTTCCAGGTACCAGAAAGAATGTAAATATGGAATGAATCAACTTTTTCCACATTTTTCTCTAGCAGTTCTTTTATGAAGAACAGATTTTCCATAGAGGAAATTAAAAAGTACATAAAACTGAGAAACTGTGGTGTTGTTGAGAACGGCCTCTTTTTCCCCGTCACTTCGTAACTGGCAGTGTATTCAAATGGCATTAATATAAAGGACGGAGTTTGTTTCAATTAGCTTCATTTTTCCTTGAGATGAGGAATTATCATAAATCCCTGAAATAAGAGTTGATTCACAGAGATGCTTGTGTCATTGCATTGGGAATTTTTTATGGCTTTTTTTTCTCACTACATCTAGTTCTAAAAATGATTAAACTCCGGTTAAATGCATTTAATATGGGCCTTTTGCCTAAATGAGGAATAGGGAGAGAAGGGCAATGGTATAACACACTTCTCAAAGACAGACAAATTACTCTTTTTTGCAGTAAATTTGGGTAGAATGATTTTTTCCATTTTAGAGCATTTTTCTACATGAAACACAAGAATTTTCATTAGCATTTGGTTCACATTTTTTCTTGGATGCCATTCTTTTGAATGATTTGAAAATATTCTTCTGGTGCATCTGTAAACATCTGAAAATTAGATATTTGGTAAAAGACAATTGATCTGGACAGCTCAAAAAGCCAGAACTTTATGCAAAGCGGTATCTGGATTGCCATCTAAATGAAAACCGCATGTCAAACAGATGTCATAAGTATAAATTCAGACAAATGCCCATTGATAGTTTTTCTGTGGTGCGTCTTAGATGGTTCAGCGAGTTACAGATCTCGCAAAGTGCAGCCTGTTTGGTATGCTGAAGGCAAGTTAAAGTTCTTTTCCTTTCTATTGTGACACTACAAGTCTAACCTTTATTGTCAGGGTCTCAACTGAATTTTCTAACAGCAGATGAGTGGGAATTCATGGAAATAGCATGTGTTTCACCAGTTTCCTTTATTTCTCCCTCAGGACAAGCAGCTGTCAGGTCAGCCCCCCATCGCAGAGCTTGAAGCCATCAAGAGCAGGGATATATTTGCCTTGTTCTGAGGGCAGGCTTTCTGCCGACTCGGGAGATCACATAAATACCTTCAGGCCAGCAGATCTGAGTCATCAGTGAGTGACCTCCCTGACAGGCTGAAACCACAAAATGCAACTTATGGAGCCGTCGGAGCAGGCTGCCCAGCTCTGGGTTCAGCTGAAGCAATAAACAGGAAGGGATGAATTCATTCATGTTCACACTCCCATTTTTCTACATGGTAGGAAACTAATTCCAGAGAGTAATAGTAGCATAAAAATGCAGCCACATAACTTTTATAACCTCGTTTCCTCGAGTGCTTTACAATGAAATCCAGAGTCTTTGATAGAACTTGCTCTATATCCTAAGTTCCTAATGATTACAGCTAGTTATGGTTTCGGAGAGGAAACTTGACTTTTTAAAATATGAATTTGATGTCTTTTAATTAGCAGACCTCATGTGGGCGAGGCAAGGAGGGCCAATTTTGCTATTAACCTACCTCTCTTCTCTGGGTCCTGGGAGGTAGACTTCCTCGGATGAGGAGGGAGGAAATGCTAATCTTTGGTTTCAGGTATATGTCATTCTTATGTGGGGACTGAGAACTTATTTCCTTTGTGTCTTTTAAGAGTGTTGGCCCTTCCATTTTTCTTGTCAATTTCTAACATTTATTCATTGCTAATAATTCACCTAGGTCATTGCACTTACATCTTCAATCAACCTTATGAGATTGATATTAGTATCATTGGACTTGGGGTGAAACCAAAGCCAATGGGATAAAGCCAGAAGTTCTGCAAATAAGGAGTAAAGGACCCATTTGAATCCTGACCATCTGACCACAGAACCTACGTTCTTATTCATTCCTTTACCAAGGCATGAAAAAATGTGTGAGCCAGCAGAGGGATATACTAATTTGCCTTCATAGCACAGGGTTATTAAATACCTGTATTTGTTATGTATATTTATTTAGTGCATTATCATTTAAGTTTTTGATGCTTTATTAATTTATCCAACAAGTATTTATTAAAAACCTTCTATGTGTCAACATTCCATGAGGTGCTGGGGATATAGCTGTGAATAAAACAAATCTAGTCCCTCTTTTTGGGAATTCACAGGTCAGTGGGAGACAAGTGCCATCTGCACTGCCAAAGAGGAGCCCTGAGGATGGGATCCCTAACCTGGACTGGGGAGTCAGAGTTGGGCCTTTCAGGATGTTTAAGAGTCTGCTATGTGTTCAGGGTGTCAAAGAGCATTTTAAATGAGAGAGGACTCATTTGGAAACTATGAGGAGGTTGGGTAGGGATGAAGTGTAAGGGCTTCCAGAAACCACCTACTTTTGTCCCTTAGTTTGGAATCTCCCTGTACCATCCTCCCACAACACACATACTTTGCCCCCACTGCCCACTTACCTGGTGGATCCTTCCATAGGCTTCATGTCTTGGTATAGATGTTGTTTCACCTGGGAAAACTTCCCTACTTCTCCCAATACTAGCCAGATGTTCACCCATGACAATCAATGCTTCTCACTATTCTAGCACTGATGACATTATTATTGTAATTGCTTCTTTACCTAGCTGTCTGCTGCTTCAAACTGTAGGCCTTTTGGAGCCTAGCACATAGAATGTACTAAATAAATATTAGTTGATGAATGTGTATGGGAAGGAGATACAGATAAGGCATAAGCAGAACAGATCATGAAGGACAGAGTATGGCAAACAGGTGCTCTTCCTGTGTACACCCATGGCTAACCAACAGACATTCCCAACCCCTTTTCTTTTGCCACCTCTATTCAGAGGCTACAAAAGTGAAATATTCACTTTCCCTGCCTCCCTTGCGGCAAGGGATAGCTATATGACATGGTTCTGGTTAATGAGTCCTAAGCAAAGGCTTGCTGGAAGGGCTCGCAGAAAGTGTTTGCCTTCCTGATAAAAAGAGAGTATTACATTTAGCATGGTCCTTCACTGCTTTGAGTGAAAAAGTAAGGGTTGGGGTAGATGTAGCAGCTACCTTGTAGCTATGGAGGAAAGGTCAGGAGAATCACAAAGACTTTGGCTTTGATATCACTGAGCTGCTGAGCCAGTGCCAGAAACCTTCTGGACTTCTCCTTGTGTGAGAAAAATAATCCTCTGCTTCAGTTGTCTGTAACTTACAGCCAAATGCATTCCTAATTGCAATACTATAAAATGATAATAGTAGCTATATTTATTGAACACTTACTGATTATATCACAGTTTCAAATGCTTTCCCTATGCTTATCTCAACTAATCCTCACAACAAGTCTACATGGAAGGTACTATTATTATTATCAACTCCATTTTGCCGATGAGAAATAGATACATTCACCCGTTCAAAGCTCACTAGCCAACAGAAGTCAGAGCCAAAATTTGAAACCAGGACATCCCACCTTACATTTGTGCCCTTGACCACTGTACTTAACGCCAGATCAAGGAGCTTGCACTCTATTCTGAGGTTGGGGAGGTGGTCTGGTAGGAGGAATAAGGACTTCCCCCAGATGTCCATGTCCTAATTCTCAGAGCCTGTGCCATATGTGGTACAGGGGAATTAATGCTTCAGATGGAATTAAGGTTGCTAATCAGCTGCCCTTAAGATGGGGAGATTATCCTGGGTCATCCAGGTGAGCCTAATGTAATCATAAAGGTTCTTTGAAGGGCAAGAAGGAAGCAGCAGAGGAGGTCAGAGTGAGTCAGAGAACTCAATCTGCTGTGGCTGAAGATGAAGGAAGGGGCTCTGAGCCAAGGAAGGCAGATGACTTCTAAAAGGTGGAAAATGCAGGGAAATGAATTCATAAAGGAATAAAACTTGGCCAATTCCTTGATTTTAGCCCCATGGGACCTGTGTCAGACTTCTAAACTACAGAAATGTAAGATAGTAAGTTTGTATTGTTTGAGGTCACTAAATTTCTGGTAATTTGTACTCATACAGGTAGCACCAAAGGATTTTCCACAATCAGATCTGCTGTCTTTGTGATATCCCTGTGTTAACTATGTAGAGTCTGGATCATTGGGGGCAGAGAGCTGAATTAGGAGGCATTACAAAGGCAAAAGCAGCAGAGGGTCCAAGTCTATCTGAAGGCAGTGGATGAGGTTCTGTTTGCTTGTTTTTCAAAGTGTTTGTGGAATAAATGTTGTAAAATTGAAGAGAAGTCAGAGATGAAGACACTTTTAAAATTTAAGGCAAAGAATAGATACTCGTTGGAACTAGGTGTTGGAACAAGTAGGAGAAGGGATGGGTGTTGGCCTTTGGGATGGGAGCGATGTGTTGATAGGGAGAGTGTCATACAATTTCTGGTGGTATCTGGGAACAAAACTGGTTGTGGTGTGATGGTGGAGAGGACAACATTGTGGAGATGGTAGCTTTGGGCACAGGTAGAAGGAAAGGCAAGCAGCCTGGCTTAACAGCTTTCATTTTTCTTTGTTGACAAGGAGGAGAATCCATCAATGGAAATTGGGTGAGGTGAGGTTCAAAAGAGTCCCTCTGCGGAATGGAGGTAGGGGCAGTCCAGGTGGGATTAAAACTTTACCCGTTTATGGTACCATGTTTTAAGGTTGTGTTATATTTGGAGTTGGAGCCTTGGAGTCGGAACAGAGATGGGCATATTAAGGAGTGGGGTTTTGGAAGAGAGAAGGGAGTGAGAATTTTGCTCCCCTTTTTAGGTAAGAGAATGATTTTTATGTGGGACAAAAGGAAAAACCATCTAATTTTGTCTGAGGCTGATTTCATGAATTCCCAGAAAGCACATCCTTCCTACCATCTCTACAAAACTTCCCTCATTCAGTTCAATGATACCGCCTCCTAGTATTGCAGCTAGATCTTTCTTTCAAATCGGGGTCACTGTGTCCTGTTAAGGCAGATGTCTCAAAAAGAGGGGCATAGCAAGTCGTGCCAGCCTTTGTACAAATGAGTCAGCTCCTTTCCTGGGAAAATGTAACTGGAGTAGGAATGAGGGGGAGGACCACAGTGGGTTGGGTGGGAGGAGGGGTTCCATTGGGGGGTAGAGGAGTGAATGGCTGGAGGTCTGAAGGTAAATGCTTTCTCAGCCACTTATGTCCAGCTTCCTGGTTCCCAAAGGGAGTGCCTGGGCCTAGATGGGTATAAGGGGATGGCAAGACCCTTTTTGCCATGGGATACATGGATAGTCTGTGCTCTGTCAAGGTTTGCTTACACTTCGAAGAGTGTCTGCAAGCGATCTTTTGGCTTTTGGGAGGCAAAGGTGAGAAACTACAGGAGAGGTACAGGGAAGGCACACACACTCCCTCTGGGTCTGGAAGAAGATGTCCCTCACACCTTCTGGCAACAGAGAGAAGGGATGAGCAGAACTAGTGCCATCAGGCAAAGTCAGGGGGATGAGAAGATACAGCGTTCAAACCAAGAGGTTCCTTAAGGGCTGGTTAACCTCTTTGAGAGGAATATCCTACAAAGAATGCACAGCTTGCTAGGTTTAGAGTTCTGTTTATTATCAAAGGAAACCTTTCTCATCTTTGAAAAAATTTTTAAAAAGAGAGCCTGTAATCCCCAGGGCCTCAGATTTATGTTTTCCAAATGTGGACCTCTATTTCTCCATGTGCTCAATATCTTTTTAATGGACTACAAATATTTGAAATGTGTAAATACACCATGGGAGGATGAGTATTTTAAGTGTGTAGGGATGTGGCTGGATTAGGAGAACTAGGATGTCATTATGAAAAAAGGAAGCAGGAGATGAGATGTCCCAGCAGTCTGAATTGCTGGACTGGAGCATGCTTGTTGGGCAGGCAAACTGGAAACATTCTTGCATTTGAACTTTTAGACCAGTCACCTGGACAAAAACATGCAGCATCTTTCTTATTGGACGTATACTGTCTTTGGACTTTATCCTTTATCTGGGGAGAGAGGGATTGTATCGCCCTTCCTTCCATACTGGCCTACCTTCCAGTGGAAGTGGGGTCAAGTGTATCTTGGAAATGCTCCCCTGGTAATGCTGGTATAATCTTCTTTGCTTCCCCCCAGTCCTTCCCAATGGGAATTAACAGGTTCAGAGCCAAATACTGACATGATCAGAAAAGATTGCTCGTTCTAAATAGAGTGATGTGTTTCCAGTCGGAATAATCTCTGGAGTCTTCTCTGTGGTTTTCCTTAATGGACTCTATTTTCCAGACATACCTCCACTGGAGATCTTCTGTTTCCCCAGGTGCAGAATGGGATGAGGATATCCTGCATGATGTTTTGGTGAAGATTAAATGAGATATTAATGTAGGTGAATCACTTGCAAATGGAGAACCCTCAATAAATGTCAATTCCCTTCCTCATCATATCATCAGTTGATAATGAATTATTTCCTACTTCTCCTAATGCTTATTAATGTTTCCATGCGTTTATGTACATATTAGAGAATTTAGAACTGGAATGGAGACCCGTGGGTCTCAGCTGTCAGTGTTTTGTTTGCTTACTTTTGGTTGTTGAGTACTTGTTGGTAAGTGGCAGGATGGCATATGGTGAGAATATGGCCCCTGGAATCAGACTGACTGGATTTGAATCCAAGTTCTACCCTTTTAACTGTACCATCCCAGGCAAGTCTCTTAACTTCTTTGTGCCTCAGTTTCCTTATTACAATGTAGGGGGGAATGATAATAATAGTACCTGCCTCATAGGGTTGTTCAGAGGATTAAATGAGCTAATATATGTGAAGGATGTGGATCAGGGCCTGACATCAAGTAAGACCTGTAAATTGTGATTGCTGTTACTCGTTTTTGGTGACTACATATAAGGCATTTATGATAGTGTTCAGTACATGTTAGCTATTGTTTTTATTATTATATGGTCTATAAACATGGTCAGAGATCTCTGATCCATGAAACTAAATTCCAGCTTCTTGAAAATAAAGAGACTCAGAATGATTTCTAGGACCAGAACTGGGAATTATTAGTAGTAGTTAAGGTAGCAACAAAATTCAGTCTGTAGAGGGGGATGGCCTGGCTGGCAGGGACTTCAAGGCCTTACCCAGAGCTCCCTGTGAACAGCAGAGGATTATTTGTTTCTTAAATACCATAGACTGCACTTGCAATCTTATGATCGATGGACACAACTGTACCCATAGACACAAACCAAATAAATTGGTTGCCACTATTGAAAATTTGGGTGATTTCACATAAAACTCTGGGCTTCCTGCCTTTCAAACAATTAGAGGGTCTACAACTCTGGTCTTGCTCTCCTAAATGATGACATCTGCTTCATATGTGTAGAACTGCCCATTTTAGATTGTTCATTCACTTTTCATTTTTCCACAAAACCTACTATTACATATTGTATTACATCTGGCCCATTTCACTCATCAATGATATTGAGTAATCTCAGTAGGTCTCTAAATTTGCAACTCCTACTGTAAACTGATAAGAAAGAAGTGTTCCTGAGATTCAGGGCAGGTGGTACATTTCTAGCATAATGTGGAAAGAGATACTGTTCATCTGGTCTTGATTTATGACATGTTCTCTCAGCCCACAAATGGCCACTTTATATAAACTATTATCAGTGCCTCTAAATGGAGTCAATTCCTACATCTCAGGTGTGCTAAGTGTGCCTATTGATGTCCATCAGTGGCAGTTACTACCAGAAAATGTTCATCATAGATAGAAAAAAATCAAGAAGTGGTACCAAAGAGAGTAGCCTGGGTTAGCATTGTATTTCCACAGTTACACAAAATACGTTTGAACACAAATATTCTTTTTTTATTATTATGTTGTGTTAAACACCATACATTACATCATTAGTTTTTGATGTAGTGTTCAATGATTCATTGTTTGTGTATAACACCCAGTGCTCCATTCAGTATGTGCTCTCTTTAATACCCACCACCAGGCTAACCCATCCCCCCCGTCCCCTCCAGAACCCTCAGTTTGTTTCTCAGAGTCCATAGTCTCTTATGGTTTGTCTCCCCCTCCGATTTCCCCCCCTTCCTTTTTCCCTTCCTGCTATCTTCTTCTTCTTCCTCTTTTTAACATATAATATGTTATTTGTTTCAGAGGTACAGGTCTGTGATTCAACAGTCTTATACACAAATATTCTTGGTAATTATGGTTTTGTTACATAATTCTTCTGGAAACAATGGTTTTCTTGAATACCAGAAAATGAAACAAAGATATTTGGAATCCAACTGTGGGGACATCTTTAGAAGTTGGATATTTGAGAACTTGGGTACCAAGTTCACATTTCTGGAATTAGAAGCAGGAAGACTAAAGAAGTAGTATGGTTATTTCTTTGGTATATCTAGGAGGATGGGGGATATATTTTAAATCTTACATGTAATTGTGTTTACTACCACAAAACCATCACTCTGGTCCTGACACCTCCTTTTGAAACAAGCCATTGAATAGAAGCTTATCTTCAAATTACAGTTGTACTGAAAGAAATGTTCTATCACTTAGATTAATCAGAAACCCACAGGTATATGTCAAGTGTGCCTAGGTAAGAGATGTATTTTTCAGAAGTAGGTGATGTTCAATTATCAGATTGAAATTGTTTCTCCTTCACTTGCCAACAGGGAAAGGGTTCAGAAACTGTTGCCTCAAGGCTTTCTGGACCAAGTAGAAGACCATCACTGTCAGAGTACATAGTCATGTTGCGTCATGCAATGCAAATTGCAAGACATGCTTCTTTATCAGCAGAGCTTTATGTTAATGTAACTGTCACATTAAATATTTGCTGCTGTGACTCAGTTAATGACTGTCATAAAAGTGTGGCAGTATCTGGCATTTTAAGTGTTTGTGGTGCCTAATGTACAGCTTACTATTATAAATAGGTCACACATTTAGAACTCATTACATGCAAGCTATGATAGCAGGTTTATATTTTACAACTATCTGAGCTGTGATCGGCACTTACAATCACAAAGCAAGGAAAAAATAGGCAGTGACAGCAATACCTTCATGTTGAAAGCAAATTCTTGTTCTGAAATGTTATGAAGTATTAAGTATTTTTCAGTAGAAAGTGAATATGATTAGTCAGAAGCAAATATAATTATGAAATAGCCTGGGTCTGGTTTATATACTTTGTTTACATCCATACACATTTTTTCTTTAAAGATTTAGCCAGTCCAGTAAACAACCCAAACTGTATCATTCTTAAGGCAATATATACTTTTTTTTTTTTTAAACTTCCAAGCATCAAGGAAAGGAAAGTTGCTGTCTGAGTCTCCATGATGTGTTGTTTTCTATTTGTGATTTTTAGCTGAAGCAGAGTTACAAACTGGATAAAACATAAAGGAGGCTGATAAACTTTGGTTCCTGCTGGCTTAGCAATGCCTCGTATTCAGGCTGCAGTCCTGAGCATTTTCCAATGCTAGCCTCCATGTCTGAAATAAGAAATCAGAGGTTTCTGGAAAGTAGTTATAGACCAGGGAGTCTTAATATGGAATCAATGGACTCTCTGGGGTCCATGGATGGGGTAGGGGGCTAGAGGAAAGCCGTAACACCCAAAATGCATACAAAATTTTACAGGTATGTCCCGCGCTACCCCCCTCCCCCCGCCGCCCCGCCAAGGAGAGATTTTCCAGAGCTTTCTTCAGAGCCTGAGAAGGAATATTAAGTATCACCAATTTTTACAGCTTGCTTAGACCACATGAAGTAATGAAGAAGTGGTTCTTGAGAGACCACCTGGTGTCTGCAGTCTTGAGGATGCTAAGACAAAGCAGCTTGTGATGACTGAGCAGGACTCTCTGAGTAACTGCCACTAATTTTTAGAAAGCCCCAGAAAAACCTGACTGCTGGGGTCCTCCTGAGAATGTTGGAATGGGTCCCATTTTCCTCTTCTCAAGCACAGTGCTGGGACCCCAGCAGGGGTGTGAGAGAGGAGGTGGAGAGGAGGGAGGCAGCCATAACAGTGGGGTAACAGCCCCTGTAGCAGTAGCTCACCAATCCCCCTTTGGTCCAGTGTCCAGCCTGGGAAACCAGTGCTTCCCTGGCTCTGTGGGAAATCTCTTTCCAATCCAGTAGTGATTGTATAACTGACTATGCTGGGCCACTTCTGGGGCTCAGGCAGATGGAGACTGGGGCTTGGGACTGAGGGGAAAGATTGTGGTCCAGGAATCAGGCCGGGAGCTCTGAGGCAGGCTGCTGCCTGGCCGACCAGGGATGGTGACAAAGGCCAGGCAACCCGCAGAGGATTGAGTGGAGACCCCAAATCTCTTACATGTCCTAGAATCTACATTCCTTTCTTTTCCTATGTCTTCTCCTTTCCCCTTGCTGCTTCCTGTACAGACTCCTGAGCTCAATGCAAATGCTCCGCCATATCTGTTAATTCCCTGCTCTCCCTTTCCGGCTCTCCGTTTCCTAGTTCTTTTAAAACCTGTTCCCTCTGTCTTTTGCTCCTTTCTCTCCCTTTCCTATTTTTGTTATATCTTACTAACATTCAGACCTTTTGGTTCTCCTTATCTTTTTGTCACCAAATGCAGTTTTTGTTTGTTTGTTTGTTTTTTCTGGTGCATTCTCTCTCTCTCTCTCTCTCTCTATCCCTCCCATTCTTCCTCCCTTCTTCTCTCTTTTTGTGTTTTTCATTCAGGAGAAGGAGCAGATGGCACAGATGACCTTGGGGGTCTTTGCTCTTTTAAAATGATCTGAAAATTTTGAGCACAGAGCATCCTTATTTTAT
The DNA here is from genome assembly GCF_054177405.1 of Leptonychotes weddellii. Classification (NCBI taxonomy): domain Eukaryota; kingdom Metazoa; phylum Chordata; class Mammalia; order Carnivora; family Phocidae; genus Leptonychotes; species Leptonychotes weddellii. The sequence continues at coordinate 97,207,648 of NC_138369.1, read as the reverse complement.
TAGCATAAAGTCTAAAATATCCCAAGGATGATGAGACGAGAATGGTTTTTTTGGTCTATGGGGATCCCTCCTGGGATAGAGCAGACAGCCCACCTTGTGAAACAGCGTCCATCTACCCTCTGCCCTGGCTCGGGGTGATTTGGGGTGGCACACGGATTCCCTGGAACCATCACTGGGAACCCAGTGGTAGACTTTATTGCTTGGTTGTCTTTATGCAAATCAAAGAGTAACATTCTTTGTGAGTCTGAAAACTTCCACCTGCATTTCTACTGAAAACTAGGTTGTATCTTGGAAAGATTTGTGGGGACTTAAAGCTCTCTGGCTCAGTCTTGTTCCTAATTAGATTTCTAGCTACATTCAAGCCCACCTTCCCATCTAACTTCCTCTATCTTTGACCTTGTTCCTTGAAGGGATCTCACAATTTCATCTTTTGTGCCTCTGCTGCTGGTCTTCTCCTCCATCCACTTTATTGAAACCCTTCTCCCTCTTCACCACCATCTGCTCCATGAGGCCTTCTTAAGTCCCCAGCCAGGATGAATGTCTCCCTTAGGCTCTATGCTCTCATAGACCCTTACCTGTGTTTCTGTACGTATTTATCACGGTTTCTTGAACTATAACCAGGTATGTACCTCAGGAAACAGAAAAATATGAGGGGAGGGACAACATCTTTTTATCTTCACTGTGCCAAGGACCATACTTCAGTAAATCATCATTGAACTGACTTGCAGCGTGGCCAGTGAGGACATTTATCAATACTCCTCTGCTTATTTTTCATGCATGTCTAATAGAGATTCTCTTTGATAAGATTAGTGATGTTCACCACAGTCATTAGTATATCTGTGATATCTTATGGGCTTTGATCCTCCCATTAACCCTTTGAGTGGATGGTATCCACTGCACAGAGGAGGCTGGATGCTCATCATGAAGCCAGCATTCTTATCGTTGTCACTGCTCTCCGAAGTCCCTGCACTTTCTACTTTATTCTGAGGTTTCTCTTGGGAAGGGAAAGCCCAGGAAGCATATTTGAATGGTCTCCACTTTCCTCTAGCCATTGTGCTGTCTGTGCTTCTCAGCCATGCTGCCTTCCCCTAGGAGGACATCATAGTTGGGTTGGGGCACCTTGCTTGGTTTCTTTTCTGGGAAAGCAGACACCAGTCCCTCTGTACAAGGCTCTGGGGCTGGGTGTCTGGTGTTCTCTCTGGCTGAGACAGCAGCATGACCGTGCACTTGGAAAGATCACAGTGCTTGTTTGCATACAGCTCCCGCTCTCAGGCTGCTCTGGGGCAGAAGCCTGCTTTGATCCCTGTACAGGCCTGGGAGGTTATGGCCCTAATTAATTCATGCATAACAATTGGAATTTCCTTTTCATTTGGCAAAAAAGCGTAATCATTTCAAAACTTTCATAATGCTGGAATTCTTAAAACTCTGATTGAATCTTATTTTCGTAAATCTGGTCAGGGTGCTCTATGGAGAACACTGAAACAAAAAAGATAATGGAAAAATGTTTCCTTTAAATTACTGAAAACTACTTCTGTTAGAAGAGAAGTTCTTGTCATCAGGCAAGATTTCAGAAAAAAAAAAACTTATAATAAGCAGTGGAATGTCAACAAACTCTTCATCAGAATCCGGTTTTTGTTACGTGAATGCACCAGCTTACTAATCCACCCCGTTCGATGGAAATGTCATATAAATTGAAGAAAAATAAAGAGTATGAGGGAGACCATGGATATGAAAGCACTTTGTAAGCAGCAATGTGCTTTATAAATGTGACATATTATTATAGCTCAACTTCTGCAGTTCCCTTCCCCATGGTAAGAAAATATTAGAGGTCCCCTGACTCCTGTCAGATGCCTTTTTAATGATCTTTAAGCCTTATTCCTGAAGGCAGGGCAGTGATAATGGCAGGAAAAGTGCTTAATAATTTGTTTATGGTAAAATGCTATCCTAATTAGTAGATCTCATTAATTTCAATAAGGCATCACCCAGCATTTTCTCTCACTCCCTGCAGTCAATCAGCCCAGGAAGTCTTCCTGCCTTTGCTGAGATCCCTCTCTTACCTGTTTGCTTTGTCCCCATGGCCACCACTCGAGTTTGTGACCTCTCATGTCACATCTGGGCAGCAGCAATAACTGCTACACCCTCCTATATTCCACCCTCCCCGGAGACCGAGGGATCCTTTAGAAACAAATCACGACGGTCACCCTCTAGCTTCAAACTCTGCTGTGGGTTCCTTACAAGGTCCACCCCTGGGTGCTCTCAACCTCTTCCTGTACCACCCTTGTCTTCCCCACTGGTCTTATTTTTCCATCCCTCAAATACTCAATGCTTCTTTCTGCCCCAGGCTTGGCCTCTACTATTCCTTCTGCCTGGAATGCCATTCTCCCAGATCTTTGTGTGGGCCGGCTGTTCACCTGTCAGTTCTCAGCTCCACCTTCCTTCCTCAGGGAGGCCCTGACCATCCATCCTACACTGCCTGCCTGCTGCCACTAGCCTCCCTTACCTGATTCTTTCACCTCTAACTTTCCAACCTTGTCTTATTTATGTAATTGTTTATTTATTAGTCATCTCTTTCTGCTCAAATATATGTTTCACAAGGGCAGGAACTATCTCTCTTGTTCTCTGCTATTTCTCCAGAGCCTAGAATAGGGCCTGGCACAGAAGGCCCTCCCACTTATTTATTGGACAAATGAGTGCTACTAAAGGCAGAAACTATTGAGTGAGGGGAAAAAAAGGGAATGTTCCAATAAGGTGATTTGGTTTATGTTGACAGTATGTTAAAACAACTAGTAAAATTCAATTCAATGGAGAAAAATAGTCAAAATGACTGTTTTCACTAATTATTGATTAATTCAATTATAGAAGTAACTCATTGTTGATAAAATACGGCAGGCATTATAGAATTCGACAGCTATCCATATCTTTTGGTTAAACTAGCCATAACTGCTTATGATATATATGATTCTTGGGACGCTTCTCATTCACATTTTATAAATGAAAAAACTATAGGACTCAGATCATCTATTTTTCCAGAAAATAATTATTTCTGGGAAAAGTCCTAATGCCCAATCTGAAAGGTTTGAAATGATGATTTTATTCTTTTCATATGTCTTATTCATTTATTCTAGGTTGTATCACCTCATGATAGAGTGTGTTCACTCTACAAATAATTTTTGTGAACTTCCTGTGTGCCAGGCTCTCACCTTGGCAGTGGAGAGATTGTTTGGAGCCAGACACATAATAATGTCCCTGCTCTGGTAAAGGTTGGCTAACTCGTTCCCCTCTGTAAGAATTTAGGATGAACACATACTGCCATGTGCTGCCACTTCCACGGAGTTTCAAGGAAGACAGACAGTGATCGTAGGATGGTCTAGAGGTTCCAGGAAAAGTTCATGTTCTTATGAAGACCCAGTAGGAGAGTATCTGTGAAAAAGAAAGACAGACTAGGTCAAATGTTCTTAAAATGAACTTTATAGTTAGGTCATGACAACAGTCATGCTCCCAGTAGAAGCCTGTCAAGTAGTCTGAGTTAAGAGAGAAATTTGGGGCAAATGTAGAGTCTTTTCAAACTCCCTGGGCTTCATGTCTAAAACCACATTTGGGCCTTTTCAATGTTGGTATCTAGTCACCGCTAAAGGAATGCCTAATTGAAAGATAAATGAGTTTATAGTTTGGGTTAGATAGAAAATAACTGGAACTAAATTGTATTCTGTTGAATTTCAGAATGACTTAGGAACAATTGGACCATATTTTCCTCAAAATTAACATCAGTAAAACAGATTAAGCAAAATAAAACCCTCCTGGGGAAAAAAAAATTGTAAACTGAGATTTGCTCAAACCAAACTTCTTCCAGTTCTTCCATCCTTGGTTGATAAAGACATAAACTTGGGAGTGTGGGCAGGTTTCTAAGCCTTTAAGATTATTATGAAATCAGAGTTCCAAGTTTTGGAAATGTTTAAAGAAGAGGCTTTTTTCTTGACATTTCTAATTTCTGCTAAGTATTGAAATATACCACCCATATGATAATTACAGGTCATTGGATTTCAGAGCTGGAAGGAACCCTGGAGACAATTTAGACTAGTCTATGTATTTCTACGGAGGTGAAGACAGACTCAGGGAGGCAAATGGACTTGCTCAAGGGTACACACGAGCCTGTGACAGAGCTGGGGCCCAAGTTCCTTTCATCTTATGGAAATGCCCATATTGGACAGGTCCAGCCTTATCCTCCTATTTATGAAGCTCTGTAAAACCCCTGGAATTTTGGTGTGCTAAAAATGTGAAATTTTGATGGTCAGATAACTTATGGGTTAATCTGACGATCACAGCCTTGCTTTTTCCTCTGAGATGTGGCTGTTCAGAGGTAATGGGCACTGAAGATGCTCGTTAGAAGTGGAATGTAAAGATTTTGGGAGGTGGAATGGGACAGAATCAGTGTGTGGCATGAACAAATTGTGGTGGGAACCCATTCCTTCGCTCTGCAGTTCCTTCACACTGTGATGCATGTTCTAGTCATGGTTAAGTTTTGAAGCCCACATTTCCCCCACTGCCTAGTGGGAAGCAGTCCACAGCCTAAAAGCAGAGGTGGCCTAATGAGTGAAACATCTTTGTGAACTTCTCTTTTTGTTAGAAGTGTGTGTGCAAATAGGATCCCTTAGTTTCTGATTTCATTGCATGCTCCTGACAGCAAAGAGCTATTTACACTAAACTGTAAGAATGGAAAGCAGGGAAAGAGTGCTTTTGGTTGCAATGGGACTGTCCCAAGCCTCTGTGATGGGGGTGTTACTTATCAGCTTTCTTTGAATGCCAAAGTCATGTCACACTAATAAAAGAAGGATCCTATATGCCTTTAATACAGAATGACACTTCTTTCTCTTTCATCTTTTTTTTTTTTAATATAGGAAGGTTCAGCTATAGATTCCTGTAACCTGTGCCCCTCACAACCCCCTTATATGACAACTGTGTCCAGACAGAGTTGGGTATGGATATAAATGAGAATTTAAAGGATACCAAGTGAGGAGGAACTTTGGCAGGGAAGAATGGGAAAGGGTTGTCTGAGTGGTGATGGTCTGACTTGGCCCTTTGAAAATACTTAGGAGTCACCTAGCTGCAACCAAAGTTTTGTTTTGCTTTTGTTTTTTTAAACTGTTTTAACTGTTTGAGGAAAATAGCTATCTTGCTTCAAACACCCCCAGCACACACACAGCTTACAACTGTATTTCCTGAGGTTGTGAACTCCTCAGTTTTTACAAGCCAAGAAGAAATTTAGCTAGTTGGTAGTTGGAAGGCAGATCTGTAGGGAGTGAGTAGCATGAGTAATGAGTGGGCCATATCCTTTTCCAAGATGTTCCCAGCTACTTTTGGACCTAGGCCTGGGAAAAAAATATTATGTGAATTTCCCTTGGAGACACTGTTAAAATGTATTTTATTAATTAGTGTCCACTTAAATTTGAGTCAATACCCAGGGAAATCAGTATTGTTCTTAAATCATACCAGTACATAATGATGATAATAAACAATACTTTAATATGTATAATGTTTATTGCCAAAAGTGCTTACTTACATCTATTGGCTTATATATTGCCTTATATATACCTTCCAGAATACTTCATTAATCGATTTTTTGATGATAACATGGAAATTCACCATTTTTCTAATATTCAGATGATGATAAAGTACTTATTAAGTACCAATTACTTATAGTACCAACAATACCAAGCTCATTTGACTTAAGTGAAGAACCACAAAAGAAGTTTCTATTTCAATGAAGTTTATCTTTCTGACATTTTCCACTTTGTGTTTAAAAAAAGAATGGGCAAAACCATTTGGGTATCAGAGTTTAGCTGGATGATACACATTCCACTTGTGGAATTGGTCAAGATCAGAGAATGTCTTCATTTCTTGTCGCTTAGAAACTAAGTTGTTAATATAGTTATTCTCTCTGGCATTTAGATCATGAATTTTTCACAGGCCCACATCAAGGAGAAAAGAGGTCTTTTCTATGTTAGATTTGCAGAATGACTTCAGATGTTTTGAATGGATAGCTGCAGAACAGAATGGAAACAGTGCAATTCGTGTTGCCTTCCAGAATCCACTGGGCTCTGTTATTGTTAGTTACCTATTGGAATATCATGCTACGGTCCTTAGCCAGTGTGGTTTGGCTTTATTATTCCTCTTAAGATCTTGTTAATGTTTAGTTGACCTGTTTTATATTTCAGCAGACCCAGTAAGATCTCCTATCAGTATCTCCTATCTAAAGTAGGAAGAAAAAGTTGGTAGGAATGATCTTTTTTAAATTGGGAATTGTTTCATGTAAACATTCTACATGGAAATACATGTACATGACCATCCTCACTTTCTGTAGAGAGCATCAGAATTATCTTAGGAAGCTTGCCTTATGGGCTCACCATGGCACATACACATCCTTTTGATGAGTAGTGCTATAGCCTCTGAAAAACTGAGAAGCTGAGCAACTGTCCTTTCTCTCTTTACTCAAAAATTGTGGACAGAGCACCTGGTGGACTGTGTGGAGAGGATATAGGGTGGGATAAAAGATGACTTCTGCTCCTCACTGATTTCCTTTATCTCTTAACTGCATAGAAGTCTTGTCCTTGAGGAAACCAACATTGTGTTGTGTTCCAGATTTTTCCAGAGAGTCTGTTCTCTGAGGTTAATTTTAGCTGTGTCCAGAGATATATTTGAAGGTCAATATTACTTAAATTTTTTGTATTGAGTGAAGACAGCTGGGGAGGTGGTGAGTAGGGTAGAATGTGCCTGTATCAGCCAACATCAGTGCCTTGCAGAGCCACAAAGAGACCTGCTCCAGATTTTCTACTTTTACTTGAACAACACTCCGACATAGGGTAGATTTCACTTTCAGAAACCTGATCATTTATTTTCTTTACTTTCTGAATTGAATGAGTATAGCATGTTAAAAACTTTTTTTTTTTGAGAACTTAATGATCATAATGCTTTCTAGGCATAGCACTGTGACTTATAGTTTTGGAGCTGAATATGTCTCAAGTACTCTTCTTAACTAACCAGCAAAAAACAAAACAAAGCATATTACTAACACAAGTATTTACATTAACTGGCTTCTTTCTCTTTTTAAATTAAATTGTTTTTTTCTAGAGTCATTTCCTACAGCTTCAGAGAGGCATTAGATTTGGCATTTTTACGAAACCAGAAACTCTACAGAGATAGGACCAGATTTCTTCATTGTTCGCTGATGTAGGTCTTGCACTGGGCAGAGTGCTTTGCACATAGCAAGTCCTCAGCAGATATTTGTTGAATGAATGGACATACATAGTCTCTTCACCTGCCCCTCTTTTAGGGTATGCCGATAATGGTTTCAGTTCCAACGCCCCTTCTTTGTAGAGCCTGACTTCCTAATACAGAATAACCAAGTACTGGTTATTTCTTTCATAGAAACCAGATTCCCCCCCCCAAAGTACTTTTTACATTGATTTATTTGTTGTTCATTTATTTCATGAATGTCCCATCCATTTGACAGGAAGCTCAAAGAGAATGAAGCCCAGGCTGTTTTGTTCTTCATTCTAGCAGTGCCTGACACAGAGTGGTGCTTAATAAATAGTAGATGATTGGATGTATGAGTGAATGTTGTCTACCCACCTGCACATCTGCAGTGACAATCATGTGATGGCCCTCTTTTACCCTTGAGTAATAAAGAACAATTAAGAATACCATGGAGAATGCCCATAAGCACATCTTATCCCAGCAAATTGTTAGAGATTGAATAGCTAAAAAGGGTAAATTTTATCCTATAGTCAGATTAGCTACAGGGTTATCTGGTTGGATAGAGAATGTGTCTATTTCAATGTATCATGATATGGCCTTAGATAGGCCCTAGAAGCAATTCTGTCTCTAAGAACAAACTGTGTGGTCTTGGGCAAATTACACAACCTTTCTGAACCTCTTTTCCTAATATGTCCATGTGGAACACAAATAGTACTGACTTCCTGTGGTTATTTAGAGAATTAAACAAGATAAAATATGTTGAGGATGTAGTTTAGTGCCTGGCACAGAATAGGGAATAAGTACTGAATAAAAGTTATTATTAAATTAATAATTCCATTTGAAGTCCATCAGTGAGCTAGTAGGGTCCCAGGACTCAATTTTATTGTAATTAAATGCATTAAACAGTATCTTAGGCTCAACTTCAGTGAAAGGAATTATTGCTTTGCTTTTAATGGCTATAAAATTCTACTTACCTAAATAATGGAATCAGATGAATTCTCTACAGCCAAGGCTAGATTTAGTAAGATCTGGAAGGTTATGGCACAAGGCACACAGTCACTGCAGATTAAAACATCTCTGCACCCCAACTATCATGTTATTTAATAGCATGTTGGATGGTGTCTTAAAATTTCTCTGACAACAAGAAAATTCAACCCCATAAGATAAGAGGTTAAAAGAAATCTACATCCATAACCTCACCAAAGTGTCATATAAGCAATATTCTGTGGTAAAAATAATTATGTGAATATCCTTTTAAAAGCCTTTGGTCCAAGCATTACCAATGTATTAGAGCTTTTTAGAAAATAAATATAGTCTTTGAATATAAATGTTGAAAAATATTTAGTCTTATTGACATGACATAATTTTTTATATATATGTATGTATATATAAAACAATTTAGATAATTTGCAGTGACAGGTAAGGCCTAAATTACAGGAACCAGAAACCTAATTATTTCAAATTGAATAATCTTGCTAACCAGAGTCACTCATTTCAAGGGAACAAAGGCAACGGCTTTTTAAAATTTCTTACTTATCTTAATAGTTCTGTTATAATTTCCCATTAAATTATATCAGAGTTCTTATACATCACAAAGGCTGCAGAAGCTGGGCATTTATTTTTTTTATCAAATGCAAGAAAATGCATCCACTCTGCCTAGTCCCTTTGTGTATATATTTGGGGATCAGTGGAGGCTCTTATTCTACAACAGTCAGTCTACAATCTTCTCATCACTCTTCAATTTGGACCAAAAAAAAAAAAATACTATTCAGAAAAAAAAAATCTCCCATTTCAGACGTTATGGTAGATGTGGGTGGTATATTGTAGAATAGTTTTTCTCCTGGTTACTCATGCCCTCGAGTTTTTGACAGGATAAAGACTTTAGTAAGCCACTAATCTCTTGTGTTTGTCATCTCTTTCTTTTTAAGGGGTTGACAGGGTATGTGTTTAAGAGGAGAGGGTTTAGGCTCTGGAATTCTAGCTCACAGCTTCTGAGGCATGTTGGAGAAATCACCTCACCATGCTCTTCCTTTATGTCTCTGGAACATCAAATAAGCAGGCTGTCTTCAGGGATGGCAGAGGGTAGTGATACCAACAGCTGTCTTTATTATCACCAGATTTGCTGCTACCCACACCCCATGAAAAGGGCTATGAACTTAAGACATAGGTGAGAGTGATAGTGAAATAATTGCTTTTTTAGATTGGGAAGATCTCCTTGACTGAACTTGTATTTTAATTCTATTCAAGATAATGCCAGGCAGATTCTACCCTTAAAGTTTATATATTAATGTGCTTTCTAAAACCGTTTAATATTAGGTAGGTTTATGCTTGCACATGTCTCATGCATAATCAACCTCTCTCTTCTCTTTCTCTCTGTCTCTTTGACTCCCTCTCTCTCACACACACACACACACACACACTGACACACAATTTTCCATTGGCATACCCATCTAAAAAACAAAACAAAGAACGTAATAAGAACATAATGTTCATCAGATACTTCTCCATTCTCTTCTCATCCCAACAAAACTCATGGAAAGAATTGTCTATATTTTGTGTCTCCACTTTCTCACCACTCTATCCCTTCCAAACCCACATCATCCTAGTTTTCATCCCTATCACTCCATTAAATTGGCCCTTATCAAGGTCACCTGTATCTGACTGAAGCCACTGGCCAATTTCCCATTCTCATCTCACCCTTTCAATAGCAGTTGACCTTGCTGACACACTCTTCTTTCTAAACACACCCTTCTCTTCTCTGTCTTCTGTGGCATCATTCTCTTGGTTTTCCCTATCTCAGGGGCAGCCCTATCTCATCTCTATTCCTGGTTGCTCCTTTTCTACTAGACATGTAGGAAGGCCTGGAACCCCGATGACAGCAAGCTCCTCTAGCTGCACCTTCTCTGGTTCCATGATATTAATACCTCCATACACTGACACATCTCAAATGTGTATCTCCAATCTAGCTCTAGACTATTTATCCAACTGCCTACTAACATCTCCATCTAGATGTCTAAGGGGCACAACGAGGAAGGGCAGATAAGGACCAAATTGCAATCCTCTCTCTATACGTAAGAGAGAGTTACCTTATTTCTTGAAACCAAGAGAAGAGTGAACTTGAGTGAATTCTTGAGATGCAGCCAATTGAACTATATCCTCATTTTCGGACACATTCCAGGGCAAAGAACAATTTATAGTTGCAAATATAGGTGACCCCTGAAAAAAGTGGGGGTTAGGGGTGCTGGCCCCCTGCATAGTCAAAAATCCACTTTTGAGTCCCCCAAACCTTAACTACTAATAACCTACTGTTGGCTAGAAGCCTTACTGACAACATAAACAGTCTATTAACACATATTTTCTATGTTATATGTATTACATACTGTATTCTTACAATAAAGTAAGCTAGAGAAAAGAAAATGCCATTAATGAAATCATAAGGAAGAGAAGATACATTTATTGACCTGTGCTGTGTTTATTGAAAAAAATCTGTGTATAAGTGAAACTGCACAGTCGAAACCTGTGTCACTCAAGGGTCAACTGTATATACTTAAACTGAAACAGCACTTAGCTCCTAGATAATCTCGCATGCCCTGGACACCTCGGAATGCCTTGTCCTAAAACTGACCATTTACTCTTGGACTCACAGTCTTCCCCGGTCTCACCTCCACCCTCACTGCCTAAACTTTCATGTACTTCTCAGACTAACATTTGATGGTTCAACTCTTCAAGTTCTCTCTGTGTGCTTGTAGTAGCCATTAACCCCACTCCTCCAATGGTCCTGGCTTCACACCGCTCAACATAATTTCCCCTCACTCTTATTCATGAGACAAAAATAGTGAATATTGATATCGTCCTAAAGGACTCCTCTCAAATGATCCATTTTTCTACCAGTCAGGAATTTTAAACACATGTGAGAATCAAATGTTAAACTTTAGAGAAAGATCTCATTCTTTATTCCTTTTCTTATATCCAGTGATTGTTTCTGTCATCACAATTATTTTAAAAGCATCTGGGATTTAGTGCTTTAAAGGAATTCACTCTGCCAGCTTCAGACATAGTATTCCGAATGTAACTGATTCACAGTTTCCCACATTCTCCACTCCATCTCATGACCACCCAAAAAGAATATTTCAGTCCGTAAAGTGGTAAGGAAGGTCCTTTCTACCTCTCCTCATATTTCAGTCTTGTTCATGGAAGAAACTTCCACTTCTCCCATCCCAACCATCTGTAACTCACTCTCCCTCAGTGGAAGAGCAATGCCTGATCTGACTGCTAAGAGTCTAACATTCACTGGGCCACCACCAGTGGGTGGTGTCATTATGCTCTCAATGGCTACACATCCCTCCTGCCCTTGGCGGTAGGAGCTTCTTGGTGGCAGCATGCTTAGGCAGGACCATGGTCATATTTTTTGCCCTTTGTCCCCAGTTTCTGAAGAGCTGTAGGCCCATTCTCAATCAGGAAAGGAAGACATAGGATGCTCCAAGTTGGCCTCAAGTCTAAGCTCTATTCTTGGATATGAGCTTCTCAGGAAGCCCCTGCTTCTCGACAGTTAGCAGTACTTGCCCAAATTAATAAAATAGCACTTCCTGTTTCATGTGGCTATCAACCCTTGGGCAGCTCCTCTGCCAGAAATGACCCCTGCGGAGGAAAGCAAGAGAAGGGCCCTAAACTCCTAACATAATGATTGAAACAATTTAGAAATTAAAAGCAGAACCTCAGTTGAATCAGTTTTCTATTACCATTAGACCAAATTACCACAAATTTAGCAGGTTCGAACAATACCAGCTTACTGTCTTGTGGTTCTGTAGGTTGCAAGTCTGGGCACAGCACGGTTCAGCTGCTTCTCTGCTTATGATCTTGCAAGGCTGAAGTTAAAGTGTCAGCAGAACTGTTTTGGTTTGTGGAGGCTCTGCTTCCAAGTTCATTCACGTTGTTGGCAGAATTCAGCACCATAAAGTTGTAGGACTGAGATCCCTGTTCCCTTGCTGGTTGTCATCCAGTGGTTGTTCTCAGCTTCTGGAGCCTGCCCGCATTCTTCTCTCATGGTCCCCTGTCTCCATCCTCAAAGCCAGCAGCAGCAGGTAGAATCCTTCTCAGCCTTACATTTCCTCTGCTGCATCTGTCTGCCTTCCTCTTCTCTTAGAGGTGATTAGATTGGGCCCATTGGAATGACCTGGGAAACTCTCCCTATTTTAGGCTCAGCTGATTAGTAACCTTAATTCCATATGCAACGCCCTTTTACAGCCATGGCCTAAATGAGCATTTGGTTGAACAATCAGGGGATGGAAGCAGCTCTCAGCTCCTCTCACACTCTCAATTCTGACTAAATTTTCATGTTTGCCCCAAATGTCTAGGCATCAAATTTTACTCACTGAAACCCTTCTGTCCCAGGGGCAGCCACTCTCCAGCACTGTCTGTGTATCATCGGACAAGTCCCTAAACCTCTCTGAGCCTCACTTTCCTCAAAGATAATAGAGATTTCCTATACTACAGTATTGTTCCAAGTTTTAAAGGAAAATTTATTAAGTGAGTAGATTTCAAAAACTGTAAAATGAAATGTGAATGTCTGTTGTATCACTTTATGTTCTAAAAAAGATATTTTAAAAAATATTTCAAAAAACACAATGAGTTTTTTAAAAGCAACCAAAGACAGTTTTTTAGATTTTTTTTTTATTTATTTGACAGAGAGAGATGCGAGAGAGGGAACACAAGCAGGGGGAGTGGAGAGAGAGAAGCAGGCTCTCCTCTGAGCAGGGAGCCCAATGCGGGGCTCGATCCTAGGACCCTGGGATCACGACCCGAGCCGAAGGCAGACACCTAATGACTGAGCCACCCAGGCGCCCCCCAAAGAAAGTTTTTAAAAAGAAACCAAAGAATAATAACTGGACCAGCATATATATTTTGATATGATGATTTGGAAACCTAATTGGAACTGACGTCAGAAAACATGGGCTAGAGCCCGCTCATGAGCTGGATGACCTTGGCCATGTCATTTAGTTTCTCTAGGTTTTTTTTTTTTCTCGTCTGTGAAATTAATGTGTTTAACAAGAGAACCTCCCCACTCAGCTCTGAAATTCTATGCTTCTATTTTATGCTCTCTCTTCAAGATGCACTAAGAATCAGAGTTGCAAGAAGCAATCTATTTATAGTGAGCTCTTCACAAGATGACTGTAAAATGCCGGAGACAAGCTCATAACACCGGGACTAGAAATCTCTTCTAGGATAACCTGAAATATGTCTGTAAATCCCTGCAGGTTTTCAGTCCTTTATCATTATAATCAAGCATGTCTTCAGCACCCAATGCCAAAATATTTCGGCTAAGGAACAGTTTCAGTTCAGAAATTCATATTGTTTAATTCACTAGATCCTATTGTTGTTTCAGAAAAATAGGAACTATAATGCACTAATAAAAAGAAGAATTTTGTTTCTAAAGGAAAAATCAAGCATTACCATAACATCTAATTCAACATTTATGAAATTCTAGATTTCTCCAATTTTTCAAAATCTGTACATTAATTTTATAATGTAAATTGTAAAATCTGCCTTTTTTCCCCATAAGAATTTGCTTTTTATTTCAAACTAAACCATGAAGATTGAGCTGTGTGTCTTCAGTGATGGTCTCGAGAGTCGTGAATGAATGCATTTGGTTTGCTGAGTGCTAGTCTATTCTACATCCCGGATCTGGAATAAAGACTATTTTTTTAAATGAATTTTAGTTTTGAACTTTAAAAAGGAACCATTTTCTTCAAACTCCCTTTGGGTGGGTTTTCATTTCTATCAGGGCATTGGTGCAGGATTTTGGGGGAACCAGGCTGTGAATTTTCAAGCCCTTTTCATTTGATAGGAACCTTGGAGAGTCCCGCTCCCTGCGGGGGCCGGGCTGGAAGCAGGAAAATGACAGGGTCGGCCGAGTGTGAGCACACGTCCTTGTCACATTTGAGTTAGTGCTTCTTAAGGGGGAAAAAAAATGAGTTATTTTGACCACACTGTAGTGGTCAACCAGCCTTCACTTAAAGAAAATAATTTTCTTTGCCATGGTAATCTCCTAGGTTGTTGTAGCTGGCTGGAGCTGAAGTTCCACAAGATGAATGTGGTGTGCAGTGTGTGTAGCTCTAATCAGTTGCACGTGTGTGATGGCTTCGGCCCCACGGCTCTGCCTCTGCGGCAGGTGTGAGCAGAGACGTCTGCCGGACCGCTGCGCTGAGCACGTGGGAGCGTGGGTGCGTTTGCACACTGTCCTTGCAGTCTCTTAGCCAGAAGCTGGCAGACTTCACCTGGGGGGTTAGAAATAGCACAGAGAAAGAAAAGAAGACAAGAGAGAAGTTGGGACTGTAAAAAGAGAAAGAGAGAGAGGGAAGGATGGAAAGGTAGCAAAATAGTAGCTGACTTTGAATTTGTTTTTGGAGTTGCAAGTAAAGAAGAGAGGAAAAAAGAGATGCATGGGATAGAGCACTTGTTGATTCGTTTATTATTCATTGGTGGTGACCCAACCATGAACAAAACAGACACTGTCCCTGCCCTTGAGGAGCAGATGGTCTGTTGGAAAGGCCAGTATCAAAAGTGTATTTAAGTCTCTCAGGAAACAAACTGAGGGTTGCTGGAGTGGGGGGTGGGGTGGGAGGGATGGGGTGACTGGGTGATAGACACTGGGGAGGGTATGTGCTCTGGTAAGCGCTGTGAATTGTGCAAGACTGTTGAATCACAGA
>NC_138369.1:97167584-97192191 GCF_054177405.1 Leptonychotes weddellii | reverse complement strand
CTACATGCCTATGCTAAATTTAATATGTTTAAATATTATTTTAACTGCCACTTATGGGGGTATTTTACCATTCCCAAGGTCCTTCATAGACATTTTCTTATTTCTCGCAGTAGCTCTATGGAGCCCGTTACTGCCTTTCCCTTACCCCCCAGGAGGAAGGAAAAAAAGGTCCATGTACCTGCTTCCTGGATTGCACTAGTGACTTTTATAAATATCCAATTCATATGTGTATTCATACCATTCTTACTCCGAAGTAGGTATTATGTTTATGTCTTTGCAAGTGAGACTCACCCCACTTTTAAACAGAGAAACCAGGTTTGTTGGGCCTCGAAAGCCTGTGCTCTTGCTCTTCCTCCCCCAAGCTCGCCCACCGAGGGCTGGCATCGTTTATTCTGGCCCTGGTGGCTATTTCCTCTCCAAGCACCACTAACCTCTGTCTGCAGAAACAGCTGGCTTTGATCCCAGTCATGGTAGAGGCTCGGCCTGCTTGGGAGGGACACAGGCCAGTATGGCAGGTCCTGGGTGGATGCTTCTCCTATAGCACTCCCAGCCTCTGAAATTCTGTGGTGGGGACAAGAAAAGGTGCTGTTCGATGCCTCACTTACCAAAGGCAGACATTGCTGATTTTACCCATATGCAATCAATTATTGCTTATTGCCCACCCATCACCTCCATCACATTTCTCTAAAGTTACTTCACTCTGACCCAGCACCTGGGAACCACAGGCCTGGAAGCTGTGGATTTCCGAGTTACTCTTTTATGTCATTCTGTCTGCTTCATCCCACTTAGTAAAATGTAGATTTTGTGCTCCCCACCACACTCACGCGTCTTGTTCGCTTCAACCCTTTTCTAAAACCTAGAAATGTTGGCTCCAGTCAGGATAGAAAGCAAGGGATGTAAAGGGAAAGAAAAAAAAATCAATGCCAGCCTCTGGCTATCATTTAAACAAAATAGAATCAACTTCTGTGGATATCTGCTATTCGTATGCTAAATTATGGTGTTAAAAGACTTGAAATTGAAGAATGTAAATGACAAAATCTGTTTTATAAGTGATACTTTTGTGATTCCAATATTTAAAAAATACATTCAATCCCTTCTTTCTTGTCCCATCCTATAAAACTAGGAATAGCCTAGACCTACTAAAAAACTCATAAAAAATATACCTGGATTAAAATGCAATAACCCATTTCAAAGCCCACGCAAGTAAAGCCATTTTGCCATAATTTTGGCTATTTTAAAACAAACTCTTGCAAATGTCGTCAACTCTAGTCTTCACTGAACATTTCAACATGGCGCCTGGAAGGAGCTTTCCAACCTGACAACCATTTCCTATTTGTCAAGAATAAGAAGGAAAGGTTTTAAAGAAAACAAGGTCTCCTCCTTTCCGGTGCAGAAATAATAATAAAAATGACTCTATGTTCTAAAGGGCTGGCTGGGAGACACATCCAAGCAGAGGCAGTGTCAGGACCTAATAGGTCATGACAGCTCAGATACAGAAGTTATCTACCCGCGGTAGGGGTGGCCTCATTGCCCACTTCTGGTTTAGGTTTGCTGCAGCAGAGATGAGTGATGAGGCCACCTTATCTCACAGAGATGAAGCCCATATTCTCCATTACCGTGACATATTCTTTCTGTGTAACTACTTATGGCACAGATTTCATTTCCCAACTACACATGTGCATCTCTCTCTCTCTCTCTCTCTGACACACACACACACAGCAGAAGAAAGAACTGCCTGTCTTTAAGTGATGTTCAGAGACGAATGTGACACTACTGACATTTTGAACAAGAACTCCCCCTTCCCCAACACCGTAGGCACTTGAATGACTTCCAAGAAAAACCCGACTCCCCTTTCTCCATCAACACGGTTTTCATACCAGTTCAGCTCCCTATGCCAAAACATTTTAGAAATGGCAGCAACACATATTAAAAGCCAAAAAGTGACACCGCCTGTCTGTGCGGTAGAAAGCAAGCAGACCCCTTGTCTCTAAAGTTCCAGCGTATTGGATCATCCCTGTCCCATGAGTCATCAGTGTCATGAGGCTGACAAAATGTACATTCTCAGGTCACTTCTTTTCTAGAGCGGGGCTCCTGGTGGGAGGCCTGGGGACATGAAGAGTAAAGCTTTGCCCTGCTTAAATCAACTGATGGTTCTAAATTGTGCTTTCTCTTTTTTGTTTTAAATTATTTATTAAAAGACACAATGCCTGTTAGGGCAACCTCATCAGGATGGGGAACATGGATTCAGTGACTTGTGCATAAAATCTGCAGCTCAAATGAAAACTGTGGGGAAATTTCAAACAGTGACAGAGAGAAGCAACTCGAAAGTAAGGTGCTCCCCTTTCTGATTTCAGGTCAGAAAAAGAGATGGCTTGTAAATATTTTGGTTTTATTCTCCACACATCTCCCCCCTGCCCCCTTTTAAAGGTAAAATGCTTTTAGAAACTCTCAACTTGGCTTTTCCTCGTAAAAACGCAGGGAACCCTGCTTGGCATTAGTTTTGTCCCTCCTTCAGGAGGAGGTGCATGAGGGTTGGTTGGGAGGTGAAGAAGGGCTCGCTGCTCTCTTTTTCTTTGCTTTGATGGATTCCTCCCCTCATAAACCATAGCCCAGCTCATAATTATAATGCAAAACAGCATCCCCACAGCTTGCTTGGTGCATTTCAAATCTGAAGTTCCTTGAAGTTCTAAGGATTTTTAAATATTGATATTCATTAATTGCGTGGCTTTTTGTGACATAAATGCACATTACATACTTTCATGTGCTGGAAACAGCTAAAAATGCCATGTCACAAATGTTTACATGGCTGTTATGGAAAAACGGTACCATGCTAATATATGTCTGCTTCTTAAATTCTGTTAGCAGTTGTAAGACAGTCAGATACCACCCGTGGGATCTTGTGCCCTCATGAAACACAATTACAATGAGAATATCTCATTATCTCATTGGCTTTAGCTTACTGCTCTGTTACCATGGTTTCAAATACACAGAGGAGTCTGAAACTAAGAGTGCTGCTAACAAAGAACATATCCTTGTACAATGACATCAGATCATGTTAGACAGAATAGACTTAATTAAATACCCCCTGATGGAGGCCAAAATACAGAAGTTGGGGCTACTTTTTAAAAAAAGGAAGCCAGCCATTTCAAAACATTCTGCTTAATTTACTTGGGAATTTTACATTCGCTTCTAAGAGCAACTGCAGTAATAAAAACAAACAACTCAGATCCCGTTTAATATTCACTGCTGGTGATGAGAAGTTAAGGAAACGGTGAAGAAAAAGACAACTGTCAGAAGGGAATGATGTCCAATGCGTGTCTGGCTCCTGAGCCCGCCAAACCTCAGACTAAGCAATTGGACCAGTCCTTGAAGGTGCAAACTCTTGGCCTCCCCGCTGCGCGTGTTGGCGGAATTCAAAGCACGAATTCTGGCCTTCTTAAACGAGAGATCTGGAACTCATGTCTGGGTTCTGCCAGAGCTGCCTATGGCATTTCATTCTCTCTTCTGACACACCGGGTGTCTAACTCTGCAGAACTGGAGTTTTACTATTTTTCTTGATGGGAAACAAGTTGACTTTATGAGGAGACAGCAACTTCGGACTCTGGGATTTCCGGCTGCTGAGTAGCGTGTTATGCCTGGATAGATTTCCAGCCTGCGGCTTACTCTGCATTGAGGAAAGTGCCTCGTGACTCTAACCAATGTAGCTTTTGTTGAGGCAAATCTTTGAAATACACTTTAGTACGAGAAATCATGTAGGCCTCAGAGTTAGGCCTAGTGTATGACCATTTTTTACCCAAAGACCAGAAACAGGGGCTTGCAGATTTCTCTGTTGTGAAATTAATTTCCTTATAATAGAAATCTCCCTTGTCAGTGTGAAGCTTATCCCTCCCTCCGCTGTCCAACACACACAGGCACGTGCGCGCGCACACACACACACATCATAGCGGTAAGAAAAAATTTAAATCACTTATAGGCCCTGGAGACTATCGGGTGACATAATGTGACAATAATGACATCCCCTAGTGGTGTTAATTGATTTTGTCCTGGTAGAGGGTAATTTGGCCTCCGCAGTGACTGCCGGATCATGGACTTACTGATTGGTCTGCCTAGGTAGTATTATCATTAATGAACAGAAAACACACTTTCCTCCTTAAAAGATACTGGTAATTATGGGGAAGGGAAGATGGAAAGCTGTAGGTTCTTAATCATTTAAGGAGACTTAATTCTGAGCTGTTTGCATTCAAGGGGATATATGGTAAAAGACTGTGAATTAGCAATTCAGAGTCTCGCTCCATAAAATCCAGCTGCTTTTATGCTACCTTAGGAAGATCTGTGAAAAAGTCAAATGATTTGTAAAGTGCGTTTCCCCAGAAAAAAATAGCAATTGGCAGCCGCATGTGCTGTGTGATTAAAAGTGATACATCATCTGTCAAACTGGCTTACTTTATTGGTCTACATTCCTTTCTTTATGGCTTCTAATTGGTGTGATTTTAAAAATATTTTAAAAATGAAAAACACATCTCATTCTAAATTGTGTGTGCGGAATAAGATACCAAGATAATTCTGTGATTTTCAGAAGAGTTGGAGAGATTTGGGAACCACTGATGCTAAAATCAAATCAGATAATCGATTCTGTAAATAGAAATGATGTTACCCATATCAGTTAAAGGCACCGTTATTCTCCATGGCACTAAGCTTGGAAACTTTGGAGGGAGACATGTCAATTAATTTCTTACCCATCGGGTTTGGCCGGTTATCAAGTTCTAGCCATTCTCCCATGCCTGCTGATACTCTGCCTGTAGGCACTAGTCTGTTATAACGGTGGTGGCCTATGGCTGGTCTCCATTCTGATGGGTCAACTCTGTGCATACTCGCTGTTAAATGTTTTGTGTATCCTCCCTGCATCCTACCATTTAAATGTCTTTGGAATCTGCCCCATTGTCTCTGCTGCTGTCCTAGGTCAGATTTTAGTTTGCTCTAGCCTGACTCCAATAACAGACTCTATTTTTTCAGAGTGATTATGAGTTAGTAATTTTTTTTTTCTCTAGGAATAGCCTTTCAGTTGGTCCTTTTTTTTTTTTTTTTTTTTATTGAGAGAGACAGAGAGAGAGCATGAGAGAGAGGAGGGTCAGAGAGAGAAGCAGACCCCCTGCCGAGCAGGGAGCCCGATGCGGGACTCGATCCCGGGACTACAGGATCATGATCTGAGCCGAAGGCAGTCGCTTAACCAACTGAGCCACCCAGGCGCCCCTCAGTTGGTCCTTTTTTACTCCAATCTCCCCCTACTGTAATCCATGGTCCACACTCCAGCCACAGTTTCTTTTTATATTTATATAAACTATTTTTTAAAATAGAAATATGGAGTGCCTATAGAAAAGTGCACAGATTAAGTCTACAGCTGTATTGTTTTAGAACAGGGTCCCTAGAAGCAGAACGTGAGATGCAAATTTTTATGCACGTGATTTATTGAGGGAGTGCTCTCAACTGAAACCTGAAAGAGAACAAGTGAAGCAGGAGAGGTGGGAGAAGATGTTGTAAAGAAATGTGAAGAATCTGAGATTAGACTCTTCTTGCAAGCTAACAAATTAGCCGGCCAGTTTCATGGACGCTGGGTCAGAGATAAAGGGCTTTATTCCTGACAGCAGTAGCACCAGCAAGAATATCAGCATTTGTACTGGTTTCTGGAGCCATAATTCCCACAGAGATACGAGAGGGCCAGGTAATGCTGCACAAGTGGATTATGTTACACAAGAGGACTCTGACCTCCGAATTTTTTATAATAGCCAGTAACCTGTCTGAACTTTGCCCTGGAAGCAGGCATTTTCTTTATTATACTGGACAGTAAACAAACTGACCTTCTGCTCGAGGGAGATGGTATTTTTATCTTCCAAGGCTATTCACTATATAGACATCCTTGTAAGGATCATGCAGAACAAAGGCATTCAGTGCCTCTATTTTACAAGATGTGCAGAAATGTGGAAGACCCATAGGGAATTGTCTCCCAACAGAAGAATGCAGGTTCAGCTCGGGTCGAGCTTTGTTGTGATTCCATTGGGAGCTCCTCGGGAAAGGGGCTGAACTTTTGCACTTCCATATCATTGGACCGTTGGCTGTGGATCACCCTGATAGTAAAGCATGACCTAGAGAGTATTTCCGAGGAAAGCCACTCCCTTTGGCCTAGGTTAATTCTCAGAACAAGGGTGCAGCTCTGAACTGCTAGTAGCCGCCACTTAACAGATGAGGAAAGCATAGATTAAGTAAAGGGGATCTGGGTGAGGCATCAACAGTGTCTACCATATTGATTAATTATCACAAAACAAATATGCTCAGGTAATTACAATCCAAGATAAGAAATGGAGCATCACCAACTCTCAGAAGTCCCCTTCTGTATCTCCTTTTGGTTATTATCTACCCACTCCTCCTTAGGTATAACCACTATCTTGACTTCCAGCACCATGGATTGGTGCCTGTTGTTGAACTTTTACAGACAAAATCATGCAATATGTACTCCTTTATGTGTGGTGTTTCTCACTCAATGTTATTTTTGTGAGAGTCATATTGATGTGCCTAGCATTAGCTCATTCATTTTCATTGTTGTATACTATTCCATTTTGTGAACATACCACAATTTATTTATTCTTTCTTCTCTTAATGGGTATTCTTTTAATAATTCATTCTAGGTTTTGTCTATTGTGAATAAAGCTCTATAATATTCTTGTACATGACTTTTATGTTCACATTTCTGTAGAATATATACTTTAGAATGGACTTGTTAATTCATAGGATATTCACATGTTCAGTTTCCATACCTGCTGCCGACCACCTTCCCAACATGGTTGTCCTAATTTATACCCCTACCAGTAGAGTAGTAAAGTTTCACTTACCCCACAGCATTACCAACCCTTCAGCTTTGTCAGTCTTTTACATTTTAGTCATTTGGGTGGGTATGTAGTTATTTTTATTGTAGTTTTTACTTTGTATTTCTCGGATGACTCACAAGGCTGAGCACTTTTTCATGTGTGTGTTGGCCATTTGGGTATCTTTTCCTTATGTGCTTATTTCAAATATTTTGCTCATTTTTCTATATCGTCTTTAGCTTACTGCTTTGTAGGAATTTATTATATATTCTAGATGTAAGGTCTTTATCAGATATAGGTATGCAAATAGGCAAATAAATGTCTTCTCTCACTCTGTAGGTGCTTTTTCACACTTTAAGCAATATCATTTGTTGAATAAAAGTTCTTAATTTTAATGTCATCCAACTTGTTAATCCTTTTAAAATGGTCAGTGCTTTCAGTGTACCATCTAAGAAGTCTTACCTACCCCAGATCATAAAATAATTGTGTTCTTATCTCTGAAAGCATTATTGTTTTACATTTCACATTTAGATCTACAATTCATCTGGAATTGATTTTTTAGTATGATGTGATGCAGAACTCTGTTTATTTATTTCCCCATATGTGTATCAATTAACCCAGTACTGTTTCTGAAAAGACCATCCTTTCTCCACTTACACTTGTTGTCACCTTTATCGTGAGTCCAATGACCATAAATGTTGATCAATTTCTGGGCGCTATATTCTGTTCCATGGATCTGTTTATCTTGCCTTCACGTGTCTGGCCAATTTCACATACTCTTAATTATTGTAGCTTTGTACCATCTTGATATTTAGTAATGTAAGGATTCTAACATTTTTCTTCTTTGTCAAGGTTATTTTGACTATCCTTCACCCTTTGTATTATCAAATAAAATTTAAAATTAGCTTGTCTATTTTTAATAACAAAACTGCTAAAGACAAAACTCACAAACACAACCAGAAATAATGTCTAATCTGACCAGCTTATGGTCTAGTCAAGCTGATACATAAAATTAACCAATCATACATGGTATAGAGTTTTGATTTTTCTATCATTCTTTATTCTTTTGTTTAACATCTGTCATTTGTAATTCACATATAGTTACATTTTTATTCAGTCTGAAAAATTTGTCTTTTAATTGGAATATTTAGTATATTTACATTTGATGTAACTACTGATACAGCTGTATTTAAATTTGCCATCCTCCCTTTATCTATTTGTCATCTAGTCCTGTTTCTTTTTCTTTTTTCTTTTTTTATCTTCTTTTTATTAATCCCATATTTTTGTTATTCTGTTTCTTTCTCATTGATTAGTTGTTTTTACATTCTTTTACTATCCTTTGAGTGATTATCTTAAAATTAAAACACGTATTCCCAATTTATAAATTTTAATACAAATTAGTATTTTTACATTTCCTGAAAAATGAAAAGATTTTAGAACATGTTAATTCCATCCACCCCTTGCCATCTTCAATCTGTGGTTTCATATTATTTTTTTTCCTGAAGAACTCTGCCTTTGTCTGAAGAGCTTCCTTTACATATCTCCTTTAATATAGGACCTGATGGTGATAAACTATCTCAATATTTGTTTGTTTTTATTTTTATTTATTTTTTATTGAGGTATAATTGGCATATAATGTTAGTTTCATGTGTACAATGTAGTGATTCTACATTTGTACACACTATGAATTGATCAGCACAATAAGTGTCACCATCTGTCACCATGCAACATTATTATAATATTATTGACTATATTCCCTATGCTGCATTTTTCATCCTTGTGGCTTAATTATTTTATAACTGAAAGTTTGTACCTCTTAATCTCCTTCACCTATTTTCCACATTCCCCAACCTACTTCTCTCTGGCAACTACCAGTTTGTTCTTTGTATTTATGAGTCCATTTTTTTGTTTGTTTGTTCATTTGTTTATTAGATTCCACATATAAGCAAAATCATATGGTATTTGTCTTTCTCTGTCTGACTTATTTCGTTTAGTGTTATACTCTCTAGATCCACCCATGTTGTTGCAAATGGCAAGATTTCATTCTTTTTTATGGCAAAGATTTCATTTATATATATATAGATAGGTATCTATCTATATAGATTAAAAAGATATGTATATCTATCTCCCACATCTTTGTCCATTCATCTATGGATGGATACTTGGGTTGCTTCCGTATCTTGGCTATTGTAAATAATGCTACACATATATCTTTAAATGAGTGATTTCATTTCATTTCTTTGGGTAAATATCTAGCAGCAGAATCACCAATCATATGATATTTCTATTTTTAATTTTTTGAGTAACCTCCATACTGTTTTCCACAGTGATTTCACCAATTTACATTCCCACCAAAAGTGCACACCTCACCAACACTTGTTATTTCTTGTCTTTTTGATGATAATAGCCATTCTATCAGGTGTGAGGTGATACTTTGTTGTGTTTGATTTTCATTTCTCTGATAATTAGTGATGTTGAGCAACTTTTCATGTACCTATTAGCCATTTGTATGTCTTCTTTGGAAGAAATCTATTCAGTTCCTCTGCCCATTTTTTTAATCTTAATTTTTAATTTTGATTTTATTTTAATTCCAGTATAGTTAACATACACTGTTATATTAGTTTCAGGTATACAATATAGGGACTCCGATAATTCTGTACATTACTCAGTGCTCATCATAAGTGTACTCTCAGTCTCCCTAACCTATTTCACCCATCCCTCCACACACCTCCCCTCTGGTAACTATCAGTATGTTCTCTAGAGTTAGGGTGTTTTGTTTGGTTTTTCTCTTTTTTTCTTTGTTCATTTGTTTTGTTTCTTAAATTCCACATAGGAATGAAATCATATGAAATTTTTTTTCTCTGACTGACTTATTTCACTTAGCATTATACTCTCTAGATCCATCCATGTTGTTGCAAATGGCAAGATTTCATCCTTTTAATGGCTGAGCAATATTCCATTGCATATATATATGAATATATATATATATATATATATATATATATATATATATATATATATCTCATATCTTCTTTATCCATTCATGGATACTTTGGCTGTTTCCATAATTTGGCTATTGTAAATAATGCTTCAATATACATAAGGGTGCATTTATCTTTTCAAATTCATGTTTTTGTATTCTTTGGATAAATACCCAGTAGTGGAATTACTGGATCATATGGTAATTATATTTTTAATTTTTTGAGGACTCCCAATATTGCTTTCCACAGTGGCTATACCAGTTTGCATTTCCACCAGCAATAACTGATGAGAGTTCCTATCATTCCACATCCTGGGCAGCATTTGGTGTCAGTGTTTCAGTTTTGCCATTCTAAAAGGTGTGTAGTGGTACCTCATTGTTGTTTTAATTTTAAATTTCTTAATGATGTATGACATTCAGCATCTTTTCATATGCTTATTTGCCATCTGAATATCCTCTTTGGTAAGGTGTCTCTGCAGATAATTTGTCCATTTTTAAATTCAATTGCTTATTTTCTTATTGTAGAGTTTTGAAAGTCCTTTGTATATTTTGGATACAGTCCTTTACCAAATATATGTTTTGCAAATATCTTCTCCCAATCCTCTGCTTGTCTTTTCACTCTCTTAATAGTGTCTTTCACAGAGTAAAGTTTTTAATTTTAATGAAGTCCAACTTTTTAATTTTTTTCTTTCATGAATCACGTTTTTGGTATTGTATCTAAAAACTCATCATGAAACCCAAGGTCAGCTAGGTTTTTTTCACCTTTTATCTTCTAGAAGTTTTATAGTTTTGTGTTTAAATTTGTGCATGATTCTACTCAGCTTTTAAAGCTATCTGACTACACAGCTTATAAATACCTCAACAACCTTGATAAGAAAGGATTTTAGACTATTGTTTTCACTTCTCTGCAATCCTCTTCTCTCCAGAATCTTGACCCCTCAAGTCTTGACTGCCTTGGTATCCCTCAACTTCAGTTTTTGTCTCTTCAACCCTGTAAAAATGACTGAAAGCTGTGCTTAGTTTCTGTTTTTTAGCATCTGCTTTTTCCTCTTCACCCAAGATGTTTATGAACTGGAAGAACCTTGAGCGAAAGGGAAGTGTAATTAATCATGTTCACCTTGATTGGTTTCTTTTCTCTTGACACCTTAGTTCTTCAAGTCCTCAGTGGTTTGGTAATTCCACAATGTGTTCAAAGTAAAAAAGTAAAGTAAAAAATACTGAATTTAACTTTTCAGCTGTTCTTGACAAAAGGGCTGATCTGCTATGAGTCAGTCTTCCAAAACTGAAAGCACAGTTAAAAACATAGTTCATACACAGCTTTCTTGTTTTTATTATTATGTTCAATTTGCCAGCATATAGTATATCATTAGTTTTTGATGTAGTGTTCAACAATTCATTAGTGCAGCTTTCTTGCCTAACAACCTCTGAAGTCCTCCCACTGCCCACAACCTGGCGTACATGTGGTAGCATAACCTATTATCTTTATATTGTGGTTCATGCCTATGTTTCTGGGCCCAATCTCCTACCTGCTGTTGTCAAGCAATATCATAATTCACAATGTTTTCCCATCCTTTGGGGCTTTTGCCTGTGTTCTTCTCTCTACCTATACCAGCATTCTTCTGATGGTCCTCCAAATTGCCTAATTACTCAGCTATGTGCCCCAAATCAAATGTCACCTTTTCTGGGGACTATTCCCTGACCTCTCTTCCTAGGTAGAATGAACAGTTTTCTCCTCCATATTCTCATTGAATATTTTACAAACCCCAATCATGGTACTTTTCACATTTCATTTGATTAATTTTTTGTGTTTCTATTTCCTACTTTTTAGAGCTTTTCTATCATCAGTGCATGGTAGGACATGGCCTATAATAGGAGCTCAATAGCTAACTGTGGAGTGAATAAGTATTCAAACTATTAAATCTTCTGATTTATCTCACTACCACTTCTCACTTTCTTATGTTTTCTCCAAACATTTCCCAGCAATAAACTTAGTTCATTAATTTAATTTTTTTCATTTACTCATTCAACAAACATTTGCCAATCACCAATCATGTATCAGGCACTTTCCCAGGAAACACGGGAAGCACAATAATGAACAAGATAGAATCAGTTATTGCCCACATGGAGCTTCTAATCTAGAGATGTTAAAGGATTTCTTTTGAAAACATGTTTCTCACACTGTTTGGTAAGAAGTCGTTTCAGCCAGAATGCTTCCTTCTTGGCTTTCTTTCTTTACTTTGTGTCCTAGATCTGTTAAGCTAAATGTCATTATTTGCAGTATTTCACACTCTTATCTATTACTGCACCCTGTGTACCATGGAAAACAGAAGGGTTCACATGCTGAGACTTCCCATCTCAAAGAGCAATTAAAATATTTTAGGTAGATCCTGCCAGTCAAGTTACAGAGAGTGTTTCATTAAACAATATAATTATTTTATCTTCATTTTAAGTGACAAGAATGTCAAATCTTTGATGTTAATGATATTGCCAATTGAAAGGTTGTTAAAATCTTTCATTTGATGCCAAATAGCTATTTTGATGTTTGAACCTTTTTTTTTTCATTGAATTGATTCATTTTGTGGGTTGAAGGCATGGAGGGTATTGGATATCTGAACTCTGTAGTAAGTTCATGATATGTGGCAGCTGGAATAATATCTTGAACATATTATTTCAAATACATGATAGTTTTCTAATGGTGATATTGTAATTTTCTTTGTTCTATTTACTACATTTATCTTTATCCCTGGAAATGAAATAGTCCCTGGAAGTAAGGATCGTAGGCTATGAAAGAATTTTTTTCTAAAAAGATTTTCCTAATGTTAAATTTAAAGCTCCTAAAATTTAAATTGTGATTAAAAATTCTTACACGTAATAATTCTTATCCTGTTTTATTTAAATTGACCCACAAATTTAAAAATGAACATTGCTTTTGTTTTTTTCAGATCTCCACTTACCACATTTATAACACATGAAGCAAATAAAGCCTGGGAAATTTATAGTTTGGCTATACGAACTCCACATTGTCTAAGCTAAACTTCTCATTATTTAATAAAAATTATGCTTAGGATTTTAAACACTGTGAAAAAAATACTGAGAACTTTAAAAGATATGTTTAGTGTGAGTCAGCACACTACAAGGGCACACAAAGGACATCTTTTAACAGGTTGAGGAGAAGACAGTTGATCCTCGAGTTTGTAACATGTTTACTTACATTAGACATTAAACAGCTATCTAGGGGAGAAATAAAAAAGTGGATCAAAATATTTGAGGAACAGGGGGTGCCTGGGTGCCTCAGTCATTAAGCATCTGCCTTTGGCTCAGGTCATGATCCTGGGGTCCTGGGATCAAGCCCCGCATCGGGCTCCCTGCTCAGTGGGAAACCTGCTTCTCCCTCTCCCACTCCCCCTGCTTGTGTTCCCTCTCTCGCTGTGTCTCTCTCTGTCAAATAAATAAATAAAATCTTTTAAAAATATATTTAAAAATATTTGAGGAACAGAAAGTAATGGGTGTTGAGAAAGGAAACAATTCTGGAAGGAGTAGATGTCTCTAAAACTCATACAAATAACACCTTTCTTCAGATTTTATACTAATCACCGAGGGGAAGTTAACAATTTGACAGTACATTTCCCCATGACGACACCAAAGAGGGGCAAGGAATGGGACCCAGTTATTACAGTGGAGGAGATGGGCCTAGAGTGAGAGTGCGTGCGTGTGTGGGGGGGCTACAATTCTGCGTGTAGATGTATAAGAATGAGATCAGAGGGCAAGAAGAATACAACTTACACGGAGCACAGAGCAGTTCACTCCTCAGCTGCGAGACAGCAGCAAAGCCTCATTTGGCCACAGGGATACTCAGTACCAAAGAGCATGTGTAGGCCAGGGAAATCAACTGGCAAGCATTGTTTAGAAGCAGCAGAGAAGATAATAGACTGTGACTTCTGGAATGTTTACAGTTCATCTTGGGCTTTCCTTAAAATATAAACTTTCCTCTGCTTGAACCTGGTGAGGGATACAAAGAAAGCACAAAATTCCAGTGGGATATTAGTTGAGAAGACTCATTCTCTCTAATTACTGGAGGGAAAAAAACCCACAACTCAGGATCAGCTTTCTGGGAGGGAATAGGTATGTGGAAAAGTTTTAAAGTAGGGACAAGATACTTTGCTTGGATAAAATTCAATACCCTTATTAACTTTCCTCCCAATTCAAACTAAGCTTTGTTCTGGGACATCAGGACTTGAGGCTCACGTTCTCACTCATGTCAATATTGCTCACATTTCCTGGCTTTTCCAGTTCTAGGTTTCCAGGCCACCTCCTGATGGCCTTGCCCCTCCACGCCAAGCACCTCTGCTCCCGCCCCAAGGGTCTCCCTGTGAATCGACAAGCAGAATCTGTGCACCTCTAGTCATGCTGCTCCTTCGCCGAGCTGCTTTCTCCCCATCCCTCTGGAAAGTTACCCATTGTTCAATATGGACCTCACTGCCCTGTTTCATGACCTGCCACTTCCTCGTGTCTCTGAGTCCTTTGGGCTTCTGTGGCTACGATCACATTCTGCTGCATTTACAGTCAGTTGTATACACCTCTGACTCTCCTCTCAGATTGTAAGTTCCTTGAGGGTCTGGATCATGACTTGCACATATCTGATTCACTCATAGCATCTAGCTAACAACAACATTTATATGGCACTGTGTAATACACAGCACTCACATACCTATTCTTCATTTGTGCCTTACAATGATCTTGTGAGGGCAGTAAGATAGGCAGTGATTTCTGTAATTTGCAAATCTGAACTTGAGGTTCAAAAGATTAAGTAATTTATTTATCTTCACTCATGCAGTCAGGAACTGGAAGTTTCTAGACTTGAGTTCAAGTCTTTTGACTCTGCATTCTAATTTTTCCTTGCCCTATTCCACTTCAATAAATGACTGTGAAACTGAAGTAAAGGAACCACTGGCCTAAGCCCAACAAGAAGAAAATAAGCTCCAAATAATTACTTATATGTACGGTCAAGCTGGTGAATGAGCTTGTGGAGAAGGGCCTTGCTTCATGGTTTGGGATTTGCAGCTGCCCCAAACCTATAACTGAATTTGACTTCGAATCAGTCAAAAGGGTATTTTCAGCTTCATTTTGCTTGGGGTTTGTGTGATCGCTGATTAAACACAACCAATCTCTGCTTTTTTCTATTCATCTTGTCAAATCACAGGCTTTCCTTTTCTCCCTGAGAGGAACACTTGAATCTCATCAAAGTAAATGGCAGGGGTTTTGCTTAACACACATGGCAAACCAAACAGAGAAGGCAGGAGATCTCCAGGAGTGAATCCAGAGAAGCTTCTAACAAAGAGAACAATTTGTGCTGGTAGGACTCGGGGAAAAATTGTCAGCAGCACTAGCAATACCAACTGAGAAAACACCTTGAAGGAGATAAGCTGTGGCCTCTTGGTACCTTGTAGCAGAATGTAGCAAACACAGAACTCAGGAAGAGGTGCCCCCGATGCTCTTCCTGGGTGCAACTGTGGCAAGACCCCTTCCTTCTCTGTGCTCCCTTGTATGGAGTTGGTAAAGCTAGAGGGCGCTAGAGGGCGCTCTTCTTAGGAACACATTTTGATCCCCTTTTATTGGAAACTGCCCTCAGACAAAAATAAGAACACATCCTCTTTTGATATTAAACATCTGACTTCTCCAGGATGTAGGTTCTAAGTTAGAATGTTATGTCTTTTATTTGCCAATATGAGTTTCTGTTGGGCTGATACCACATCAGTGAAGGCACAGTTGATGAAAATTTTTCTGCTAACAATTAGTAACAAAGCAATTTAGAATATTTGCCTCATGGCTCTTCGACCTTCGGCTTAAATCTGGTTTAGATACCACATAGAAACATTTTAGTAGTACCAGATACAAAATTGCCAGGAAAGTTTTACCATGTCTGAATATCATCAATTAATTCTTTTTTTTTTTTTCTTTTGTGCCTATCATTTATTCAGTCCTGGGTACTATCACAAAAACCCTGGGACCCCAGGCCACCCCAGCCTGGAGTTAAGAGGGTCGTATGAAGAATGACAATCTTGCCTCTCACCTGTTCATGCAGGACCATCAGCCGTCCACGAAGTCTGTTCAGTGATTTCCAGGAGGGCTCAGCTCTGTTCATGAATATTCAAAACCAGTATCACGGGCATCGGCTGGGCCTTGCTGCCTCTTCAGGACCTTATTTCATTGTGTACTGGTGTGTCTTGCTAGGTCTCCTGCTATATCTACCATGTAAATGACCATATCTTCTGGGCTCTGCCATTTATGCCCCCACGAACCCTGGGCACCATGGCCCAAGTCACTGCCAGACATCTCTGCAGGCTTTCTGAGGTTCCACAGGCCTCTGCAGCCACTCCATGGCTGGAGCACACGGTAGACAGGTCTCCGTGCCCTCCTGTGTTACACCCTGCTAGCAGAACTCCACAGCTATGCTTCTTTGCACCTGCTGCTTTATGGTGATTTTCTTTATGAAAACAGTTATTTCAATTGTTACTTTGTAACACCAAACAGCTCCTCCCCAGGGGCTAGACTGGGAACAAAAGCCAGTGATAAACACCACGTGTACTCTTCCTCACCTCTTCCTGCCTCCAGCCCATCTATGGTTCTGTCACAAGGCTTGTCTTGCCTGCTTCATTCCTATAACACAAGTTCCAAATGTATTTAGGGAGATGTTAAGGATCATTTTCTTTGGGTAATTTGTTTCCTATTGCAGTTGCAACAGATTGCTCTAAGCTTAGTGGCTTAAAACAACACATATTTATTGACTTATTGCCCCAGAAGTCAGAAGTTTGAAATGGATCTAGTGGGTTAAAATCAAGGTGTTGGCAGGGTTGTGCTCTTCTGGAGGCTTTCGGGGATTTTCTTCTCTTCTCCCACATCTAGAGGCTGCCCTCATTCCTTGACTCATGGTCCCCTATCCATCTTCAAAGCCAGCAATGGGTTGTCGAGTTTCTCACGACACTCTCTCTCTGGTTCTTTCTCTTCTGCCTCCCTTTTCTATTTTTAAGGACTCATGTGATTACAGTGGGCCCACCTGGATAATCCAAGATAAGCTCTCCATGTCAAGGTCAACTGAATCCTTAATTCCATCTGCAAATTTAATTCCTCCCTATCATATGATATAACTGATTCACAGGTTCCAGGGATTATGGACATGACATCATGCATCATTCTATTTAACCCCAGGTAGATAGAAAAGCATAGTTTAGTAGTAGCTACTCATGAGGGCTATGTGCATGTGCAGTGGGCAAGATGTGCTGGATGAGAGAACATGGGTCAGTGTGACTTGGGGTTTCTCCATAGATCTGCCTTTATCCCTGGAGCATATATCAACCACTACTACACTAACTAAGGTGGCCACATTTTGTTCTTGCAAAGACTTGTTGTTGCCACACATAACCTGCTCTTTCTTTCTTGGGATCTTCTATTCCCCCAAACCCTCTGATGCCATAAATCTAATTGGCTACTATCCTGATTGTGGTGGATCTTTGTCAAGACCTCCAGACCCAAACCGATACTCTCATCCACATAGTAGATGCCAATAGGTAGATCAGCATGTTTTAGGAACAATTATTGTGACCTGGAATTATCACATTAGTTACATCAAATGGTCCTTACCTTGACCTTGCACAGACCTTTCTCAGAAAGCAGGCATAGCACAACTGGGCCTTCCATGCTTTCTTTCCATTGATTTAAAGACCTACAAATTTCCAGGCCACTTACATGGACCTTCATCCACTCTCACCTCAACACAAGAGACCTTCATGGCAGAGGATAACGAAGATGGTGCTTACGGAAACCATGACAGGTAGGTGGGGTCAGAGTTACAAGTCAGCGGAATTTTCCCCCCACAATCCCTGCCCCCAACTGGAGATCTAGGTAGTCAGTTTACCTCAGTCCCAAGGACCATTCTTTTTTTTTTTTTTAAAGATTTTATTTATTTATTTGACAGAGAGAGCCACAGCGAGAGAGAGAACACAAGCAGGGGGAGTGGGAGAGGGAGAAGCAGGCTTCCCGCTAAGCAGGGAGCCCGACGTGGGGCTCGATCCCAGGACCCCGAGATCATGACCCGAGCCGAAGGCAGACGCTTAACGACTGAGCCACCCAGGCGCCCCCAAGGACCATTCTTGAATCGGTGATATTTCATGAAATATTTGTGGTGCTTACATGTACAGGCTCTCTACCTTTTGACATACAGAAATATGTCAAATTTTAGGTTTGGTTGATGAGGTACACTAACTGGCTTTCCCTTGCACCTTCCCTGAGATCTTTCATTTTGTTTCATTTCTGTATCTGTTCGGGTTTTGGTGTGTACACACACACACAACACTAGTACCAGGGTTAGTCCTTGGTAGCGTATGTTAAAACAAGCTCCAACCAAACAAAATACCAGCAAGTTTCCCCTGATTCCGAGATGGGCAGCTCATTTTCTGTGAAAGCACATGATATTCAGAGTAAGCATCTCTTGAGAATACCAGAAATCTTGCAGAAATTCCTATCTTGGCATAATTTTGATCTAATTTATATGGAAAATATGAGAACTTTAACTTAAGATGGAAATGTAACCCATTTACAATATCTGTACACCCTCGATGAATAATAAGTTGTCACTCTCATGTGGTGCAAATGTGTCTCCCAAGTTTGAATTTTGAGAATTTCTCATTTTGCAAATCCCTTGAGAAGGAGCCTCCCAAGAGGGAAGTAAGAGACAGCAAGAGGCAGCAAGTGGTCCCTGCACCCTGCAGCTAATTGAGCATCAGTGATAGCCTAAGCAGCATCCTGCTGCCACCTGTAATGAAGAACATGCTTATCTCTAATTTGTAGCATTTCTCCCCTTCCTGATTATACAAGATGGGTTCATTCATTATTAATCTGGTTTGTCAGACAGCACGGCCCTCCAAGTGTCAGGCTTCCTTGTTTCCAGGCAGTGAGTTTGTGTAGGAGCAATGAAATTTCAGAATGCACAGATCAGCAAGCTCTTGTCTGCACCTGATTAAAGTTAGATAGACCAGCTTAACAACCTTAAAATAATTCTACATGAAGCAGCAGGACACCTTTCTATATTTGTCCTTATTATTGGAAAGGAAATAGGTTAAAAAAATCATTACTTTCCTTCCAAACTGCACATGATTTGAAAGGGAAGTAAGGAAAAGAAAATGATCCCTCTGTCTACACCAAGTAGACTAGAAATCAAAAATAGCAAAGGAGACATAACCCCAACTTTGCTGTAAAGACAGTCAGTGTCGTTTTAGCACACACACACACACACACACACATGCACGCACGCACGGACATTCACATACACACATGGTCCTTGCTTTGTGGAGCTTATAAGTTTATGTTAACCAGAACATGATGTCATGTTGTCAGTGAAAAGAGTGCTGGACTTGCCAGATGAAGATTTGGGTTGATAGGATTCTCAGGGAAGGAGCCTGAACAAGCAATCTGGTCATGGGTCATATGACTGGGCTTCAGGGCACAGCTGGAGAGAAGGAGAAAGTAATGCATGATGGGAGACAGATACAGACACCATGCATTTTAAAACAGTAATTATTATGTAAAAGACTAAGAAATGGATTCTAGCTGATTTCCAAGTCATTTGGATGAGCACTGGAATTATTTTTCTTTTGTAACCACCTAGCTTTAGAGGAAGTGGGTAAATAAAACGGCAGGACAACAAAATCTTGAACTAAATACAATGAACACATTTCCATCTATGCCTGCTGAGAATTTTTTGATAAAGGTGTCTCTTGACCTTTTTCTTCTTTGTACTCATCAGAAATCCAGTACTTTTGTCAACCAAAAAAATCTCCGGGCTGGTTTTTGCCCCTGGGATGGAGGGACCCACATATGTGGCGGGAAGACCATTCACAATTAGGACTTTTGGACTAGCAGCCCTCCCCTGGAGAGTGTTTGGAAAAAGAAGAACAACAGTGTGTGAGGGCTATGGGGGATTATTTGCATGGACTTGCCAGCCAGAAAAATTAAGTAGATACTAGGTAGAGCCTGAAGTTGGTACAGGGACAAAGAGGGCAGATTGAAAATGTTGGGGATATGCTGGAAGTTTCATTTGCCTAAAGAGTGTAGCTGAGAAATCCACGATACAGGTTGCCAAAAATTTGATCCCCCAAATGTAGAGGAAATAACAAAAGTAGTTTCTACTTTATACCAGTGGTTCACAACAGGGAAAGGGGGAAATTTTGTCTTTCAGGGGACATTTAGCAATACCCAAAGACACTTTTGGTTGGCACAGCTGGGAAAAGGAGCCTTGCTCGAAGCAGAGAAGGAAAGAAAAAGGGGCTGGGGAAGCACTAGCTAGTCTTTGCCACAACCTCATTGAACATCAGTGCTCTCATCTTATAGTACTTATTTGGTTATTGTAAATATTAAATGAGATAATGTAAGTAAAGTACTTATCATGGTGCCTGACTTAGTCATGCCTCAACAGATGATCACTATTATTATTAGCATTATTTTTTTAAGATTTTCTTTTTTATTTATTTGAGAGAGAGAGGGAGAGCAGGGGAGAGGGGCAGAGGGAGAGGAAGAAGACTCCTCGTTTAGCAGGGAGCCTGACGTGGGGCTCGATCCCAGGACCCCAGGATCATGAACTAAGCCAAAGGCAGACGCTTAACCAACTCAGCCACCCAGGCGCCCCTATTCTTAGCATTATTATGTTATTTTTAGGAATAGAGTTTCATTATCAAACCAAGGGAAAGTAACTTGAGAATTTGGGGAGACATTTAAAAAGAAATTTCTGACAAATACCAAACAAAGGATGCCGGTGGAAAACTAAGTGAGGAGGGTTGGTGTGCAGAACTCATTGTGGCAACAGGGGAAGCTCCTGATTAAATTCTATTTCATAGAATGCACACGAAGCATAAAAGAACATATTACGATGAAGTGTTTTTTAAAGGAATGTAAAACCGAGAGAACAATCTTAATGACTAAAGCCTGAAGTAACACTGTCCAATAGAAATGTAATGGGAATTCCACCCACAATTTTAAATTTTTGGTAACTAAATAACATTTTATTTAACCCAACATATAAAAATATTATTATTTCAACATGTAACCAATATGAAAATTATTAATCAGACAGTTTGCATTCTTTTCATGATGAAGTCCCCAAAATCGAGTGTATATTTTAGACTTACAGCACATCCCAATTTGGACTGGTCATGTTTCAAGAGCTTAATACCACATATGGCTAGTGGCTACCATATTGGACAGCAAATATATAGAAGATGGTTGTAAAAATGTTAGGAATGCCAAAAATAAGTCTTTAAAGCTATGTCCAGAGTAAGGAGGGTAAGAAAGAAAATACAAACCTGCTGATATATGAAGGTAATTTAATGTTAGCACCCCTCACTACTTTTTTTTTTAAAGATTTATTTATCTGAGAGAGAGAGAGAGGGAGAGAGAGCATGAGAGGAGAGAGGGTCAGAGGGAGAGAGAGTCTAAAGCAGATCCCATGCCAAGCCTGACGCAGATCATCATCTGAGCTGGAACCAAGAGTCGGAAGCTCAACTGACTGTGCCACCCAGGCCCCCCTCAGCTACTTTTTAACTTCCGTCCTCTCCTTCATGAAGCTTAATTCCCTAGTAGGTACAGTTGGACCTCACCTTAGTATAAGATACTTAAAGGCCGAAGTATGTGATAAAATATGAAGAGATCGTTTTGAGTGATAATAATAAATTAAAATATCTTTTACTGGACTAAGTATGTTTTAGAGAACTGAGAGATTCTTGAATAGGTTGGAGGAATTGTGAGTGGCAATAGGAGTGTGGAGAAACTAATGTTAAAAATAAGCAAGTAATGGGGTGCCTGGGTGGCACAGTCAGTTAAACACCGACTTGTGGTTTCAGCTCAGGTCCTAAGCTCAGGGTAGTGAGATTAAGCCCGGTGTTGGGTCCTGCCCTCAGCATGTAGTCTGCTTGGGATTCTCTCTCCCTCTGCCCCTCCCCTGCTTGCATTCTCTCTCTCTAAAATAAATAAATCTTAAAAAAAAAAAAAAGCAAGCAGTGTTTGAAAAGGAGGAGGGCCTGTGGGCTCCTGGGCAAACTTGATATACCCTTTTGTGAAAGCCAACCTATTCCAAGTTTGAATCAAATGAATTCAATGGTGTCTTATATTCTAACAGCCTATGAATCTGTAAGATTATCCAGAGTTGGCTTTTGAGCATTGATGAAGAGAAGAGATGATCAGTAGGATCCAGCAATAGTTGATGAAAAACAACACCAGCCTAATTTCATTTCCTCTTCTAAGAGGGTGTGTGGTCTTACATTGTCAGGTAAAGGCTAGGGTCATAGCACATCCAGATTTTAGCAAGGAGTTTGGAACATATGTTTAATGAGCACCTATTATTCATATAACATTAATTCAACAGATATTTATTGAGCATATACTATGTTTTAGACACTAAGGTTATGACAGTAGGTAAGATATTTCTTAAGAAGTTAATTATACAAGGGGGTGCCTGGATGGCTCAGTCAGTTGAGTGACTCTTGATTTCAGCTCAGGGCATGATCTCAGGGTCGTGAGATCCAGCCCTGAGATGGGCTCCATGCTCGGCGGGGATCTGCTTCTCTCTTTCTTCCCCTCTCATGGCCCCTCCCCCTGCTCCCACCTGTGAATGTTCTCTCTCTAAAATAAATAAATAAATCTAAAAAAAAGAAACTAATTATACAAACTTCATCATGGGACAACATGGAAGATGCAAGGGACATAGATTTGAGGGGTCACTTAACTCAGCCATGAGAATTTACAGGAGGATTTCTCTAGAAAATGACATCTATACAGACACATAAGGGTGTTAGAAAAAATTTTGCGGTATGAGATCAGGAAGAATATCTCGGGAAGAAGAAACAGTAGGTCTGAAGGCTCAAAAGTCAGGACAGAGCTAACGTATAGAAAAGCAGTGCTTCTCAAAGGTTAATGTGCACAGGAATCGTCTGAGGAATCTTGTTAAAATGCGGCTTCTTATTCCAAAAGTCTGGGGTGGGATCTAAGATTCTTTTTTTTTTTTCAAAGATTTTATTTATTTATTTAATTGACAGAGAGAGAGAGAGAGAGAGAGCAAGAGAAGGAACAAGCAGGAGGAGTGGGAGAGGGAGAAGCAGACTCCCTGCCGAGCAAGGAGCCTGATGTGGGGCTCGATCCCAGGACCCTGGGATCATGACCTGAGCCAAAGGCAGACACTTAATGACTGAGCCACCCAGGCGCCCCAAAGGGTCTGAGATTCTAAATTTCCAACAAATTCTGCTGATTTTGCCAGCCTGTGGACCTCACTTTGAGTAGCACCAGTGGAGAGTACACAAAGGGAGAGGTAAGAGAGAGTACTAAAGAGGTGGGAATGGCTTGGACCATGAAGGACATTGTAGGTCATGTTGAGGGATTTGAGCTAATATTTCAAGGGCATTCAGCAGAGACAAAACATGATGAGCTTTGTGCTTTTGAAGGATCACTCTGGCAGTAGTGAGGAGTTGAAATAAACAAACCTGGAAGCAGTTCTGTTGAGAGTTGAGAGGATCTTAGGTGAACTCCTGGAGAGAGGATGGTGGTATTTAGGAGTTGAGAAAGAATGATAGATTCAAGGAGGAATTTAGGAGGCAAGATCAATTGGACTTGACGAGGATAAACTTGACATGGCAGCTGGAGGGACAGAAGGGGTCAGGAACGAGATCCTGACAACCAGCAGGCTCAGCTTGGACAATGGGAAGGAGGTCAATTTACTGAACAGGAAAAACAGGAGAAGGAGAGGGTGTGAAGGGGACTGTGGGTAATCGTATTGAAATGGAAGTGTAACAGAACAACTACATGGAGACGTCCAGTAAGCAGATGAATATGCAGGCCTGGTACTCAGAAGAGAATATGAGTTAAAGATATCATTAAGAATCATGAGCATAAAATGAATAATAAAAGACATAAGAGTGAGTGAGATTCCCCGGGGGAAGAGAGAATTTAGAGGCTGTCCTCAAATGCTGAAAGTGCTGTCATGTGTTTAAGAATTATTCTGCATGTTTCCAGATGAAAGAATCTGGATTAATAGGAGGATATTTACAAGGAGACTTTGACTCTTTATAGGGGAAGAAATTTCTCATGGTATTAGCTGTCCCATTAAGGCATAGGTTATCTTATGAGGTAGTGAGTTCCTCATTTATGGAGCTATTCAAATAGAGGATAAAAGTCCACTTCTTAGGAGTGTTGGAAAGAACATTCACACATCTGCTAAGGGGTTGGACCAATGAAAAAGATATATGCACTCCCATGTTCATTGCAGTACTATTAACAATAGGCAAGATATGTGAACAACCTAAGTGTCTATAGATGGATGAATGAATAGTTTGTGAGATATGCATTCAGAAAGAATGAAATCTTGTCATTTGTGACAACATAGATGTACCTTGAGGACATTATGCTAAGTGGAACAAATTAGAGCAAGACAAACACTGTATGATCTCTTATAGTGGAGTCTAAAAAAGACAAAAATAAAAACAAAAACAAACCAAGCTCATAGACACAGAGAACAGATGATTGGTGGTTGCCAGAGGGAGGGGATGGAAGATGGGAGAAATGGGTAAAGGGGGTCTAAAAGTGTTTTTAAAAAAAATCTCTCTAGATGATTCTATGTGCACCTGGGTTCTTAAACTTGGACTACATTGCCTCCCAAATCTGAATTTTTGAAGTAATCTTTTTTAAAAAATATCATCCTCAGGATCCTAATGTGTACATTTGTGAAGAGTCAGGG
>NC_138369.1:97136930-97167484 GCF_054177405.1 Leptonychotes weddellii | reverse complement strand
AAGACTCAGTGGCACAAAGGTCACCAGCTTTTCCTTAATTGAAGAAAAAGCAAACATGCATGTTCCTTATATAAACACTGATAATTTAACATTTAACTCAACCCTCATGATTCATTAAGAAAAGGAAATTCAATAAAGTTGGGCAGATATGACTACAGGAAAAAAACTATCCGGCTGTTTCTAGAACTTTGAGTAAAAGAGAAATCAATTTTTGAAATAAATGCTAATACAGACAGTGACTATCATTATAAATATTATTTTTTGTTTTTAGTCCTATAGTGACTATCTTTTATATCTTATACAACTGGGTTTCTTCATTCCCTTGGAATACTTATTAACGAATCTCATTGTGTGCGAACTTTAAACTCTTGTGTCAGAAAGCGAATCATGATAGCTAAGATCCTAGCTATTTCTGATTTCCAAAAACAAAAATTGATTTTTAGGAGACTCATTTTGTGGGTCAGAATTTGTGGGAAATGAAGTAGGCACAATAAATTGGCAGCAGAGAGGAGGCAGAAAGTAATAGAAAACAGACATAAGGCCTGGAAAAGTATGGCCATCTGGGACCATTTAGTGAAGGGGGTAGACAGTTCTACACACCTCAACAGTCCCTGGGGCATCCCTGGGGCAAAGGGCATAATCTATTTTATAAAGCTTTCCAACCAAATAAGTTTTAAAAGATGCCACTAAATAGTATTTGTGCCTAAAAGGCATAAAAGATGCCTTGTAGGGAGTGAACAAGGGGTGCTTTGGAGGAGAGAGACATTTGGGGATTAAAAAACCCAGAAATTTTCAGATGGAGATGGAAACAAGAAATGGTCCATGATGTTATTTTCCAAAGTCACACAGCTCTGGGCACACTATTTAAACAATCAGTTGTGGGAAAATTATAAAGAACATTTAAAAAAGTGCAATCACACACTGAAAAGTGGTAAAGTTTCAGTCTAACTATCTGCCTGAATGGGACCCAAGAAACGAGAGTGGCAGGTTTCACACTGGCTTTCTCAAGGTTTCCCTTTGGAATTATGGCAGCAGCCCCACCACTTCCTTTGCTCAGCCAAATAAATACCACTGAGGTCACTTTCTTTTTCCTTCACTCTAATGCAGTTAGGGACAAGAGGGTGTGAGCTTGGAAGATGAAGGCCGACAGCTGAAGTCTGAAGGACTCTGTCAAGACAACGACAGTGATGTCGGTCTACCAAAAAGCAGGTCAGAGACTTAATACAGAAATAGAAGCAATCCGCCAACTGACGGTTAAGGAAGTGACAGTGAATGGGGACCATGGCAATAGTCCCATCTACAACGTGAACTCAAGGACCATTTAAAATAATGCTTATTGGTTCCTCCATTATTAGATGGTTTTGTGCAAGTTGTGTCTTCCTAGCTAACACAATAGGCAAATATTCTGAACAACGCAATTAGGATCATTATAGTTCATTGTAGTTAACTATTCTATTGTTTCCACCTGCAGAGGCACATCATACTTAGCAAAGTTCTTAGTTGCCCTAAGAAAATATATATGGTACTTTTGTTTAATTCTGGTTCAGAAGTTCAAAAACCATGCGGGCAAAATTGGAAGGAATCTTAGGACCACATGAACAGGAATACGGTTGAATGCTTAATGTACCACATGCCCAGTGTTCCTGCTTTCTTTCTGCTTAATTTGCAGAGGGAACTGTTATAAACCAGTGTGTCAGGATTCTTTGTGAGTCAGTTGTGCAACAGTTAGAATATTTTAGTGAATTTGGGGATTCATTACTAGAGTAAAAAGAATGAAATGCTCTCTCTCATTCTCTCTGCCTCCTTCCCTCCTTCCTTCCCTCCTTCTATCCTTCCTGCCTTCTTCCCTTCTTCTCTTTTCTCCAATTTTTTTGCACTTTTGCTAAACAATGTGCTCAATCTGGAAGCAAAAATCTAGGTCTCTGAGTCAAGATCTTGATATGACATGATCAGACTTGAGTTTCATGGGTTGTGGCAGTATAGGGGGTTAAGCTATAAGCTAAGTTGGGCTAAGATAGTCAGACCTTAATGCTATGCCAATGCTATGCCAAAGAGTATGAACTCTCCCATCTAATGTCCAATAGGGAGTCATCCAAGATTTTTTATGCAATGCAAGTTATTATATTAGACTTAGATTTTATGACTTTTACTCTTGGAAGAAACTTAGAATCATATAATTGATGTTCAATTCATGCTTTGTTATATATGCTCTTAAGAAATGCTATATACAAAGTAATAAGGCATTCTTTTTTGGTATAAGTTTTCCAAGGCATTTCACATCCCACATATTGACATGCTCCATGAGATTAACTATGGTAAAGTTAGAAAAATCTGCAGCAATTAGATTTTGTTATCAATGATTTACTAAAAAAAATTGTTATACATTTTCTCCAGTGCTGAAAATAACTATTTCTCAGGGCATCATTAACTGGTTAGATATAGCTCTTTGGTTATAGAGAAGCAGCAAAATTTGGTGGGAAGGGCATGGGCTTTGGACTCAGCTAGACCAAGTTCTGAATTTTCTATTTGATCCTAAGTGAGTTACTTATGTTATCTGAGACTCCTTTTTTTTTTTTTAGCTATAAAGTTGGCATCACAGAGTCATTTTGAGGATTATATAAATTTATTTATATAAAGCACTTAGCACAATGTTTGGCATATATTAGTGATGATGATGATGATGATGGTGACAATGGTAATGATGGTGAGGATGGTGATAATGTTGATGGTGATGACGGTAATGATGGTGTTAGTGAGGATTGTGATGAATCTTCTAGGAGGTAGTGTGGTATCAGTATTTAAGAGCACAGATTCAGGAGCCAGATTTTTTAGGTTCAAATTTTGGCTCTGCCGCTTACTAGCTATATAAGCTTGGGTAAGTGTGTTAGCTATCTTTTGCTTCATAACAAGTTACCCTAAAGCAAAGTGCTTGAAACAACATATATTATCTCATGGTTGTATGAGGTTAGGAATCAAGGAATGATCTAGTGGTGTTCTCTGATTTGTTGTCTCTCAAAAGACTGCAATCAAGGCCTTGGCCCAAGGTCTGTGATCTCATCTGAAGCTTGAATGGGGAAGGATTCCAAGCTCAGTCATGTGGTTGCTGGCAAGATTCCATTCCTTGAGAACAGTTGGATTGAGAGTCTAAATTCCTTGTTGGTTGTTGGCTGGAGGTTGTCCTCAGTCCCTTGCCCCATAGGCATTTCCAACGTACCAGACATCAAAGCCAGCAGAAAGAGTCTGCTGGTAAGACAGATATCCCAGACTTTTGTAATCTAGCCATGGAAGTGATGTCCGTATTTTTTTTTTTTTTGTATTCTGTTCATTTGAAGTGAGTCATTAGCTTCAGCCCACAACCAAAGGGAGGGAATTACACAAAGTGTGACTGCCATTTGGGGAGTATCTTAGAAGTCTGCCTCAATAGCAAGTTATTTAACCTCTCTGTACCTTAATTATTCCATCTGTTGAATGGAATTAATAATCATAACTACTTAATTGGACTGTTGTAAAGATTAAACAAGTTAACAACTGTAAAGTACCTGTGTCTGTCACATAGTAAACACTCAATAAATGTTTGACAGTATTTTTCTAAAATATTAATTTACAGCTTTTTTTTTTTACCTGTTACCAAAGCATTGGCCAAACCTGTTTAATAGCCCTTGTCACTCTGTGTCAAAAGGTGGTTATTGCATCACTAGTTTATACAGGGAAATGACAACAAAGTTCAGGGCAAAGTGTGAGAACACCAAAGGAGCACTGTGGAATGAGGATCCAGTTCAAGTTCTGTTTTTCTTTTATTTTTTTATTTTTTTTTAAAGATTTTATTTATTTATTTGAGACAGAGAGAATGAGAGAGACAGAGAGCACATGAGAGGGGGGAGGGTCAGAGGGAGAAGCAGGCTCCCCGCCGAGCAGAGAGCCCGATGCGGGACTCAATCCAGGGACTCCAGGATCATGACCTGAGCCGAAGGCAGTCGCTTAACCAACTGAGCCACCCAGGCGCCCTGTTTTTCTTTTAATAAGATGTGTAATGTGGGGGCACCCTGTTGGCTCAGTTGGTTGAGCGA
Source organism: Leptonychotes weddellii (assembly GCF_054177405.1). Taxonomy (NCBI): domain Eukaryota; kingdom Metazoa; phylum Chordata; class Mammalia; order Carnivora; family Phocidae; genus Leptonychotes; species Leptonychotes weddellii. The sequence continues at coordinate 97,163,417 of NC_138369.1, read as the reverse complement.
CCAACTCTTGGTTTGGCTCAGGTTGTGATCTCATGGGTCGTGGGATGGGGCCCACCTGGGGTTCCACGCTCCGCGGGGGAGTATGCTTGAGATTCTCTCCCTCTGCCCCTCCCCTCACTCTTGCTTTCTCTCTCTCTCCCTCAAGTAAATAAATTAATCTTTTAAAAAAAAGAAAAGATGTGTAGTGTGGACAGGTCACTTTATCTCTGGGTCACTGTGTGTTTATCTGTGAAATGAGTGCTTCAGGCCCTAACAGGAGTGATATTCATGATTTTAGCAACTGCTTGGGGTCAGGCACTGGCCAATCAAAACAGGGGTCTTCACAAGTATGGTATGGTTTTGCTCATGTGGACTGTTTGCATGACAGCCTCAAGAAGCTACCTTTACTGTCCCTTCTAGCCCCAGACATCTGTGATCCCATGACCTATTTCCAAATCACTTAATGATTTTGTGGTCTACACAGCCCTTTAGTTTTGTTTCTCTAACTTTTATAACTTTTTTGCCAAAGTGGCTTATAAGCCAGGATACTAAAACAATCTAAATAAAACGCCATTTAATGTGCTATGATTACCCTGTTCTGTGGGTTTAAACAGTGTGAGCAAATGTATCTAAATATAATCACAGTATTTGGTTCAGGAGCTAATCCCATTAAATGTGTTTTTAAAGCTCAACAAATGTTATTTCAAATTCATTACCAGAATGAAAATTTTAGTCTGTTTGTTTCTGGCAGACCTTCTGGATCCTCCTCAAGAAGCTCACATATGCCTTCAAACAAAAGTGTCACCCAGTGAGGTAACAATGTCCTTGCTCCTGTCTGTAGTTTTCCTGACTCCCTGTGTGACCTGCCTCTTTCCTAATGCTTGCTAAGTACCTGATACTTTCCTATGCAGGAAGCTTATTTGAACTAATTAACATTTAATGAGAGGAAACTAACTGATTAGAATGCTTTTCGTGGTACTTTAGCTAATAAATGTTGTATATACTTTTGACTACATCTAGGCAGCATGTGGCTTCCTCCTCCCAACTGTACCCCTTCTTTTTCACAACTCTGTCATGCTCTAGGGCTTTCTGCAGTAACCTGGCTGAACAGTTTGCCTTAGTTAATTTGAGGAAAGTTTTGGACCAAATTATTGAGGTAAATATTTTGATTAAGTTTTGCTTAGAGCAGTAAGTGAATGAAGCTTCTGAATCCAAATCAAGACCAAATCATTCCAACCATGGTTGATAGAGAACAGCGAGAGTTTGATGAAAAGCAAAATCTGCCCAGCAGAGTCCCAGGCAGCTGAAAATGATTTTGCCTGTGTTTACGAAGGCAATTATGGGTTGCACTAGTGCAGCTCGGGAGGCCCAAAGGGAGGGGTGGGGAGGGGTAACTTCAGAGGCTCAAGCATTTCCCATGGAATATCTGGATCTAGCTGTTCAGTATCTACTAGTCATTTCCAAATTATGGGAAGTGCCCTGATTGGGCCAGATTAAGGTCTCCTGTATCAGTGGTGTCTCATTTTTTTGGTCAGGTGTTATTATCAGCAAAAAGTTGTTGAGCAGCACTTCCAGTATATTTATAAATCATCTACATGTGGTTCAGTAATCAGTTAATATCTCAGAGAACAACATGTACTTGGATTGAGGTACATCACTGACGACAGTGGATAAACCCACATTTTAGAGAGTCTTGATGATTTCTGTTATATTTAAATAAATCCTCATGTTTTTTTTAATTCTTTATTTACATTCAATTTAGTTAACATATACTGTATTATTGGTTTCAGGGGTAGACTTTAGTGATTTATCAGTTGCATATAACACCCAGTGTTCATTACATCAAGTGCCCTCCTTAATGCCCATCACCCAATTACCCCATCCTCCTACCCACCGCCCCTCCAGCAAACCTCAGTTTGTTTCCTTGAGTTCAGTGTCTCTTATGGTTTGTAATCCTCATGGTTTTCTCATGAGGTGGCTGGGATCAAAGCAAATGTAAAGGGCACCATAAGTAGGACATGGGTCAGCTCTGTCATTTTCTTGTTTCCCTGTGTTTGCCTCATTAGTATTATCATCAGCATTCATATACTTTGGCAGGAATATTTTAAGCCATGTGACTACTTTTTTGATGATTGGTTCTGTTAAAGCCAGGTAACAATTGATTTTGTTAAAACTAGTGTGATTGTTAATTTTATGTGTCAATTTGGGCTAAGGAATGCACGCATAGCTGGTAAAACATTACTTGTGAGTGTGTCTGTGATAGTATTTCTGGAAAATATTAGCATTTGATTTAATAGACTGAGTAAAGAGATTCACTCTCACCAGTTTGGGTGGACATCATCCAATCTACTCAGGACCAGAATAGAACAAAAAGGCAGAAGAATAAATTTCCTCTCTCTCTTCTTGAGCCGGGACATCGATCTTATCCTGCCCTCAGATTTTGGAGCTCCTGGTTCTCAGGCTTTAAGACTCTGGGACTGGGGCGCTGGGTGGCTCAGTCGTTAAGCGTCTGCCTTCGGCTCAGGTCATGATCCCAGGGTCCTGGGATCGAGTCCTGCATCAGGCTCCCTGCTCAGCGGGAAGCCTGCCTCTTCCTCTCCTCCTGCTTGTGTTCCCTCTCTCGCTGTGTCTCTCTGTCAAATAAATAAAATCTTAAAAAAAAAAAAAGACTCTGGGACTTACACCAGCAGCCTCTGATTCTCAAGGCTTTGACCTCAGACTGGGAGTTACAGCATTAGCTGCCCGTGTTCTTGGGTTTTCAGACTCACACTGAATTATACCACTAGCTTTCCTGGCTCTTGAGCTTGTAGATGGTATACTGTGGGACTTCCCAGCCTCCATATCCCCATGAGCTTATTCCTATGTTAAATCTCCTCTTATATGTGTCTCTCTATGTCCTATTGGTTCTGTTTCTCTGGAGAACCCTGACTAATGCAACCAGATAACATATAAATCCACTCAAACAGGGCATGTAAGTTGCAATGTGTTGCAAAACAACCAAGTGAAAGAATAAGGGCTCTGCTCTCACACTGCTATGCCATGGAACTGCCATTTTCCCTCAAGACATGACAGATGTGCTATTTGTCCTGTGTGACATAAGGAAGGAATGAAAGCGCTGGTATGAGCCTATTTATTAGGTGTTAGAAAACCTTAATTTCTTATTTAAAAATAGAATTACTACATTAAGAGAAGTTCTCATATTTTCTTCTCATTCCCCAGTGGATATTTATGAGCATCCCCCTCAAAGACCATTGGTTTAGATTTATGTCTGAAGACATAATCTAGCCAGTTCTGTTTATGCTGGAATAAGTCTCTAATAGTCTCATTTATTCCTGTCAGCTCCCAGCTCCTTGACCAAATTTTATAGAGCTGTGCTGGGCATTCTACTTAGTTGAAAGTCTACTTATGCACCACATGCATAGCAAAAGGTGGTTGGAGACTCCACTGAGATGTTCAGTTTAGTTCTGATATCCCTTGTTTCCCAAAAACCACAAATGAACTTAAAGTTCAGCATGGCTCAGTACACAGTGGGACCTCTATGAATAGGTACCCTCTTATATGAGGTAATCTGAGAGCTCTCAACAAGTCTCTTTAGTGTATAGAAATCTAAACTTCTTTCAACTAGACATTTGGTCTTTTTTGTCATTGGTAAGGAGCATGATGCTGCAAAAAGAGTATGGATTTAGTCGTCAGAAAAATGTGAGGTCAAGTCCTGGTTTTGGCATTCTAGCTGTGTGACCTGGTGCAAATCCCCACCTCTCTGAGTGTCAGTCTTCTTTATCTTTTAATGAGTATAATAATATCTACTTTCCTTGACTTTTGTGAGAATTAGGGATATATATGTTTGATGGTAGGCATTTAGTAAATTCTAACTGTTGTTACTCATTGTTATTATAATTATTTACATTTTTTTCTTGAAAAGGGAATGTTTTTGCATATATTAAAATGTTTGCCAGAAATAAATTTTATTTGTTAGTATTACTTACATCCTAAGGCTGCTATAGAACACAGATCATGTACAGGTATCTATAGGAGATTTGTTGGGAAGGACTGGCTGTGGTGTAGGTCCCAGGGGCTTGGTGGGACTCAGTTACTGAAAGGCATTGATCCAAGTGTCTGAACATAATCAAATAGAAAGCCACCAAAGCACAGAAGTGCAGCTAGGCTGTAAGGAAAGCTAAGCCTCATAAATGCTCTGTGGATATGGAACTTAGTGCTTTTGGGGTGCCGTGTTATAAAGGAGTTGGAATAAGGCCAGAGGCAGGAGAATGGATAAGCTCATTTTGGAGTTCACTCTTTTATCTGCCCCATGTTAGTTAGAATAAGCAAAACTAAGTGATATAACAAACAAACCCCCAATATTAGTGGTTTGATACAAACGGTTTGTTTTTCACCCCTCCACAGTTCAGTGTGGCTAGATGAGCAAGCAGCTTTCCACATAAACATCCAGGGCCTCAGACTTCACCTGTCTTGTAGATTAAATTACAGGTGAGGAAAAAGCAAGAATTATGTTTGGGGAGTTTTCATGGGAAAATTTGATAGGTATGGATGGCACTTCTATTCACACTTCTTGGCCAAAATTCAGTCATATGGGTACAGCTAACTATAGAAAAGGCTTAAATGGTCTAACCGTGTTAGGAGGAAAAAGGAGAAAATACAAATATTGATGATTACTTGTACTTTGCCTTAACTGGCTTTCAAACTTTTTGGGTTACAATCCATAGAAAGCATATTAATACCCAACACACACACGCGCACACACACACACACACACACATACACCACTTGTCAGGAAATACTTGATCCTATTATATAGGACACCCTTTGATATTTTCTATTCTGTTGTATTTCACTTAAAAATACTGATTGTGCCACATTAAATCAATTTCACAATCTGGCAGAGTGAAAAATACTAATCTTATACTAATTCAGGAATGTAAGCCTTAACATAATATCCCACTAGTTATCACCAGATTTATCACCAGGCCCTGCCTGCCATGATCAGGATGTAGGCTGCCTGAGAGCACTTTCTGGTGGGCCCTGTGAAAAAAATCTGATCAATGGGTCCAAAGACAGCAGAACTCTGAGACAACACCAATGTAGTACAGGGTTCAACCTGGGATGAGACACAGCATTCAAATGTTTCCCTTTCAATACAACAGCCTTGAAATACAGTTAAAAATAAAGGGAGGACAAAACTAAACATACAGCCCTGATGCTTGGTGAATGTTTCTCCTTATCTCCCCCAACATTTACAAGTTGTGAAACAGAATGCCTTTCTCATTAGCTGTACTTCATACCCCATATCTTCCCACCCCATGCAAGTAAAGAATTAGTATCTCATACTTTAGATACCACTATTTTAAGAAAGTGACCCATGGGCAAGTGAAACTGGAAAATTGCTCCCCTCGGGTGAATAATGGATATCTATTATTTGTAGTTGGATATTTGCATTGCTGTGTAACTATGGACTCCTCCATAGCTCCTTGCACAGGACTGGCTTGGTATTACAGTGGTACTGAATTTCCACATGGGAATTGAGGTAGAGAGCTTTACTGATAAGGGAAGACCAAGTCAGGCATACTGAAAGACTTCATACATACATTTTTTCTCTATGCAGAGAAATTCTAGGAGGTACCAAGTGCCATTCACATCTCCAAATCATATAGTGCATGTAAAGTGAGTTGTGTGTAGCATTTAATCTAGGAATACTCTTTCCTAACCCTCTTGCTGTCCTGACTCCATCGATTATAGAACAAGATTTATTTTTCATAGTGTGGCTACAGTTTATTGTTTTGAATATTAAAGTAACCTGGCTTTATATATGGGTTGCTGATTTTCTAATCTTTAGAAACCTAATACGAAACGAACTGATAGGTTAGGGGCAACATAAAATTGGCTATATATTAATGACAACAGTGTGTATAATGAGTATAAATTAGCTTTCATTCAACAAAAGTTCACTTTCAGGTGTGTATTTAATGAGTAGATGCCTTATATCAATAGAAAGAATGAGAGGTAAAATTTCAAGTGACCAAGATAATCAACCCCCATGATCTGATGAGCAGTCCCCTGAGAATGCTGTGACACATCATTATAGGCTATGGGTTCCTAAAATGTATCACCAGGCAAATACTTGAGTTAGATCATTCTGATCTCATTTTTATATTAGATTTAATGTCATTGCAAATTGGTACTAAATATTTTGGCTTTGGTAAACTCTGTCTCTCTGTAGGCTTACTTCAGTTGGACCAGGTTAAACTTCAATGCCTGGGACTTTGCTTTTATGATTAACAGCATTATATTCAGGGCTAAAGTGGCCCAAGGAAAGCTTTCCCCAGTCCCTTCCCCCACTGAGAAGAAAAGAAACAACCACTGGACACTGTTGTTTTTATCGATGGCAACATAATTATAATGAGAACTGTGGAGTCTTCAGTTTAAGTGAAAACCACACAGACCTATATTCTCTCAGTTTTCAGAGTCTTCAAGGAAAAATAAAACAACTTGAAGGAGTAGCAGTTGATAATTAAAACTTCAAAGCTTCGATAAGTGAGTGGTATTTTTTCCAAGTGATAAAAAGACGTTAACACATGCTTTATCAATGAGTCCTTCAAGTGTCTGATTTAAGAAGTGAAAATGTATTCATATTGTTAAAGTTATATGTTAATATTTTATTATCCCTTTGTTCTCAACTATCTATTTACTAATTTATTTGCTTATTTGACAAATACTTATAAAGCTTACAATGTGTTAGGCTCCACTCTGAGTGTCAGGGATATATCAGTGAACATATCAGACAAAGCCCTTGCCCTTCAGGACCTTATACTCCAGCAGGAAATAAATGAGCAAATAAAATGTAAAATGTGTAAGTGCTGAAAACTGAGGAGAATAATAAAAAACGGAAGAGGGAGAAAAAGTGGCAGGGTTGGGTTGCAACTTTAGACAGCATGTCCAGAGAAAGATTCACTGATAACATGACACTTAGGTAAAGGAGGTGAGAGAGCCAGCCATGTGATATCTGGGGGGACAGAGTTCTAGGCACAGGGAACAGCAGGTGCAAAAACCAAAATGGGAGCATGCCTACTGTGTAGAGGAACATCAGTGAGAAAGTGGTCAGGTAGGTAAAGTGTGTGGGGGGGAGTAGAATAGGTGAGTGTGGTAGTAGAGTGGTGAGTGGGCCCAGACCATGTGGGGCTATAGAATGGGGTGAGTGCCTTGGCTTTTACTGTGAGTGTGACAGGGAGCCAAGGGAGGGTTTTAAGCAGAGAAATAACAGAGATATGTAGTTTTTAAGAGTCACTCTGTCTACTTGTTGAGAATGGACCAGTTCGGATGTCAGTGCAGTAGTTTAGGAGAGATGATTATGGCTTGGACCTGGAAAGTGTGGATATGAGTAGTAACTGGATTTTGGAGAAGTTTGGAAGGTAGGGCTGCTCAGATTTGCTGATGAATATGGGCTGTGAGGGAACGAAAGGCCTTGAGCATGAAGGGGGTTTTCTGGGTGGGGAGACTATGGGAGGAGCAGGTTTAGAGCAAGAGAAAAGCTCAGTTTGGGTCCTGTTAAAAATTGAGTGGAGATGTCAAGTAGGTGGCTGGCCATATATGAGTCTGCAGTTCAGCGGACATTAAGGTTTACCTCCAGGTTTTTCCAATCCTCCCATGTATTGGGCAACAGAGCTGTCATAAATTAGGAGTGGGGCAGCTGCATCCCCAAAGAAAGATGGTCTAACCTCTGGTTAAAGGTCAGATTTCCTTTTTATAAAGAATAATTATTATGTAGGGTACATTTCTTAGGATTCATCTTCATAGCAGCCCCCCTGCCAGTTGCATAGCCATAAGGTTCTCTTTTTCTGCAGTCTTTCTCATGATCAGTGGGGTTTGCTTCTGACCACAGCCAAATTAGCAATTACTACTTCAGTTATTGATATAAAGATCTGTAACATACATTAGGCTCAGGGCATAGCCTCTTTGTCGATGATGTGATAATTATGCATTAGATCATGACTTATGAGAACCTGTGAAGGGCTGTTCCTTTGGGTTTCTGCAGGGTTGTGGCCAACTGCTAATTGAAATATAGTTAGCACCCCACAACTTGTCAAGAAAAGTGTTTTGTTCTAAACTGAGCCAGTCAGGGCACCAAATGTGGGCATCTGAGGTGGCTGAGAATGCACACTCAGAAACATCAGAGAACCTGGGCTCAGCCTTGATGATAACACACAGCACCAAGCAAGCCTTGCTATCTTGGAGAGTGGATTTTTTTTCTTTTGTGTATGATAGGAGGTTGATGGATTGTGTCTGTTGCAGAGACACAAGGAGAAAAAGGTGACTCAAATCCCAAAATAGCCCTTTTGAATGCATTAAGAGAAAGCATCTCTGACACAGACAGGAAGAAAGGAAAGAGGGGGCAGCAATCGGTGACAAAATTTCGTAGTGCGTTGGTCACCAGCATTGATTCATATTAAGTTTTTGTCCTCTGCTAAGAATGACACTGTCCTTTGCTTTTATGTTAAATTATAAAACCCTCTAAAACTGTACAATTGTCTGAAGATTAAATTGATTGTCCATTATCTGTATTTTAACAATCTACTTGGTAAGTGTTTCCTATCATATCTTCATCACTTCACACCCGGTTGGGGTTTGGAGTGGGTCTTATGCATGACTCTATTTGATAATGTGGTGGTTACATATCTGAATTCTCTATAAAAGTAAGAACATCAGTATTGAAGTGAGACAAGGGAAAAGTCTCATTTAAATTTGCTTTAAATAGACAAACAATATCTGAAAGAAACTTTAGTGGAAGAAATTATCCCATTCACAACAGCAGCAAAAACCATTACGCATCTCAAATTAAACACAATAAGAAATGTGCAGGAATAATAGTAAAGGACATGAAAGGAGACTTAGTAAATAGGCAGAAAGACTCAGTGATGTAAAATTGCAAGTAATTCCTAAATTGATCTGTAAATTTGATGCAGTCTCAATAAAAATCCCACTTGAGTTTATTTTCTTTTCTTTGTGCATTGCTTGCTTATTTTGGAACTTGTCAAAACTAGTGAGAAAAAGTAGGAAAAGAATATTGAGAGACACCATACATTAAAATGTATTGTAAAACTATAGTAATTAAAACTGTGCAGTGTCAGCACAGACTAGAATGATTACACCAATGAAAGAAAATTGAGAAATAGACCTAACTTTATATAGAAATTTCATATATGAAAAACCCATGATTTAATATCAGTAGGAAAAGTGGATTTTTCAGTAAGTGGTTTTAGGAAAACTATCTAAACCTCTGGGAAAAGAACAAAACTGGAATTACTTAATCTTCCTCCTAACAGAAAGATGAATTGAAGATTTAAACATTAAAAAATGAAACCATAGGAGTACTAGAAGGAAACATGAGGTTTGTATATAATTTTGAAGTGGCAAAGCCCTTTCTAAGGAAGAAAACAAACCCAGAAATCATAAAGTTAAAGGTTAGTAAATTTCACTGTCTAAAACCTAAATGTTCTGCACAGCAAAAATACCATAAATACACTCAAAAGACAAATCACCAACCAGAGAAACATTTAGATGTATTTAGATGGGACAAATTCCGTAAGGTGTTAGCTGCTGGACTAAAAGAGTGTGTGCACATTATATTTGGTAGATATTATCAAATTCTCCTCTGAATGAGGGCTGTCTTAGTTCATTCAGGCTACTATAACAAAATACCTTAGACTGGGAAGCTTATAAACAACAGAAATGTATTGCTTAAAATTCTGCAAGCTGGTAAGTCCAAGATCAAGGTGCTACCATGGTCGTGGTCGGGTGAGAAACCTCTTTCAGACTGCAGACTTCTCATATACTCACAGGGTAGAAGCAAGCAAAGGATCTCTCTGGTGCTTGCTTTATAAGAGTATTAATGTTATTGTGAGGGCTCTGCCATCATGACCTAATCACCTCCCAAAGGCTCCACCTCCTAATACCATCACATAGGACATTAGGCTATCAACATACAAATTTGGGCAGTGACAGGGGGTAGTGGGGAGGGGGGATGCTAACATTCAGACCATAGCAAGGGCAAACCAATTTATACTCCCATCTACAGTGAATGAGCATGCTTAGATCCTTGTTTTTTTTCCTCAATTTGAAAATTGCAAAATGTTATCTAACTGTTAAAGTGAATTTCTTTTATTATTAGTGAGATTGGGAATCTTTTCATGTATTTAAGGTTTTAAAATGTGAATTTGTGTTCCTGTTCCTTATCAAGTTGAGAGAACTCTTTATATATTGAAAAAATTTGTTAGTAAAATACATTTAGCTGTGGGTTTTTCATATATGGCCTTTATTATGTTGAGGTATGTTCCCTCTAACACCATTTTGTTAAGAGTTTTTTGTTTTTACCATGAATGGATTTTGAATCTTGTCCAATGTTTTTTCTGCATCTATTGGATGATCATATGAATTTTATCCCTGGTTTTGTTGATGTGGTGTATGATGTTGATTGATTTATGAATATTGCACCATCCTTGCATCCTGGGAATAAATCCCACTTTATCATGGTGAATGATATTTTTATGTATTGTTGTATGCAGTTTGCTAATATTTTGTTGAGGATTTTTGCAACTATGCTCAAAGGGGACATTGGCATGTAGTTTTCTTTTTTGTGATATCTTTATTTGATTTTGGACAGGGTAATGTTGGCCTCATAGAATGTATTTGCAAGCTATCCTTCCTCTTCTAATTTTTGGAATTGTTTGAGAAGAATAGGTATTAACTCTTCTTTAAATGACTGATAGAATTCACTTGTAAATCCATCTGGTCCTGGACTTTTATTTTTTGGTAGCTTTTTGATTTGACCAGTTCAATTTCATTATTTGTAATCAGTCTATTCAGATTTTCTATTTCTTCCTGGTTCAGCTTTGGAAGATTGTATGTTTCTAGAAATTTATCCATTTCTTCTAGGTTGTCCAGTTTGTTGGCATATAATTTTTCATAGTATTCTCTTATAGTCCTTTGTATTTCTGTGGTATCATTTGTTACTTCTCCTTTCTGATTTTATTTATTTGGGTCCTGTCTCTTTTTTTTTCTTGATGAGTCTGGCTAAGGATTTTTCAATTTTTTTAAAGATTTTATTTATTTATTTGTCAGAGAGAGAAAAAGAGAGAGAGAGAACATGCACAAGCAGGAGGCACAGCAGACAGAGGGAGCGGGAGATGCAGGCTCCCCTCTGAGCAGGGAGCCTGACGCAGGGCTTGATCCTAGGACCATGGGATCATGACCTGAGCCAAAGACAGATGCTTAACTGTCTGAGCCACCCAGATGACCCCGGGTTTCCTTGGTCAGCTCTTGGTTTCCTTGATTTTTTTCCTATCGTGTTTTTAGTGTCTACATCATTTATTTCTGCTCTGATCTTTATTACTTCCTTTCTCCTACCCACCTTTGACTTTGTTCCTCTTTTTCTAGTTCCTTTAGGTGTAAGGTTAGATTGTTTATTTGAATTTTTTCTTGTTTTTTGAGGTAGGCCTATATCACTATATACTTCCTTCTTAGAATTGCTTTTGCTGTGTCCCAGAGATTTTAGACTGTTGTGTTTTCATTTTCATTTGTCTCAATGTATTTTTAAATTTCTTCTTTGATTGCTTCATTGATCCATTAGTTGTTTAGTATCATGTTGTCTAGTCTCCATGTGTTGGTTTTTTTCTAGTTTTAATCTTGTGATTTATTTCTAGTATCATACCATTGGGGTCAGAAAAGATACATGGTATGATTTCAATCTTCCTAAATTTATTAAGTCTTGTTTTATAACCTAATATGTGATCACTTGTGGAGAATGTTCCATGTGCACTTGAAAAAAATGTATATTCTGTTGGTTTTGGTTGGAATGTTCTGTATATATCTGTTACGTCCATCTGGTCCAGTGTCCAAAGACATTGTTTCCTTATGGATTTTCTGTCTGAATGATCTTATCCATTGCTGTAAGTGGAGTGTTAAAGTCCTCTACTATTACTGTATTACCATCAATTTTTCTATTTTTGTTGATTAATATTTGCTTTATGTATTTAGGTGTTCCAGTGTTGGGTGTGTAGATATTTTTCATTGTTATACCCCCTTGTTGGATTGATCCCTTTATCATTATGTAATGCCCTTCTTTGTCTCTTGTTACAGTCTTCGCTTTAAAGTCTATTTGTCTCATATAAGTATTGCTACTCTAGCTTTTTTTTTTTTTTTTTTTGCTTCCATTTGCATGGTGAATGTTTTTCCATCCCTTTACTTTCAGTCTGTATGTGTCTTTAGGTCTAAGATTAGTTTCTTGTAGGCAGAATATAGATGGGTCTTATGGGGTTTTGTTTTTGTTTTTGTTTTTTATCCATTCTACCACTCTATGTCTTTTGGCTGGAGAATTTAAGCCATTTACATTTGAAGTAATTATTGATAAGTATGTACTTATTGCCAATTTAAAATTTTGTCTTCTGGTTCTTTTTGTATTTCTTCTTTTTTCCCTTTCTTCTCTTGCTCTTTTTCTTTGAGATCAATGAGTATCAATAGTGTTTTGTTTGGCTTTCTTTCTCTTTATTTTTTGTATATTTATCATAGGTTTAGGGTTTGTGGTTGCCATGAGGTTCATATATAACATCCTAAGTAAATAGCAGTCCATATTAATTTGATAGTCATTTAAGTTCAAACACATTCTAAAAAAGAAAGAAAAAAAAAACAGAAAATGAAAATGAAAAGATAATGTCAAAAAGAAATTCACCTTTATTTTAAAGATTTTATTTATTTATTTGACAGAGAGAGACACAGTGAGAGAAGGAACACAAGCAGGGGGAGTGGGAGAGGGAGAAACAGGCTTCCTGCTGAGCAGGGAGCCCGAAGTGGGGCTCGATCTCAGGACCCTGGGACCATGACGTGGGCTGAAGGCAGATGCTTAACTACTGAGCCACCCAGGAGCCCCATGGCCATTTCTTTTCCACTTAAAGAAATCCCTTAACATTTTTTTGTAAGGCTGGTTTATTGGTAATAAACTCCTTTACCTTTTGTTTGTCTGGGACATTCTTTATTTCTCCTTCAAATCTAGATGTTAACCTTGCTGGGTAGAGTATTCTTGGTTGCAAGTTTTTTCCTTTCAGCACTTTGTATATATCAAGCCACTCTCTTCTGGCTTGCAAAGTTTCTGCTAAAAAATCAGCTTATAGTCTTATAGGTTTCCCTTGTAGGTTTCTCTCTTGCTGCTTTTAGGATTCCCTCTTTATCTTTAAGCTTTGAGATTTTAATTATTATGTGCTGTGGTGTGGACCTCCTTAGGTTCCTCTTGTTTGGAGCTCTCTGTGCTTCTTGGACTTGGGTGTCTATTTCCTCCTTAAGTAAGGCAAGTTTTCAGTTATTATTTCTTCACATAAATCTTCTATACCTTTCTCTTTTCTTCTGGGACCCTTATAATATGAATGTTTGTTTGCTTGATGTTGTCCAAGAGATCTCTTAATCTATACATATTTTTCAGAAGTTATTTTCTCTTTCTGCTGTTCAGTTGTGTGCCTTCTATTATCCTGTCTTCCAGATCACTGATACAATCTTCTTCATCCTCTAATCTACTGTTGATTCCCTCTAGTGTGTTTTTTACTTCAGTTATTTTATTCTTCAGCTCTAATTGGTTCCTTTTACTATTTTCTCTTTATTGAAGGTCTCACTGAGTTCTTCCATTCTTTTCTCCAGCCCGGAGTAATCTTTATGATCATTACTTTAAATTCTTTATCAGGAACATTGCTTGTCTGTTTCATTTAATTTTTTTACTGAGATTTTTGGTTACTGTTGTTCTTTGTTTGGAGTATTTTCCTCTGTCTTCCCATTTTGCTTGACTTTCTGTGCTTGTTTCTATGGATTTGCTGAAATGTGTACTTCCCCTAAAGTCAAAGGAGTGGTCTTGTGTAGGTGATCCCTATGCAGACTGTGTTGACCTTTGCTGGCTGGTTGGAGCTGTGGCTGTATATACCTGTTACACTTTTAAATCATGGCTTTTTACAGAGAGAATAAAGAAAAAAATGGTAATAAAAGAAAAAAGAAAAGAAAAAAGGGAAAAAAGAAGAAATGAAAAGAAAAAGAGAACAAGAAAGAAAAGAACAAAACCAAAAAGAAAAAATAAAAACAAAAGAAGACAAGACAAATTTTTTAAAAAGATTTTATTTATTTGAGAGAGAGAGGGAGGGAGAAGCAGACTTCCTGCTGAGCAGAGAGCCCAACTTGGGGTTTGATCCCAGGACCCTGAGATCATGACCTAAGCCAAAGGCAGACGCTTAACTGACTGAGCCACCCAGGTGCCTTGACAAGACAAATTTTAAAAAGTAAAGTAAAATAAGACAGTAAAAATTAAAAACAAAAATATGACCCCACACACAATACCATGACTTGTCTTCTGTGCCCCAGCACCAAAGGGTCGCTGGTATGGGCTTATGGACCTTGGACTCAATGTAGTCACAAGCTCACTGTGAGTCAGACCCTGCTCCAGTCTGGGCTTTTATGGTGGAAGGGGAGAGAACATTCCCCAGCCCTTTTAAACCCTGACTTTTTTCTGTGCCCCAGTGTGACCAAGGCTGGTGTGGACTTTAGGACCCTGGGCTTGCTGAGGTCATAAGCTCTCTGTAACAACTGGACCCACTAGTTATGGTGTTGGGGCCCTCCAATTATGGCATCTGAACCCATCCCTTATTACACCACAACTTTTTTTTTCTGTGACTCTGTGGCTAGGGCTGGTGTGGGCTTGTAGATCCTGGGCTTGCTGAGGTTGCAAGCTCCCTGTGATAACTGGATGCACCTATTATGGTGTCCAGATCCTGCTCCAGTCTAGGCTTTTAAGGTGGAATGGGAATATAAACCATGTCATTCTCCAGCCCCTCTGACCTAAAGAGCTTTCCTGTAGCTCCTCCACTACTTGGCAGAGTTCTAGTGTTGTCTCTGTTGTATGCTACTTGCTCTTTTAAATCATGGTTTTTTACCCTGTGCTCAAGGACAAAGAAATATGTTCCTAGTCCCTCAGTGCTATCCCTCCCCACTGGCATTGGCAGCATCAAGACTGGGGATTCCCTTTGTTACCATGTCTCCATCTCTCTTGCTGTTCTCTTGCCCTTCTGTCTGTCTTTGGTTATTTAGCCAGCCCTCAGTTCTTCAGGAGGAATTGTTCCATTAATAGTTGTAATGTGCTGTGTTCTGTGGAGGAGGTGAATTCAGTCTTCCTACACCACCACGTTGAACTGGAACCAGGGAAGAACTTTCTAATTATGTAATGAAAACTCATAAAATTGAGCAATTTGACTGCATAAAGTAAACTTTGGCTCAGGTAAAAATATAAACAATGTTGAAAGACAAGCAAAATGGGAAAAATATTTGTAAGACAAATGATACATCACAAGTCAATATTACTGACTAAATATTCTTACAAATCAATAAGGAAAAACCTAAAAAAAAAAGAGCATACGATATGAACAGACAATTCACAGAAGTAAAACTTTCACACATGAAAAGATTTCAACCATGCTAGTAATCAATGGAATAAAAACAATAAATTTTGTTTTCACCCACAAAAAGGACAAAAATAAAAATTTTAAGTTAATAAAAATGTTGTTGAGCAAGAGTTCTTTCACACACTTTTTGGTAGAGATAAAAATTGGTATCTTTCTGAACATCACCTTAATCATTAAAATGCACAATGTATGTACTATTTATTCCAGCAATCCCTCATCTAGGAATTCACTCTGAAAAAATAATCATTCAAGTTCAAACTGAGAAAAATCTTAGTGATGTTCATCACAATGTTGTTTAGGATCACACACACACACATGCACACACGAAATAATTTAAATGTTCATCAATGGGGTATTTTTTTGGTAAATATTGGCACCTACTACAATGGAATGCAATGTAGCCCTTTAAAATAATATGGAACTATATTTATGGACTTGCAATTTTCTCCTTGACCTACTGTCAAGCAAATTACAAAACATCATGTAGATCACAATATACTGTACAGAAAGAAAGCTCTTGGGAGGTTTGCTCATACAAATAGTTACAGGGGTTTTTATTAAGTGGGAGGAATTTAGGTAATTTTTACTTTCTCTCTTATATTCTTTAAATTAAATCAGACCATTTTACCCCACTCTCAAATTAATCCTGTGCAGACATTAAAAATAATGTAGGAAAAAAATGGAATGGAATGAAAAGATGCTTACAATTTATTAAGTAGAGAAATATAGATTATAAACTAATATGTACAGCACTATTCCATGTTAGAATATACTGTAGAACTATACATCCACATTACACACATTTGTGACTGGAAAAATTAGTTCAAATATGTTAGCAGTGGTAATCTGTGTGGTAGGACTTTGGCTGAGTTTTTAGAAAATATTTTCTGTATTTTCTTCAATGAAGTATCACTTTTTAATGGGAATTATTACAGTTATCTCTTTAAGAATTATCTTAAGCATGAAAATGTAAAAATCTAGGCTTAGTGAAAACAAAGAATCATTCTCTCTTTCTGCTTAACCCCATATTTAAAAGCCAGGTTAGAAAATGGGGAAGAAGAGGTTGAATGATAGATGGTGAAACCTGTATGACTGAATGGTTGTCCATGATTCACGGATTCACTATCAGAAGTTTAGCCGTTATGGAATTAAGCCTTTTCCATGATATTTTTTTAAGCTACCTTATGTTATGTATAGATACAATTATCACTTGGATGAGCTCCCTTCCTATATGGACAACCACATGTGCAGACAGACTTCCACCTGGGATTGCTGAACAATCAGATGTCTCTCAAAACACATGGCCACATGAGCCCTCCTCAACGTCATGAACCAAGAAGAATAAAGGGTTAAATCTGGTCATCAAAACTGAAAAAAACCTGGAGTTTGTTTTCATACAAGATCCTTAATCTCACTCTGTTGTAAACTGGCATTTGAGCAGTAGAAGCCCTTTTTCATAAAGAAGCATGGGTTTTTAAGTTCTGATTTTATTTCTGATTTGTTTTTCTTTATTTCCTGGAGCTATTGATGTTTCAGAGGCAGTGGAGGAAGTGAGAAAGCCCTGGGAGAGTTTCAGTCTTTGAATTTCGGAACTCAACCATTCAGAAGTTCATACTCATGTTCACAAAAACAATGTCACAGGGTCACTTTGGCCAATGGAGTGTTTTGTACGAGGGCTGGCGCTCAGGTCCTGTTCGTGTTTGCTGAAGCAGCCTTTCACCCCTTCTAAACTTCCCTTTTTCTCTTTCCTTTTCCCTTTATATCAACATGTTGTAGCCTGTGACACCAGCTAAATTAATCACTCACTGCACTCAGGGAAGTCACCGCAGGATATAGAATAACAAAGACAACAAAATTATTGCAAGGCTGGAGAGAAGGGACTGGATTGTGAATAGCGCCAGCACACCCTCACCAGCTGTGTCCTCACAGGGGCTGGAGCAGCAGATTAAGTTGGGACTATTTTTTATTCAATTTATGTGGATTTGAGAATGGCTACAATACAGTGCCAAGGGCCCCTAGTGAAGGGAAATCCCTTCAGAATTCTCAGCCTACTGTCAAGCTGAGGCTTAGGGCTTCAGCATTGCCCAGGGGTGTCCCCTTGGGCATGCTTTGCTTGAGCAGATCTAGCTGAGTGATTGCTGAGCCTCCAGGATCCAGAATTTTAAGTCAGAGCCAACAGAGCCAACAGAGAAATAAAACCTCCAGTAGCCTAAAAGATGTGGTTTGAGTCCTAGTGGGCCAACCATCTGCGTAATAATGAAGAAAAAGATGGAGAGGATGGAGGCTGTCAGTTTCTTGACCCGGGGGATAAAAGAACCCCTGATGAAAAATGTCAGCTGAATGATAGGCAGTGTGATGAGTTCACCAGTGTTCTATTCCATACCTAAATTCATGGACCAGTGTCAACCTACAGGGGGCTGTCCCAGAGTGACCTGGAGCTCTGTTGGACCTTTCCACTTAAAGATGTCTTCCACCTTAGTTAAGGCAGAGAAGGCATAGTCATACATTGGACATAGAGCTGAGAGACCTCACAAGGATACAGAATGACAGCTTTAAGATTCAGAAGCTCTTTAAAGCCACAAACAAGAAGTAAAAAATAGTAAGAGGAAGTATAATGGGGATGATAATAAACATGTATTTTACAATCATCAACAAAAACAAATGTAAGTATAAACGACTGCATTTGGGTTCAGAAAATCAACTGAATGAAGATAGAGTAAGGTTTAACCTAACAGCAAAATCACCCCAAAGAAGTTCTAGGGTCACGAAGAGGCTGCTGAGTGACATAGGTGTAACGTTAATGCCAATGGAAGAATAGAGTTTGGAACAAGGGGAGTAAGAGTTGTATGCTCCTCAGCACTGCTCAGACCATATCAAAAGAAGGCCTACCTCTGAATGACTAGTATGAGCAGGAAAACATGCAATACATTCTGGGGACCAGAGAGAGGAGAACTAGGTCCAGTATAGGAAAACTGAAGAGAGCAAAACTGGGGCTTGTTACAGGCTGAAATCTGTCCAAGTTCATATGTTGAAGCTGCAACTCCTAGTATCTAGAATGTGACTGTATGTGGAGCTAGGGCCTGTAAAAAGGTGATTAAATTTAAATGGGCCATTAGTGGAGGTTCTAATTCAATCTGACTGGGTCCTTATAAGGAGAGGAAATTTGGACCCACAGAGAGACACCACAGGTACATACACACAGAGGAAAGGCCACAAGAGGACACAGCAAGAAGGGGACTATCTACAAGCCAAGGAGAGAGCCTCAGAAGAAACCAAACCTGCCAATACCTTGATCTTGGACTTTTAGCTTCCGTGACTGTCAGAAAATTTCTTTAAGTCACCCAGGGTTAAAAAGAAATAAATGTTTTCTAACAAAGTGGCAGAGATAATCTAGGCTGTGGAAACAAATGACAAGGACCCTTTCCTTGAGCAAACTTTAGCGGGCTCCTGAGTCCTCTACTCAGCCGGACCTCCACCTTGGCCCTTGGAGCCCCATTTTAGCAAAGAATCCAGCTAAGCCAGTTTACTAGGAATTCCTTCATCCTTGATATCTAATGAAGTTCCTTTTAGTAATTTTCCATCCACTGACACCCTCTCTGTGCCCACTGGTTATATATCCCCAGTTGTCTTTGCTATATTGGCTCTTGAGTTCAGTTCTATACTGATCTCTTTCCTCTATGGCAGTAGCTAAGATAGAATCTGTCTTGCCATTTTTAACAAGTGTCCCAGGCAAAATTTCTCTTTAATGCAAAGAACCTCAAAATGTCAGGGTCTTAAGAACATATGCTCAGTACACTTTCATGCTACTCATGGGTGTGGACCAGCCTTGGATTGATTCACTGCCATCACTCGAGGAGCAGGGCTCATGCTGCCCCATGCTGAAGTGTGCTTCCACAGTCCTCATGCCAGGGGGCAGTGCTGGGCTTTTAAAGGCTTCTGCCTAGATGTGATCTTCACTTCTGCTCACATTTTATTGGCCAAAGAAAGTCACATGGCCACACCTAACTTCAGTGGGGTTGGGAAAAAAAATTCTACCATGAACCTAGAAGGAGGAAATTTGAAATGTTTTTAGCCCTAAAGTCTACAGTTGTATTTTTTTTGGAAAAAATGAAATTAATTCATGTTTTTTTTTTATGAATTCCTCTAGAAAGTGGTTTTATGAAGATAAGTAAGATGTGATGGTGCTTATGACCTAGTAGAGGAGACAGACATGTCTACTACTAACTTTGTCAATGTGGTACCTAGTGTTTTACTGTCAACCTTATCACCCTGTGTCACCTAGAGAATCTGTTTATTCTTAGGTCCCTGAAGAAATTGCCTTTGACCACCACTGATTGGGCCGGGAGTAGGCACCTCATCCAAGGTGACTTGACTAGACTTAGTCAATTAAATTTTTATTCTTGCAAGTTTGAACTAAACAACAGAAAGTCTAGCTACTTATTTGGGGGCTGTTTCCTTTTTGCCGATAGGGTGCTTTTGGGGACCACAATCCCTGGAGCTGGCCTCCATGGCTTGGGTCCAGAACCCCTTTCTGTGTGTGGCTCCAACTGCCTGGGCCCAGCCAGCAGGGGCCTGATCTGATTTGTGTGGCTTCAGAAAAATGCTACTGAATGATGCTGGGACAGGGCTGTTATAGAAAGGGTTCTTTAGTTGGGGAGGCAATTGGAGGAGGCACTCTGAGAGTGTGGACACTATTACTCAGACCCATTACCAGAGTTGAAAATGTGCTAAGATTAGATGCCCACATTTGTAAGATGGAACATTCCTCTAAATGGTATTCACTTCAAATTCTTATATTCCTATAACCTGGGTCTCTGTGTCTTGTCACTGGACTGAGTCACCTTCAGTAAAATATAGACATTTAACCCATGCAATGGGAACTTGGGGGAAGTTATCAGGCTTTTAATTTTTTTTTTTTTAATTTTCAGGGAGTATCAGGAATATCAATGCTCACTTTCCTGGGATACAGGCCATTGATCAGACTGCACAGTGTGAACTGGTATTTGTGTGTCTTTGTGTGTTTAGCTCTGTGACTGTTTTGCCATCAACACCACCTCCCTCCCTCTCACATGGCTTGTTGGAGTCCTTTTATGTTAACCCTCCATAAGGAGCCTTCGGTTTGGTAGCCCTGCTCACTCCTAAAAAATGCATCAGAAAACAATGCACACCCCTGCCCACTGGTAATCAGAGCAATTACTTAACAAGCACATCTCTATTTCCTCCAGGGTGGACTAATTAAAAGGCTTCCATGCTGTTGTCATGAATGGACAGCGAGTATTCTGTTTTACTTTTTGGAGAAGCTGAAAGCTAACGTTGGGTTTTACATGGAAACATTTTCAACATTACTCATAGGATTCTTCTCATCTCTGCCCTTCTAGGGAAGGCTCAATTGTTGGCCATTGATTGAAAAGGCAGGGCAAACAGTACGTATGTGGCTTGCACCTGTTATTTTGAAGACAGGTGGTCTTGAGCTATACAGAGGTAGTGCTCAACTTCAACACCCTTCAGAATCTCCTAGAAGACCTATTAAAACACAGCCTCCTGGCCCTGCCCCAGAGTTTCTGATTCAGTAGGCCTAGGATAAGACCTGAAAACTTGTACTTCTAATATGTTCCCAGGTGTTGATGCTGCTAGTGGGAGACTACTTTGAGAGCACTGCTACAGAGAAGATCTTTTCTTCTCCAGTTCCTACCACTCCTCAAGGCAGCAGGAATACAACTCTTCTAGTGGAGCTCATGGGAGACAATCAGCCTTAGACACTGTTACTTTGCAAGATGGAATAGATGTTAATGGACACTTGCCTCAAGTGGAAGAGATTTAAACTCTGGGTTCAAACCCCAGGTCTGCCACATGGAAGTTTTGTGACCTTGAGCTGATTGCCCAATTCTATGATTCTCAGTTTCCTTCTCCATAAAATGGGGGCATGCACGTCACAAGATTGTTGTGCTGCATGAAGTCACTAGTGTAGGATGGGACACGCCCTTAGTGCCTAGTGAAGGAAAGGCCCAAGTTGGTTTCTTCCTCTCACCTCTTCCTGCATTTCCCTGGGGAGTTTAGAGTGATGTGACTAATTCCTCAAGGTTCACATAATGCTCACGTGATAAATGTCAGGCACAGTTTACTTTGTGCAGCAGTGAGTTAGTTAAAAAGATTTGCTTAAGGGGAATCAAATCTTAAGAAATAAAGGATAAACTCACTTCACCAGACTTTGCATGCAGAGAATTTTTTTAATAAACAGAAAAAGAAATAGGAAGCTCCAAAATTTACTTTCTTCCATGGAAACATGTTAGTATAGGGAGAAAAAAATATGTTGATGTAGTACTACCTTCTAAACTTGTGCATTGAAAGCTTAAACACAGAGTCAATTTAAGCCCAAAGACTACAGTAAAACATTTTAAATGCAACAGGCCAGTGATGAAGGAAAGTTCTGGAATGAAGACTGTGAAAGGGTATGGAGTCATCTAATTCTCTATGTTCATATCCTCAGCCTTCTTAAATCCAGTCAAGATTATTATTGCTGCTCTTGGTGCTGGTAAAATAAAATTACCTTAAAAAGAACATCTCTCAGGGCACCTGAGTGGCTTAGTGGGTTAAATGTTGGACTCTTGGTTTTGGCTCATGTCACGATCTCAGGGTAGTGAGGTTGAGCCCCATGTCAGGCTCCACACTCAGTGCAGAGTCTGCTTGAGATTCCTTCCCCCTCCCTCTTCCTCTCTATCCACTCCTCCGCTCCACTCCTGCATGTGTGCTCTCTCTCTCTCTTGCAAATAAATAAATAAATAAAATCGTTTTTTAAAAAATGAACATCTCTCATACTTATTTCCTACTGAGCTTACTCAGAAACCAGGACAGTTTTATAATTATAACTTTAAAGTCTTTATCAACAGCTCTATTTTATTGAGCCATTATTATGTGCCAGACTTGGGGCTATGTACTTTGCATACATTATTGGATAATGCCCACAACAACCTAGTAAAGAGGTACTAAAATTTTCCCCAATTTATAGATGAGAAAACAGAACCTGGAGATGGAAATACTTTGTCCAAGTTTGTAAGAACTGGAGGGCTTGAAACTTGTGCCTGCCTGACCCTTTGAACATCTACAAAGCCTTTCTAACCTCCTCTGATCAAAGGACACCAAATGCTGAAGAGGTAGTTTTATAAAATTGAAACAAATCGCATCCACTTGTCAACTTTTTCTCTTAGCACAAGCGACCCAGTTTTTCATGAGTCTGGAAAATATATCCCAGTGAAACCTGAATATGCCCAAAGGTTAGAACTGTATGCAGGGTCTGATGGAAGAGGCATTAGATAGAGATTTCTCATTCACACCTAACTATCTCCAATCTCCACCAGGGCAGTGCCTTGCATTTTCTGAAGAGAATACCAAACAACTGAAATTCAGTGGATCTCTTCTAGTCTGTAAATTCTTCTATTAGGGAATCTAACTCTTAAGAGTCAAGGTCTTGAAACCAAAGTGAAAAATGAAAGTTGATATCTAGAGCTACTTAGTATTCAGTGACATAACTTCTCCAATACACACAAATTTAATGCACTTTTGATTGAACTCATAATTACAAACTTCGTTTAAAGCTGTTATATTATCTTCTTATTTGACACAATATGGCATAATTTTGTTATAGGATTGAAAACCAAATAAGACAACTACAGTTGGTAGCATTTCAAAGAAATATTCCCTTTAAGATGAAATCAATCCTGTTTCAAGTTTATTCCCCTGCTTTATGGTTGAGGCTCTAGGGGTGTATTTTGCTGAAAAATGTCTTTTTGATTTTTTAGAAATTCTTTAGATTAATATGCAGCTGTCATTGCAAGGCAAATCTAGATCTGCTTTTATGTTTCCTTTTTCCCCAGGCTGCAACTAGTGTCTACCTCTCCAGGAGAGACAGTCCACTCATTTCTGATTGGGGTTTGATATTCTGGGTCAGACAGCAAAGAATTCATCAACTCATCATCATTTAGAGCATGTCACACTTTGTCTATTTACATTGACTGAATACATTTCTTTGCTTAATATGTCCAATATCTTGGTCTTAACATTCTGTTGTTGTCTAATTTTAATTCCTGTTCACACACACACACACACACACATGCGCTCACACACACACACACATTCATACCCACTGTGCACTGTACCATATTATCACAATTCTTTACATAGTAGGAAAAAATTCCGTGCTTTGATGAGTTTCTGAGTATGGTTTCTGCACTTATTTAATTTTATTCAAGGTTTTTCTTCCTGTCTTCCCTTCTATTCAATTAAAGGGCAATGGGCTTTCCTCTTGTGTTCTAACTACTGCATGTTTTTGATTCTCCCCTCTCTAATTCCTCTTTTATAGATGTAAGCTTGTTTATCCGCACATTTTAAGCGTATCTCCCAAAGGTAGATTTGTGCCCTTGATTCCATGATATGAAAACACAAGGAGGTACAGAATAAAATGAAATTTTTCTGAAACCTCTTTGTAATGTGTTTGTAACAAAACAATTTTTTAAACATCTAAACATAATTTAGCTGCCAGTCAGTTCCATAGCACTCAAAGAACACATATTTGTGTTGACTATTTAATGAGGGAGCATCTTCATCTTACTTCTTTAACTTGAATGTGGATGTGACTCATTGGATTTAACAGGATGTGTTGATGACAGAAAGATTAGGAGCTTTGTTTGTAAGAAATGGGAGTGTCTTTCTTTGATATTAGTTACCATATAACCAGGACCAACTGTTTGTCTTTTGCTTCTTTTAACACTTGTAAAGAAATCTGGAAAATATGGACTCCATTTAGTCAGTTATCAAGAGAAAATATTAAAACACTGGATCTGGTCAGCACACTACAGCCCACAGACCAAATCCTGCCCTCCTACTTTGGTAAACACGGTTTTATTGGAGCATAGCCGCACCCACTGGTTTACATATTGTCTGGATGCTTTTGCTACAGCAGCAGAGTTGAATGGTTGAAGCAGAGACTTTATGGCCCACAAAAGCTGAGATACTGATTAACTGTTCCTTTAAAAAAGTTTGTCAACTCCTGATATAGATGTTCAGAGGTGGTGATATTTTATTTATTTATTTATTGAAGTGGTGATATTTTAAAGCCTTTCTTTCCTCAGAAGAGTGTCAGTCAGTTTTGTTCATGGGTCTAAAGAAAACATGGGTTATAAAAGATGTTGTTTTAAAGGCTCCATAACAAGGCAGACTATTCCCCCCCAAAATGATTTCTGCCTGAAATTTATAAAGACATCCCATATTATTCAACCAGTACAATAAAATGTCTCTAAAATAGGGTAAGCATATAATTTATCATCCAAACCAGGATGCTTTAGAAAGTAAAAAAGGCTCTATTAATAATTATGCTGTCTGAGACAGCAGACATAAACTAGGACTGTCCCAGGCAAACCAAGATGTGTGGTCACCCGAAAAGTTCACCAGATTCATAAAGTCATAATATGTAAGATACATACATATGATTTTAAGTTCATTTCTTCCACTGAAGCATATTCATCATCAAAGCCTTCTTTGTAACTAGAATTTCTACCTAACTGGTAGGAATCAAATGGGTGTTCCCAATTCATTTGGGGAGTTAACATAAGATCATTGGACCATCAGAAAACATTATGCAGTAATCAATACAGCTTTTGAAGAGAAAATTGAGCTTGAATAATTCTTGCTATGATTGCTCACCTGGACAATGAGGAAGTCACAGATATAAGTTATCTCGATTTTTACTGACACTTTCAGTTGTGTCCTGCATGATTGGCAAGCTATAAAAGAATGACTTTGACCTTTCTCTCATGCTCTTCAAGGGCAATGTACTCAGATTCCACTGATCCATACCAGCATAGTATGGGAAGAAAGGAGAGAGAGTACAAAGATCCTCAGATTCATTGTTTAGAGTTCAAGATCTTAAATGTTTATTCCTTCCGACACCTAAACAACTCTAAAGCAAATAAAAAGATGATAGCCTAGGACCATTATACTGATTCATTTATACAGTAAGGTCCCTAATTGAATATTTATTCTACCCTCAAAAAAGGTAATAGAAGATATTAGAAACTACCATATGTTTGAATCTTTAAAATATCCTCTCTGATAATTCTATCCAATATCTGTTTGGATAAAGAAACTTAGAATGTGCCTGTTACATGTGAAGATTCTAATAGGGTATTCATAACAAACCAAAATTTGTGTGGTGCTTTATCTCATACAAAGCACTTTCAAATGTATTCTCTTAACTGAGTCTTACTATACGCCAGTAAGTCAGTAAGGCAGGATTACTATTACCCCTTTTTGCTGTGGATAAAACAGTCTCATAGAGGTTAAGTGACTGCTCTGGGTCACACAGCTAATGAGTACTAGATCCAGGATTGGTCCAGGACTTCAAACTATAGGTCATAAGTCATTCACCTCTACCACATTATTTTCTAAGTTGTTAGGAATTAGTAATATTATTAATACCCCTGAAAAGATTAATTCAAATGGAAATGACCTTGGTCTGTTGGAGAAGAGGCCAAAATGAGCATGAAATTTAACACAGGCTAGTTACAAATACTAAAAGAAAGTGAAGTGTAAACCATCATTATAGTTTTACCATAGTCTAGGTCAACATGATAACAGAGATGAAAGGAAGCATAATATATAAGTGATTAAGGAATATACCCTAATTATTAGTTAGAATTAAAGTTTAATACATATTTTGTTTACTTGAAGTTATCTTCTGGGCCTGAAAAACACAGAATAAAAAGCGCCTAAGTAACAATGGCTTAAACAAGACACATGTTCATTTCTCTAACAAGGAAAGCCT
The DNA here is from genome assembly GCF_054177405.1 of Leptonychotes weddellii. Classification (NCBI taxonomy): domain Eukaryota; kingdom Metazoa; phylum Chordata; class Mammalia; order Carnivora; family Phocidae; genus Leptonychotes; species Leptonychotes weddellii. The sequence continues at coordinate 97,137,128 of NC_138369.1, read as the reverse complement.
GGGGCGCCTGGGTGGCTCAGTTGGTTAAGCGACTGCCTTCGGCTCAGGTCATGATCCTGGAGTCCCGGGATCGAGTCCCGCATCGGGCTCCCTGCTCGGCAGGGAGTCTGCTTCTCCCTCTGACCCTCCCCCCTCTCATGCTCTCTCTCTCTCATTCTCTCTCTCAAATAAATAAATAAAATCTTTAAAAAAAAAAAA
>NC_138369.1:97119752-97136830 GCF_054177405.1 Leptonychotes weddellii | reverse complement strand
AAAAAACAAGGAAAGCCTGGATGTAGGCAGATGAAGCCTGCATAGAACCTCAGTGAGTCACCCAAAGCCCTTCCAGCTTTCTATTCTGCCATCTCTACTGTGTGACCCGCATCCATGGAGTTCAGGATAGAAGCAGAAGCTCCAGCTATAACACCTATGTTCTAGGCAACAGGAAGAAGGAAAAAAAGAAAGAAAGATGTTCATTCTCCTTTTGAGGAGACCTTCTGGTAGAAGAGACACGACCCTTTGGCTTATATTTATCAGCAGCATTTTTTCATATGGCTATATATAGCTGCAAGAGAAGCTAGCAAATGTAGTCTTTAGCTGGGCCAGCTCAAAATTAGAGTCTTGTTATTGGAAGGGAGCGAGAGGAAGGAGGCAGATTGGGATAGGGAAATAGCAGTCTCTGCCATGCTCCCTTTTAAAAAGAATGGAGTGACTTGGAAGTTTTAGAGGATAGGGATACAATTTTGTTGTTTTTCAACTTACACCAGGCTTTTTACTTATGTTTTACAACAACTCTGAGGTCAGCTTCATTAGCCCATATTACAAAGAAAAAACTAAGCCCATAGAGAGGTTAAGCAACTTGTTCCAGTTTGTAGAATTGATAGACGTGGTGCAGAAGCCATTTGTTTCCACAATACCTCCTTTCCTCCCGAGTTTTTTTAATGAAGAATTAGTCATGTGAAAAAAATTGAGGGAAATTTAATAGCTCGGTCAAGAAACAGGATTTTGAAGGGGGTATGCATGCATTAGTTTACTTATTCATTCAACAAACATTAATGGCTACTCCTCTATATCAGGACTTTTGTTTTTTGCTTTTTAAGAGAAGCCAAAATGTCAATGAATGGGAATCAGAATCTTTGAGGTGGATAGTTTTGTAGATAATCTTGTCAGTCTTCCTCATTTTATAGTAAAAGAGATGAGGTTTGGCAAGGTGACATCATGGTCTTCTAGTTCTCAGAGGAATAAAAGACAGGAAATGGATCCGTCTTTAAGCTAGAACAGATGAATTGTGTCCCAGGATCATGTGACACTAGAATACATTACTGAGGAAGGTTATGGGATCTCAAATCTGGGAGGTCTTCAAGAAAAGACTGGAAAAGTTTCTCTTCTAGAAGGTTCCTATTTACTTGGGCCAAATGAGTGCTTCAGACCACTTGCAATCCTATGATGCCATGAGTGTAGGAATCTGTGAAGGGACTAAAACCCCACTCAGGTTCAAACTAGGAGTTTAAACCAGGTCTCAGTGTATTCAAGGACATGGCAAGAAAGATATTTTCAAATAGAAAAAGACCAAAGTAGGAATCACTTCCTTGTCTTGTTTGTAACAAATGTATTGCTGGAAGTGAGAAAACTATATTGTATGATTAGAATTTCACTCATTAGGAAGAATTCCTGACTCTTTTCTTTCTTTGCTTGGCTCTGTTTTTAAGCATTTAATTATAGGCTTTATTTTACTGTAGTTATCACAGTTGTTCAATTTAGACAGAAGGTGATGATCCTCTGTGTAATTCTGTGGCCCTGGGTATCCTATTACTATAGAAATCATGTCTGGAGCTGGCAATTTACCAAAACGACTTTCCACCAAGAAAGGCAGAGCAGGGGTGGGTAGAAGCAAATCGTAGCAGTGGTAGGAACAGCAGCTGCTGCTAAAAGCAGCAGAAGGGTTCTGCCGAAAGAGGGGAAATTCAATCTGTATATTTATACTAATGGGACATAAGCAGGTCATGCCAAACACAGAGTCACCCTTTTCTCAATGTTCGAAATAGAGCATACTACACATGATGCCATGATTCATATCTAATTAATATATATATTTTAACAAGTCTGATTCTATGTCAGTGTTCCTATTTATATACTTCTGTTGTTTTAATTGTTCTGGCGTTGGCTACTTTACTGTATAAAAATGGAGGGAGGGAAAGAAAGAAGGGGGGAAGAGAGGGAGAAAGGGAAGGAAAAGGCAAAGAAAAAGTAGGAGAAAAGAGAGAACTACCAAAACATGTAACTTCTTGATTAGAGACGTTTATACGGAACTGAATAATTCTGATTGTGCCTCTTCTTTACAACCCTTGTGAACCCAACAGCCTTCCTCCATAGCTGGAGCCACACAGAGAGGAGGAGTGAGTGTGCATATAGAGGCCTGCTACTTTGAATTTCATACACAAACGTAGTCCCCTCAAGTTCTTCTCGCTTCCCATCTATGTTCGCAGTTTGATTTTCCTGTTTCGCATCTTCCTGCCTTCAGGGCAAGCGCCGAGAGATGGTCGGGGCCATGACAATGCCATATAGTAAGAGTCTGAGTTTAATGCGGTTTGAAAATTTGAATTTATGACAGGTGACATCAGCTTATGAAAACGGTGTTTGTTATTTTCAAATCACACTCATTGAAAAATATATTGGAGTCACAAGACATTGAAAACAAAGCATATTTGATCGCTTTTAAATAGGAAAAAATGCAATCCTGGGCATTTTTATAAACACTCCTTCAAAATCTGGTAAAATGACTTCGAATCCATGTGTCAAGAGATGAAAAACTGGAAACCACTTATTTTTTCGTCTTGGATGAGAAATATGTAAAATATGGCAGTTAAGTGAGCTGTTGATATTTATTTTAATTCTGGTCTAATATTGCTGGGAAAGAACGAGATGGTAAAATTGACAGTAAATATATCTATTCCTCCCCGCCACCCCCGTTGCTTCCAAGTGAAGTTCAGTGTTCCCCAAAACCCCAGCACCCTTTCTTACTTCCTAAGAGAAAGTGTGACCATTTTCCCAGGAAATCACCATTCTGAAACTCCAGGAGATATCTGCTTAACATGTTTATTTTTGTGTTTTGAGAAAAAAAGTACCTAGAGAAATGAAATATTGAACCACTCCTAAACTCCCTCACTTTTCAGTTCTTTTCCTTGCATTTTATCTGTTTGGATTAAGGAGGCAAAAACATTAGGGAGATGGTGTTACCTAACTGAAAGAAAGCTAATGGTGGCTATGTTCTCATATTACCAGAGGTTAGCAGAGAGCTACTTTAATATGACAGCTAGTATAACTCATTGATGCAATTACTCAAAAAGAAGAATGCCACTGGTATCCAGTTACATCCCAGTGGTTACAATTAGATAGGCCAGATGGATGGGGTCCAGCGAGACAGACTGACAAACCTGCAGACCGGTCAGCAGGGACCTGACTGGGGCAAGGTGGACTTCATGAATCAGGCAAAAGAAAAGGTGCTCTAATTAATTATAGGCTCTTTAATCCTGAGGTTCTTAAATAAGACTTGGATAGAAAGGACTAGCTTTTGGGTCTATTTGCCAACTCTAAGCTAAATATTTTGAATAAGCAGTTTCCTATAATGGATGATGACTACTGACCATTAAAGTCATCTTAGGTTAACTTTAAAAATAATAAAATGTAAACTTAAGGCCTCCTTAGAAAAGCAGGTTACTGTTCTTTGAGCAAGTCTGTGGTTGTGAAATTACCCTGCTCCCATCAGCAAACATAGTCAGAAAACAGTAGGGCTGAAAGGGACCTTACGGTTCAACTTGTCTGAACCCTTTATTATACATATTAGACAAGCCCACCAGACAGGGCCCTCATAGGACGTAGATGGCACACTGGAAAGGCTTACTTTAAGGGAGCTTTTGGAAGGGACTAATCCAGAGGTCTTGGCAGAATTAGGGGTATCGAAGCACTGCGAGACTAGCAATAGTGGGAAGCTTTGACCATTCCTCAAATGAAGGGGCAAAATGGGGGACTGCTCTTGAACCTGGCAAGAGCTGAAGCTGTGGACAGGGTTCTCCTAATGCGAGCAGAAGCCAGAGACACAGCCACTGGCAAACCATTGCCCTACCAAGAAGGAGGGAGAGACAGAGAGACAGACAGAAGAGACAGGGACAGAGAGACAGAGAGAGAGTAGGGGTAATAACGAAATCTTTTTCCTTGCACTCTTTGATCTCCTACAGGTGACTCCCTCTTGCCAAACCAAACAAGAAGCCACAGGGCAAGAAAGGTAATAAAAAAGGTCAGCTCCCAGGGCCCAGAGCAGGGCAGAGTAGGACAGAGAAAAAAGAGAGGGGGAGATCAATGGAGAATCACCAACTCAGCAGCCAGAGAGGAGAAATGACCCTTCAAAGCCTACTTGGTGTAAGGTTAAGACTAGAATCTAGTCTTTTGATCTTCACATACTGAGGTTCTTGGCATGAACCACCATACTTTTAGCTACAGATGCCCAGGCACTCCAAAACTAAAATGAGTTGCAAAGAATAGGAGAGACTCTCCTTTGGATACTCTTCCTGAATGTAACCAGTCTGGGAAGAGCCTGGCTTGTCTAATTGCAGATGTTTGAACCTTAGGCCTGAGAGGTGTGAGGGGTGTGTGCTCCCTGCAGAGCCAAGCAAGAGGCAGCTATTAGCAGCAAGGGGGGTGGATGTCAAGTTATGATTTAATGGAATTGCTTTTACTAATCACATACAAGGATCAGGATTTCCAAATGAGCACTGCACCTTTCTGTGAGGTTCTGTGAGAGACCAACATTGTCACACTGATTCTGCTGTTTCTCAAGTAGCTTTTGAGCTTCTTCCTGGAAATGATCTTTGGAGCCAGTCTATGTGTCACATAAGAAACTCAGGGTCTCTTGGGTGCCTGGGTGGCTCAGTCATTAAGCGTCTGCCTTCGGCTCAGGTTATGATCCCAGAGTCCTGGGATCGAGCCCCACATCGGGCTCCCTGCTTGGCGGGGGGCCTTCTTCTCCCTCTCCCACTCCCCCTGCTTGTGTTCCTTCTCTCTCTGTGTCTCTCTCTGTCAAATAAATAAATAAAATCTTAAAAAAAAAAAAGAAAAGAAACTCAGGGCCTCAAGATGCTACTCACCAGCTGCCTTGCTTCTTACTTTTGCTGGCTTTTCTTACCAGCTTCAATATTATTTATCAAACTTGATACAATGTGATAAAGTCCAAAAATCAAAGCCACCCTCAGAATAAAAGACTTATCACATGTGAGATAGATCAAAAGCATAACAGCAAGCTCAAAAGTAGTTTACCACGTGGAAGCTCAAAAGTGGTTGATCAATGACAGCCTTTTAGAATAATTAAATAATTGCTTCTCGAGGTATTTGGGTTGGAATGAGCAAGGTTAATTTGATTATAGGTAGCTCAGTATTACATGTAAAAATATGTAACAATGTTACATGAATACATGAATTGGCAAGATTTGTCTTAGAAGAGAATTGTAGCCATGTAAAATATTACATAGGCACATGGACAGAGATGGGAGGGAAAGGAAAAATGAAAGCATGATTTATTGAGAAGAGCAATTATAAATGGCTTTCCTTCTCTTTTGAAAATGTCTGCTATTGTTATGCTATTCCTTGCACAATACATACAATTATAAAACCATAAAATAAAAAGAAACATTGTCTTATGGGGACATTTCATAAATGCTATGAAAGGAGATGAAAACAGATAGAAAAGTGACCACATTAGCACAGAGCCTGTGTATACTGCACACATTATGCTTATACTTTGCTCAAATATAGATATATCCTTATTCTTATTGATGTCAGTCATAGAAATATTGCATATGTTTGCTCTTAAGACCTTTCTTGTACTGGTGTGCCTGGGTGGCTCAGTTGGTTAAGTGTCTGCCTTCGGCTCAGGTCATGATCCCGAGGTCCTGGGATCAAGCCCCAAATCGGGCTCCCTACTCAGTGGGGAGTCTGATTCTCCCTCTCCCTCTGCCCCCCGCCCCACTCATGCTCTCTCTCTAGCTCTTTTCTCTCTCAAATAAAAAGGTAAATAATTTTTAAAAAAAAGGCTTTTCCCAACCAACCCTATGAAACAATGGAAGAAAAGATGCTGGAGAGTCTTTGGAAGGGGCCCTTGCATAGTGCAAAGAGATTATGGAAAAGATGATTTGGGAGAGGTAATAAATGGGATGGTTGGAATGGATGATTAAACTGGGGCACAGAACTCATTATGTAAGCACAGTTCCTAGAAACCTCAAAAATTTGATAGTATTTATGAACTAGTGTGTTTTAATTACTATTACATGTTGACAAAGTTGACATTCGTGCTGAACTTTTATCACCTGCCTTCAGCAAGTTTTGCACTTCATTAAGTTGCTTAGAATTATTTTAGTAATCCCTCCAACACACAACTCAGAGATATGGATATCGGTTTTATTGTTTTGTCATTTCTAAAGCCAAAAAAAAAAGAGAGTTCAGAAGGTTTTATTTGTTTTATTTCCTTCTGTGAGCAGATGTTGCTGTGTTTTAAGAATCTCATTGTTTCTTTTAAAACATATGTAGCCTGACCTTCTAACTCAAAGATTTGGACTGTCTACAAAATTGAAACATCCCATTTTCCCAAATGGGCTAGGTTTAGCAAATCAATTCCTTATTTACAATGTAAATTTACAAATATCGGGTAAAGCCAGTAACTCAACATGAACCTTTGCCGAGAAAATCAGTGACCTGTCCTGTATCGCTCCTTCAATTCTCCCCACTCATATGGAGATGCTAGAGCTTGAACTTGGGACACATAAGCAGCGAGAGGAGGTTTACTTATAATAAAGTTAAGTGTAGCTCATGCCTACATGAGGTCAAGTAGGAAGAGACGAATGTGTTTAATAATTACTTTCTGGGTGATATATCCTTGGCAGATATTGACAGTGACTTTTGAAACACAAATGTAAATGCTCATCTCTGGTTGGATAGATAAAGTGGACCATGGCAAATGGCAGCAATGAGGGGAAGAGCCCACATGGCTGGGGTGGGGGACTGGAGTCACACCAGGGTCCAATCCTGACACCACTGCTCACTAACCAGGTGCTCTTGAGCACAAAATCCTTCTGAGCCTGATTGTCTCCATCCATAAACATGGAAATCATCATCATAATACCTCCGAAGGTTGTTGCAAGGTTCAAAGAAGGTAGCTTGCATCAATTTCCTGGTATAGGTAGGTGCCACTAATCGTTTTTTAAAGAAATTATAAACAGTATTTCTGTTCTTTCAGATTTTAGGGTTAACTAGGTGATTCCACATGCAGAAACTTATCCCAACTAGTTTTCCACCTGGGTTTCCTAGAGACTACCCGGAGAAGCACTGCATTTTTTTCTCTGCTACAGCTGCTCAGAATCTATTCTGCTGTTGCCTGTATCTCAGGGAGGGTCAAGCTGGACACAGGGGAACTGAATCATTTCTCAGAATGATGCCAAACCACAGATATTGATCCCAAAATACTGGGGTGGAGGTGATGGTGGTCCCAAGATCCAGTTCTAAGGGAAAGCCATCAGAGCTTTTTCCCTTGGGAAGCTGTGTCCAAGGCACTAGCTGGAGAGTCTTCATGGGAATGTAGACGTGGCAGCCAGAGGGCTGGAACATAAGGGAGATGGGCAGGAAAGGCCTGGGGACAGACCTTCACGAGCCATTGGATTGGGATGAAGCTACGAGATGGGCACTGCCTTCTCAGAGGATGCGCGCTCTCTGGGAAGACTGCAGAGGCCAGAACCACCCCTGGGCCTTCCATATCTAGGCTGCTCAATTCATTCTCATCTATTTTGAGTTGTCCATGCAAATGTCATGTATTTCCCAGTCACCAAACCTGCATAGGCCGGGGTGAAAAGTGTGTTACAAAGACATAGTGAATAAAAGCTTTTATCGCTCCTTCACAAGAACTCATTTTTGTACTCAAAAGGGAATTTGATGAGATATTTAACAAAGTTGCAGAGATGATTTAGGAAGGCCTGGGACCTGTGTCCTAGTGCTGCCTTGTACCACTCATGGGCAGAGGTTGCCATAGCCGAGCCTCAGTTTTGTTACCTGTAAAATGGGATAAACAGACAACCTACAGCATGAGGTTGTGAGGATTAAATAAATTAACATATTCTGTAGTGCTTTGAGATTCATAGATGTCGAGTAAAGGTGGAATAGTGCTGAGAAGCCACTTCTCATGCCCTGCTCACTGACGTCAGCCGATAGAAGGTGCTGGTGCAGCAATGATCTTGCACTGAACTGTCCCTATTAACTCTGGTGCTATGTATGGGAGAGTAAAACCAACCAACCAACCAACTAGCTACCGAAGTGCCTAAAACCTGACTTTTGCTGAGGAAGAAAGGAAAAAGTCCCTGCCCTTCCCGCCTTCTCCCAGAGCCCACACATATGCCCTTCCCGCTCCATCCCTGGTGACTTCTCCTTTAGCATGGGTCTAGATCTGAATCTTATTCATGTGGCTGGGATACTTCCTTCATTGTGTTCCGCCCCTGAAGTCCAGCTTCAGTCTGAATATGTATTCTTGAGGTCTTCTGACTTATCAATCAATAAATGCATATTAAAGTTCAATTCTGCTCCAGACGAAGACCAAGAGGTAGAAGAGGCAGGGCCACAGTCAGGGAGCCGAAGGATGCTGAATGGCATTTAATCAGATCTACAAAGTGAATTAAGTGCTAAGAAAGCACTACAGGTGATGCTAGAAGGGAGGAGGGTAGCTCTCTGTGTGGCAGAGTGGTCAGGAGGCTTCCACTGATCTGTCTTCTGGACAACCTCTCCCCCCGGGGCCAGTTTTAAAAGAAAGCAAAATCTCTGTGTGTGGGATTGTTTTAAAAACAAGCTCACCCTGCACCCTGGGTCTCACCTTCTGGGTGGACCCAAGGAGATGGGGCTGAGCACGGAGCACAGCCTTTCTTGGTCCACATATCAGAGACAATAGCTTTGTTCCTCGTTTGCATATCTTGTGCCCTCCCACACATTTCCCATATAGCAGGATTCACACACTCACTTTGTTTCCAACTCTTATCCCTACATTGGATTTTACTGCTGTCGCTTCGTTATTAAATCACTGCAGAGTTTGCTGCATTAGAGCAAAGGAGGAAATGGATTACAATGTAGAGGACGGCCTTGCAATTTCCAACAGGAGCTGTCTGAATGAACACATTGTTTCTTACTATTTCTCTGGAAAGAGCACACATTATAATCACTATTTACAATATACTGTGTAAAATGATCTTCGTTTGTTTTCTACAATGGTTATTGTGTCATTTAATTAATTTAGACTAAAGAAAAGCAATCAACATTCAGTAACAACATTCCCTTCGGGGATATAAATGAAAATTTTCCCATACCCTACACAGCAGTTCAAGCAAAGGAAGTGCTGATATTTATTTATGAACATCAGTGCTCATAGTCGCAAGCAACCGAACCCTGGCTGGTTTCATGTGTGAAAAGGATGTCAAATACTTTTCAGATCACCATGAGGGCCAGAGAAACACACTTAAAGCTAAGTTTCCAGAGACAACAGCCACAATCATGCCAGAGAGCAGGCCTGAGGTGGAAAACCCACCATGCACCTGGTGATGCCATTTAAAGCCCTTCAGCACCTAAAATGTGGTGGCATTGCAACCACCTACCCCCACTGCCACCAGAGGAAGGATCCATGCAGCGCCCACTTCTCTCTCTCTTTGGCTTCTCATTCTGTTTGGTACGGTTGGGTTTGACTCTCAGAGGCCAGTTCATGAGATCATGTCCTCTCTTGCAAGGGAGACCTGGAAAGCAAGGATGTGAAGGTTTTCACTTTTAGAGCTGGGGTAGACTCTACCTGTCTCTGAATCTTAAAAGGTAAGAAGTCTCCAAGTGTATGAAGCACTTGGCAGAAAAAAAAAAAAAAGACAAATGATCTCCCCAAATCAGCATTGCCAGGAATAGGACCTCTAATGCCCTCAATCATAGCTACAGAAATATGTCAGGCCTTCCCCTCGAACTACACAGGTAGCCCAGCGTCCTGGCCCTCCTTGGAGAAAGGGATGAACCACCACTGGTAGGGAAAGATGCAGGAAGAAATTTTTTTTTTTTACCAAATATCGTACTTGACCAAACTTAGTGGAATGGAGTCTGAGCTTCTTGTGTTAGAATTCTTCATTTTGAGTCCATCTTGATCAGATTTTAAATTGGGTGGAATTTCCTATTTTATGCCTTGTCTTTATTTACTAAGAACAGCATGTTCTTTTGATGGGCCCAGGAGACTAAAGACTTGGACGTGCAGCTGTGGTTTGAGAGAAAACTAAGAAAATGTGATTTTTTAAAAGAATATTTATTTGACCATTAGAGCTTTAACAACAATTGGTTTGGAACACCAGTGGAAATAAAAAATAAACACAGGGCAAAGAGAAATCCTGGCAGTGGGTAAAAGGACCCGATAGCCTACCAGGCATTTATACAGTGCAAGTTCAAGATTCCAAGATAGGGGATAATCAAATAAACAGCTGCCTTTTCCATAATTGCATTTTAAAATCTCATTCTATCCACACAATTTTTCCCCTCCTGTCTGATGCATGCTTGGGTTGATATGATTTTTTTTTATTAAGATAGATTGATTGGCCAAAGTTTTAATTTTAATCCCTGGGTTTATTTAAAAGAAAGCAATTTAGCAATCCACGTCGTTAGGGATGTTTATGGAAGATGAGGGAAAGGAGCAGAGATAGCCAGGAGAAAAAAAACTCTGCAGTTTAGCATTCTTGTCCCTGTAGGATCTTTCCTTATATTATGGAAATTTCTGCAGACCTTAGGCCATGAGTATTGAACAGATCTCACCTTCCACAGCTTCTCATTGACCTACAGCACAATATAGGGTTTTTTGAACATGAAAGAATCATTGACAACCTCTATATTACTCTAAGAAATTGTTCACCCATGTGATAAAAAAGCCTCTCAAACTTCCTTAATTAAAAGTATGTTACATCGATGACCCACCTTCCTGGTGGAGAAGCTGAAATCCACCAAGCCTCTTTCTCCCCTACCGATTAGACCACTTCCTCAGTTTGTTTGCATCTCCGTTCCTACTAGGTGTGTGCTCTCACAGGGATGATGGCCCCCCCTGCACCACATGCTGACTGACTGAAGAACAGATTGCCCAGAGTCTTGAAGGTCTCTGGGCAGCTGAATATTTTGCTTTTGGGGTTATTAATTTGTCAGCACATTATCTGAGAGGAGTTTGGGGGAGGAAAGGGCTGAAGATATGTCTGTCTGTCCTGCTCTTTTCAGCCTACCAAGCTGGGTGGAGATTAATTTCCAAAAAGGGGACAGACTTCAATGTCCCTTCCTTTTATGATGCTGTGTTGGCTCCCACAATTTCAGTCTTCTTGCAAAGGATAACGTAAACATATTTACAAGGGAGAGAAGCAAGAAAAGAGGTCGAAAGAACCAGAAAAGGAAAAAAAAACCCTGCTGCATCCATCCTTGGGGAAGTAATGATCATTTTGCACAGATGTGTGGATTTCCTGGAATAGTCGGCCAGGCAAAGCTTTCAGACTGCTAGGAATTTGCAAGGTTGCTTTAATTTGAAAACAATTAAAAATCAAAAGACAGCATAAAGAAAGCAAGCAAGAAGATAGCAGTTCTGTGCATTAGCATTACCTGACTAGTTGCTAGTGTCATTCATGGTATTTCTCTTTTTACAAAAGCATTCAAAATTCAGTGAACTACAATTGAATGTAGCACTTCTTTTAAAGGAAGCGATTTCTTTACATAGGGGCAGCAGAGAAAGAACTAAAAAATAATTGGATTATTAAATAATTTAACTACTATAAAGCTTAGGTACCAAGGGCTTATTTTAATTATACAAATAATGCATCTTTTTTGACTTAAATAAGTTTTATAACTGAATGGCTTTTTTTTTTGTACAAGACCAAATTGGCAAAATAATAAGCATCCTGTTCAATAAGCCATCCAACCATCACCAAATATCTGAGTGTTTTCTCTGATCATGTAGATCGCATCGTTCATTTAACATTTAATGAAATGACATCTGTGTTCCAGACACCCCTGGGTGGGGGTGTGGGATGCAAAATGAGGAAAGTATAATACCCTGGCACAAAGGAGCTCCATCTAAAGAGAATTTGAATGCATTCATTTCCTAGGGCTGCCCTAACAAAACATTACAAACTGGATGCCTTAAAACAACACAAGTTGATTCTCTTACAGTTCTGGCAGCTTGAAGTCCAAAATCAAAATGTCAGCAGGGCTGGTTTCCTTTGGAGACTCGGAGGCAGTATATATTCTAGCATTTGGTGGTTGCCCACTGTCCTTGGTGTTCTTTGGCTGGTGGCAGCAAAGCTCCAATCTCGGCCTCTGTCATCACCTGGTGTTCTCCCTGTAAGTGTCAGTGTCCAGACTTCCCTTTTCTTGTAAAGACACTGGTCATTGGATTTAGGGCCCACCCCAGGCCAGTATGATCTCATTTTAACCTGATTACATCTGCAAAGACCCTATTTCCAAATAAAGGCACATGGGGGTTGGGACTTTGGCATATCTTTTGGGGGTGAGGGCAGGAGGGAACAGAACACAATTAAACCCATAACACCATCCAGAAGACCCCAGGTAGTGACGAGGCCTCAGGTGAACAAGCCTGGAGGTGTACCACCAGTGTGCGGGGACTGCAGGGGGCATTGCAAGTGACCTGTCTTAGATGATGCAGGGAAATGGAAGATGGGGATGAGGGCCAGCCAAAAGAAAGAGTTAGCTTTAACCATCTGTAGCAGCAGGATGAACCTACGCCATATAAAAGCCAGTCAACTTTCCTGCTTCCTCTCCTCCAAGGAGTCAGAAACTGAGACCACCATACTGCATAAGGTGGGGAAATCGAGAGGTAGACCACAGTCCCGTCTCTTACCACAGGTCTGAGACTTTGTGAGGGCTCAAGTGACCAGAGGATTTATTAGCCAAGAGCGGCCGGAAAAGTCATGGGCCTGCCCGTTTCTCATCCTAAGGAGGCGGCAGGGGAAAGAGCCGCCCTGCAGAGTGGGTGGGTGGGGCAGGCATGAGGAGAGAAGAAAGATGCTCTCAGTCACACCCGACAGAGCCCAGCTTGCTCCACAAAAGCCTCACCATGGAAATGGGTGCCTGGTGTGTTTGGGCAAAGAGGATGTCCTATGTCCTGAGATAGAGGTACACCTATACCCTCCTATCTCCCACAAGGCACTGTCAGTGCTGGGACCCTGGAGAACACACAAAAGGTTTCCAGGACCACTGGTGATGGGCTTGAAAGGTAGTTGAGGTTTGAGAGAGACATGCTCTTCTTCATGGTGCTGAGCTGAGGTGGAGGGTTCCTGCGTCCCAGGCTATGGGGTGGTTACCCCGAGCTGCAAATATGATTGATGCTGACTCGGCTGAGCCTCAGAAGACCAGCAGCTGCAAAGGGCCCCAGTCAGAGTGGGGGGATGCCATGGAACTGATCTGCACGTTGGGCCCCTCTGCGCCTGTGATAGGGATTAGAAGTCCTCTGTGTTGACAGTTGACAGTTCAGTGACAGCAGGCTGCACCACCTGGGAACGTCAGGACCAGAAGTAAAGCCTGACATCGGAAGGGAGGTGGATCAGGAGGGACAATCTGCACCACAGCGCAGTGTGAGGGTGACTGGGGAGGGATTAAGGAGAAGAAGCCTCACTCCAAAGTCAAGGCAGCCATCTGTAGCCAGACACTCACCCCCTAAGGAAAGAGGGGAAAATTTTGAGTTAAATCTATTATCTAGTCCAAAGACACAATCAGAAGGAACTGAGTTGTTCGACGATTAAGTCTTTAGCTGCATGTGGAAACGTGGCTTCAAGAGGTACACTGAGTTAATTCAGAGAGAAACAGACTGTTCTATTCAGGCACATCTATGTTATGGCTATGTATTTTCATCCTGCTAACTGAAATATTTATTTTGCTTAAAGAGTGTGGGTGGAGCAGAGAGCGGCACGTGGATTGAAGGGACACCCAGTGAGTGTGGGAGGGTGCATTTAGGACAACGCGGATCAGCACAGAACAGATTTGTTCAACAGAAGAAAATACTTTCACCGGCTAACAAAAATCAAAGTGTGGCATTAAAAAGAGACTTGTATTTCTACACTAGCAAAGTTAAGTGCATTATTTGCTCAAAAGCTGCAGGGAACTGTCATTTCTGACTGATATCAGATCTGTAGAGTTGGGCAGGCAATATGGATCATAGGCTACTCTAAACTTCCCTGGAATGGGTGTGCCTTAAGGCCGTGGAAGTTGATCACAAACACCCCAGGAAACACCATGCAGATGCCAGATTTGCTGCCACTGGGCCCCCAATTGGTGTTAAGTATGTAGAAATGCAAACATGCGATTGTAATGTATTGATATAAAAGCAGAGAAAAGGAATCCCTGGAATTCTCTGGGTCTTGGTCCCCAGGTTTACTCCTTTCAATGGTGCATTTCACCAATGTGAGAATAGTCATATTTTGAATGCCAAAATGAGACACTATAATTAACAAGTATATAATGTTTAGTAGTACCAGGCACTAGTCTAAGGGCTTTATATAAAATAACTCATATAAACCCTACACCAATCCTATAAGGTGGGTACAATTATTATCCTCCCATTTCATGTATGAAGAAATGTAGGCACAGAAAAGTTAAGAAACTTGCCCAAGATAATTGAGCTCATAAAGAGCAGTCCTGGCAATCATACAGGTTGTATGATAAATAAGATGGAAACACAGACCCGTCTTGGATAAGTGCAATTTGCTAATACTCTCTTCTTTGTAAATTGTAGGGAAGGGAGCTGTGACCATTTCCCCTCCTCCCTCCTTCCCTCTTCCTCAGGGAAGGGCCCACCTTCTAGAAGCTGAGTTCTGTGGTTGCTTAGCAGCCTTCACCTACAGAGGTCCATTTGAAGCTCTGACACATCATTTCTTTCCTGAAAGGATACCACAGAATAGGAAGAAAGAGTTTAGCATCCAGTCTCAGAAAAACACTCATCAATTCTTCCAGAAAGTACAGAAGAGAAATTAACAATGATAGCAGGATGTAGCTCATTTGCTATCTGCCTTTTAAAAAGCTGGTATCTCCATGGATTTTTTTCCCCACAATTATTGAATGATCTGTGCTTATTCTTGGTGAGATGAGATGCAAGTAATGATCCAATTTCTAATCGGACAATAAAGTTAACTACACAGGCCAGGAAAGGCTGACTCCGGGTGAAAGGGGAGTATTTTAAGACTAATTGTGAAATACAAAAGAACAGTGTGTTATATGTATGTAGTTGCTCGTTTTTCTTTATTTTCTCCTCTTCAGGAAGACAAACTCCCCAGAACTGTGGCTGTGGTTCCAGCCGGCAGGCCATCTCAGGGCTTCCAGGAACCCAAGGTTTTGCCAGGCTTGTCCTGCTCCCTTTTGGCTCAGAGCTTAGCCAGGGTAGAGCTGGAGGGTGGCCTTCCCATTTTTAACACTGAAGTACAATATTCGTCAGAACAAAAGCTGCTGGTCTGCGTTGCTGCGTTCAATACAAGTGGTTTGCCTGACCCACATATTGCAGATCCTTTCATATTGCAATGATACCGTAATAGCTCATGTTGTACATTGAGGTCGAACCTGGCTATTGATCTATTTAAACATAAATACCACGATTAATTAGAGATGGGCTTGGACTAAAATGGCTGACCTTTCTGGGTTCTTGAGAGTATCACTGAGATAACCTCAAATAAGAGACAAAGGGTCTGAGAAGGGCACTTTTTTACCCAAAGATATTCTCGACAAATGACTCCATTGGGCTAGACCAAGGATTTGCTCCATCAATATTCAGTGAATTCTATCGGCTTCGCCTGAAAAAAAAAAAACATGCCCTTACACCCTGGAGAAGCTCAGGATGGCTGAGGGACAGGCTGGTGAGGAAAAGGCTTGTTTCTTGAAATATATATGCTGAAGCACAGAAAGAAATACAGGCGGATTTTTCACTTGGCTTCAAGCCTCCTGGAGTCTCTGTCACCTCCCAGTGATGGATGGTCACTCGGGGTGGGAAGATGGAGCTCCGTGCCATCCAGAGAGCTTCATTCATATTCTAGTTATCTTAGCAGAATTCAGGGATAGACCACAACAAAAATGAAAATGGACTCCAAGACTTTCTCCCTCAGTGGGAGAGCGGGAGCGGGCATGGGGTCTCCCAAACTCTCTGAGCACAAAGGAGTACCTGTGTGTGTTGCCCACAGTGGTGCCTCGGGGCTTTTCACTGGACCATGAGCCAATTGACTTTCTCATGGCAGCCAGCAAGGCCCCGCACGATCTGGCCCCAGTCTCTCTCTTCAACTTCATCTCATGCCCCCAGGCTTAGCTCACACCGTCCAGCTCCACTCCCTGTGGTTCCTGTTCCTCAAATGTGACAGGTTTCTCCTTCCTCAGGCTGTGCTGCTGAGGTTGAGTGGGACCATGGGACACTCTGTCCAAACATTTCCCCCGGCTGGTCCCTCCTTGTCACCCCTGTCCCCGGATATCAGTTCACATGTCCTCCCTGGCCACCTTCTCTGATGTGGCCTTCCCACCCAACCCCTCTCATTTCCTGATGTTGTTTTCCTTTTTGCACTTTATTATTGAGCTTCTCCTGCTTGTTTGGCCCTTATTTCTTGTCTCCTTCCTCTATTCTGGATGAGAGCTTGATGAAAATCGAGAACTCAACTCTCCTTTTAGCACTGCTGGGCACATAGAAGGTTCTCAATAAGTACATTTTGCATAAAGAAAGGACTACTGGAGTTTTAAGTGGTGCAGTGACAGTGGGATTTCCTTCTCGAGATTTCTTCTTCCTCCTTAACTTACCAGGCAGGACTGAACTGTAAGTCACCCAGCTGAGACCTGTTTCTCCGGATGATATGGCAACAGTGATTCTAGCATGAGACTGGCAAGTGGGATAACACTTATATCTCCAGAGTCTCTGGAAATGCAGGCCATCTTGGTGACATTTTGGAAACTCCTCCAGCTCCCAACCTGTCCATTGGGCAGCCAGGGCCTAGAGGCACCCGGATGGCCAGGCAAGGCCCCCATGCTCTGGCTGCTCTGACCCAGTTATTCCTAAGGCTCAGTCTTCACCCTCGTTGTGGCCAGCAGCCTGAGAGGCTCCCTGTCTTATGCCTGTAACTAGCTGCAGCACAAAAATGTCTTGGCTGTTTGCAACGACGTGGATGGAACCGGAGGGTGTTATGCTGAGCGACATAAGTCAATCAGAGAAAGACATGTATCATATGACCTCACTGATACGAGGAATTCGTAATCTCAGGAAACAAACTGAGGGTTGCTGGAGTGGGGGGTGGGGTGGGAGG
>NC_138369.1:97043720-97119652 GCF_054177405.1 Leptonychotes weddellii | reverse complement strand
CTGGACTCTGAGAAACAATCTGAGGGTTCTAGAGGGGAGGGGGGTGGGGGAGGGGTTAGCCTGGTGATGGGTATTGAGGAGGGCATGTTCTGCATGGAGCACTGGGTGTTATGCACAAACAATGAATCATGGAACGCTACATCAAAAGCTAATGATGTAATGTATGGTGTTTAACATAACAATAAAAAATTTTAAAAAATGTCTTGGCTGAGGGCCTGGCTCTCCCTTCAAGAGTACTGGCGTCCAGGTGTCATTTTGGGCTAAATTGTGGTTCGAATGCTGGCTCTGCCACTTATGTGCTTTGTAACCTCAAGCAAGATACTTAACCTCACGGGTCTCAATTTTCCCCATTTGCAAAATGGGAATAATATAATAAAGTTGTTTTGAGGCTTAAGTGAGAAAATGATGTAAATAAATACTAGGAAGACTATCGGGTGCTGTGCGTCCCTTTGCATTCTCTCATCATTTAGCTTTAGCTGTGATGTCACCTCGCCCTTGAGGCCCCCTTGACCTTGACTAAAATAAATCCTTGCTCATACCTCTCTAATCCAGCACCTGTTTTGGTTTCCTGGTAGCAGTAATCACCAGCAGACATGATCTGGTTGACTCCTATGTTTATAGTTTATGGTCTGTCTGCCCCCACCAGGATGAGAACAGGGTCCCCGTCTTTCATGCTTGCTGCCCTATCTTCTGTGCCAAGAACAGTGCCTGGCTCATAGTGGATGCTCCACTAATGCTTGTTGAACAAATGACTGAATGTTCCAGCTGCTTCACATATGCCACTTCAATTAATCCCAACAATTCAGCACGATATATTGCCATTAAAGATAATAAAAACAAAACTGAGATAACTTAAATTATGTAATCAATACTATTTACTGAGTGCTCACTATGGGTCAGACACCAAGCTCAGGGATCTTCAGTGATAATCTCTTTATTAGGGAAGAGAGACAAATGAAGCAGGATGAGCCCAGAAGGACATCTAGGGCTGACCAGTTCTACTCTGGGCTCAGTACTTGTTTTAAATGAAAACTATGTCAAGAATGGTGATCGAGTTTTCTTTGCCCCTAAAATGTTCTGGAATCCCACCCCCACCCACATGGCAATTACTTTAACTGCAACACAATTGGAATGGACATCACTTGTAATTGTATCAGGCTGTCAGTAACAGAAAACCACTTCCAGGGCTTTAACATACTTGTTATGTTTTCGGCTATTAGGAAGTCTGGGGGTAGACAGTGCAGACCTATTTAGCAGCTATGTGATGTCACCAATGTCTCAGTGTCCTTTTAATTTTGTGTTCTGTCCCTCTCGGCATTGGCTTCTTCATGCTTGCTGCCTCATGGTTGCAAGATGGTTGCTGCATCTCCAGGATTCACACCCACATTCTGGTAGCTTGGAACAGAGGCTGGCATATTGCATTATTTGGGGGAGCATGTTAGCTTGCAAGGAAGAAGAAGAAAGAAGCTATTAAGTAGGAAACCACAAAAATGATGACTATTTCAGCTGACACCATGACAAATTGCTCTTTAATAAGTATATCAGATAATCAGAGATCAAAATGAGTTAAGGGAATATAGTTAGTTTTTGGCATTTAAAATCACCAGAGAATCAATTTGCATTGAGTCCCACAAAATATTTAGAGCTTTAAAAATATGTTGATGAGGGACGCTTGGGTGGCTCAGTTGGTTAAGCGTCTGTCTTCGGCTCAGGTCATGATCCCAGATCCCTGGGATGGCGCCCTGAGTTGGGCTCCCTGCTCTAAATGCCCTTTGAACCAGATACTCTCAGATACTTGCAGGAGTGGAGGCAGGTTGTTAGCTGTTTTCCAAAAATGTGACTGACCCTACCCTTACCTTGTGCCATCTACAAGGGCCATCCACCTGAATCTAGCTTACCCTAGTGAAAACTCAACATGGAGAGTGCCTCATGGAGAGTTTAGTACAAGCCAAGGAAGGCCTGGAGGGGGTGGTTTGGTGGAGGTGACATCAAAGCTGAAACTGAATGATGAGAGGGCACAAAGGGACGCAGAGCAATTGGTAAATGGTCATCCTGGGATTTGTTTACATTTTTTCTCACTTAAGCCTCATAACAACTTCATTATATTATTCCCATTTTACAAATGGGGAAAATTGAGGTCTAGTGAAATTAAGTATTTGTTTGAGATTACAAAGTACATAGGGGCACCTGAGTGGCTCAGTTAAGTGTCTGCCTTCAGGTCAGGTTATGATTTCAGGGTTCTGGGATCGAGCCCCGCATCAGACTCTCTGCTCAGCGGGCAGCCTGCATCTCCCTCTGCCTCTCCTTCTGCCCCATCCCCCATTCATGCACACACTCTCTCTCTCTTTCTCTCAAATAAATAAAATCTTAAAAAAGAGAGAGAGAGAGATCGAGATCACAAAGCAGAGCCAGCACTTGAACCAGGATTCCTCAATACTCTCAAGTAGGTAGGGATGGGAGCTAACATCTGTTGAATGTTGGCAGGCACTGTAAATTGCCTCCCCGATAGCCATCTCTATCCCTTTTCCCCAGTAACATAATCACAGTTTGTTCAGTTACTAAGTAGTTCAGTTACTTAAGCTCACAGAGTGTAGGTCTCCAACCCAGCTCCAAGGAACAAATCATGATTAGTCTAAATTAGTCAATGCAAACTCCTTACCCCCGTGGACTGTAAAATGATCTATGGCAGCCAGAGTGAGGGGTGTGCCCAGTTCTGGCCAATGAGAAGGAAAGTTTGCTGTGGAGGGAGGGGACTAGAAGTGGGGTGGGATAGTTCCCTTCCCCCGAAGACAAAAGACTCTTAAGGAGGCAGTCCTTTCTCTCCCAGCTCTGAAGGTACTTGTGTCTCTGGAACTGTGCCGCCATCTTGGGAGACATCAATTCTGGCATTGTTTTGTTGCTGAATAAATCTGAGCAACTACTACCTCTGTATTTCTTGCATTGTGAGAAAAGGACATCACTATTTAAAACATCGGAGTTTTTTTTTTTTTCCTCCTATTACTTGCCGCCTTACACAATTCTAACTCATACACTCTATGTCAGGCACAGAAGTGGCACTTTACCCCCCAGCTCTATGCTTTCTGACTGTGGACTTGACTTCAGTTTTCAGTTCTGTAAAACCAGACTAATAAAAGCACCTGCGTCATCGACTGTAGTGAGGATGAAACGAGCAGCCCGTGTGAAGAGCTCATTGCTCATCCTGTCACACTATAAGCTGTCAGGAAGTGCTAGCCGTCATTATTATTCAAGGGCATTTGCTTTTAAAATATTTTGGGAACTGTACAAGGCTGGCTGGCAGAAAAGGAAAAGTAATGAGAGGGTCAGCAATGGAGCTGCTGGGGGCCAGACGGGGCTAAAAACGTGGATTAGGAAACTCCATGAGATTGTAACAGCTACGAAGCCTGACTGGGAAGGCAGGCTCTGGGAGGAAAAGAGGGAGCAGAATGGCAGAGGCGAGGGAGAGAGTCATGTAGTCTAGCATTGTGAGCATGTCAGACAGACCTACAAAATTGCCAAATAAGCAAAGGAGGGCATACGTGTATGTGTGTGATGGAAATGGGATCATGAGACAATGTGCTTGCTGCAGTCAGTTAGGACTTGGGATAAATAATATGATTTTTCTTGCTATACTTTCATTTCAAAGTGCTCTGTGTATGGCTAATAGAATGGAATATGTGCTAAAACAAAACATGCAAAAACAAACAAACAAAAAACAGAGACAGAGAAAGGAAGTCAAGCCTAGTGGGGGAAAAATGGCATCATCTAGGTGGTGGAAAGGCCTCCTGGAGGCTTTGAATCATTTCTTTCTTTTTTTTTTTTTATTTTATTTATCTATTTGCCAGAGAGAGAGAGAGAGAGAGAGCACAAGCAGGGGGAGCGTCAGGCAGAGGGAGAAGCAGACTCCCCGCTGAGCAAGGAGCCTGAAGCGGGACTTGATCCCAGGACCCTTGGATCAGGACCTGAGCTGAAGGCAGATGCTTAAGCAATTGAGCCACCCAGGCGTCCCAACCTTTGAATCATTTCTTGTTGATGTTCTGTTCTGCCAGCATTTACGGTTAATTCTCCCTGATCAGAATTACTCAGAAATTTCCACTCACCCCTAGGTTCTTACACAGAAGGCAATGCAACTTCTCAAACCGATCGTCCCCAGTTTTAGCTGGTTACCTTGAACCACAGAGAAGCAAGTGTGTTCATCTTAAAGATGCCCCAGCTGAAAGTGTCCAGACAATAATGCTGACCTCTTTCACTTTAGGGCTTTCAGCATAAATCCCCGGCAGATCTCAGACATGAATCAATAGTGCTACCAATCCCAGGTAGTTGGAACACACCCCAGTTCTGACCTGTCTTGGGCACAACGCATAACAGTATTTCTACTGGATGTGCATAGCAACCTCATTTTCCCGCAGAAATCCTCAGGGGAAGCCAGTATCTTGGAACCAAGAATCATGTGTACGTGTTTATGTGTACTTGAGTTTCGTCAAATGTTTAGTGACTGAAAGGACTCCTATAATCACTAATGTATTCCTTCGACTGTCTATTAGGACCTGAAGATGTTAGTCTCTCCTTTTGTTCCTGGTGACTCTGGGAACAGACCCATGACTTCATGGGAATTTTATAGGCCACAAAAATTTTGTTTGGCAGAAATGAGCCCATATTTTGTACATAACAGATTAACACTTGTGTCTACATGTGTGTGTATGTGCATGTGTGTCCAGCCTTCCATCTTTCATCTGGATTATTACTAGGAATTACGGTCTACTTTACTTTGCCAATCCATCCTCCACATTATAGTCAGAATGAGCTTCCTAAAATGTAAACCTGCCTCTTCTCTGCTTAGGACCCTTCAAAGTCTTGTCCATAGGATAAAGTCCATATCATGGCTTGTTAGTCAGATGACATTCTCCCTCCTCTCCCTGGGATAGTCCTGATTCATGCCTTATACTTATTAACAGTAAGTATTAACTGTATACTTATTAAGAATGTCTCATTTCACTCCCCAAAGTAGTTAGATTGGGAAAACATGGTGGAAGATAAAGTATGGGGGTACCCTATTTATCAGGCCCCAAACCTTCCAGCTTTAGTTACCCCTACTCTACTCTTCCATCTTCCATTCCATGCTTTAAAATGCAAATATGTCACATTTCTCCTTGCCTAGGACCCTTCTGTATGCACTTTTCCCCTTGCATAAAACATTACCCCCTCCTCCATCCCCATTCACTTGGCCAATCCCTACTCATTCTGGGATGCCTTGCCCAAGTCCCCACTTCTATTGGAGTTTTATGGCCCTCCTGTGGCTTCCCATCAGACTCTAAACTTTCCTTATTTCAGCTTATCACATCATCTTGAGAATGCCCACTGTGGGACAAATACTACTATCCCTCTCAGTTGTTCACT
Source organism: Leptonychotes weddellii (assembly GCF_054177405.1). Taxonomy (NCBI): domain Eukaryota; kingdom Metazoa; phylum Chordata; class Mammalia; order Carnivora; family Phocidae; genus Leptonychotes; species Leptonychotes weddellii. The sequence goes on along the minus strand of NC_138369.1, from coordinate 97,114,258 downwards.
TGCCTCTGTATAAGGATTATATATATATATCCCTGTCTGTTGCCATGTAACTTGCCGAGTTTGGTGGAGGAGTACCCCTGCCCGTCCCATGGATGGCAGACTTGGCCGTGTAACCTGCGGTAGCCAGTAAAAGAGAATCCAAGGTATGTTTTGTCTAATGGGGGCTTTTCAAGCCATGGTGGGCCTGCACCAGCCCAAATGCTTTTCCTCGACCACGGAGACAGTATATCTTATGTAAAGAGTTGCCCTTCAGCCTGGATCTCAAAACGAAAAGACTGTGGGTTAAATCACAGCCAAAATCATATAACACGAATGGAAAAAAATAAAGTAGTGATTGTAAGCCATCTGAAATTTGGGGGTTGTTACTGCAGGAGAACACCGTGAAGACCGACTGCTCTGTGTAATCCCCTTCATCTCTTAGGCAGTAAACACCCTGAGGTCAGGGAGCATGCCTAGCTACCTTACTCTTATCTCACTGTTTCCTAGAGCAGCACCCAGCACTGGTCATTCCTCATTAGGTTTTGTTTAATGAATGTATGGATGTGTATCTTTGGCTTTCTGGAATACTAGATTGAAATAGTAACTCTTCCAAGGTCCAGATTGGTTACATCTTTAGAAAACAGCATGCTTCTCACACAACATTCCCATTTACTACTTCATTCAATTTCACATTCAATTCTGTAAAAGAAAGAGGTGTTACCAGTTTTGTAAATGATAAAACTGATGCCAGGGAGATTTTTGCCTCTAAGATCACACAGCAATTTAGCAGCAAAGGAAGAATGAAAGCTTTGACTTTAGGGTGCCCAGTTTAGGGTTCTTTTCCATACTATCCTTGACCCAATCCCAGAGAAGACAGGAAATAACTGTTTGTCTTCACCCAAAACCTCCTTGGTGCCGGCTTTCATCCATTCACCATGACCAGTCTTATGGGGAGATACATCGAATCCATCATCCCTTTCTTTGGGATTAAGGGGGGCAGTTAACTAAAATGTCTTCTCTGTTTTAAAAAGAAACCATTTGAAGAATAGAAAGGAAGAGAGAATCACCCAAATTTAGTTCCTGTCTGGTCTTTGTAGATTTCAGGAACAAATTCTGAGCTCCCACAGAGTGAATGAGGTTTTTTGTTCTCCACAAAGGTTGCGTTCAAGAGAACAGGCTCCAGTCTGCCTCACCAATCCACATTCTCTTAATATTTCAGTAAAGAGTAACTCTTATTTTTGGTGGTTTATTTAAGTCAAAGCCGATGTTTAAGTGTCACATCTTCCTACAGCAACAAATATTTATTGATTATCTCAATGCACAAGACATTGTGCTAGTGGGAGTTGAGTTAATTTTAAGTGCTTCCTAATTGCCCTCTGGCTGGCTGAGGTTAAAGTAATTCTTAATCAAAACCTTTGCATCTGTCTTTACTGAGGAAAATGTGAGGGCAGTGCTTCTCTAATTGGCCGCACATTGGAATCACCTGGGGAGCTTTTAAAAATAGTGGTGCCTAAGTCCCACCTCCTGTGTTCTCATTTAATTGGTCTGGGATGTCACCTGGACATTGGGATTTTTAAAAGTTCCCCAAGTAGATCATATGTATAGGCAACGTTACAAACCACTGAGTTCAGGAGTCCCACCCCCAAATTGCTTCTTGTAGACCAGTGATCAGAATCATTAGCTCAAACAATGTTATGTTCTGAAGATCTTCCTGACCCAATTCACCAGCTGGATTTGAGACAGGCTGGGGTGGAAAGAGACCCCACAGAGAGAGTGGTCAAGAGATCTGAGCTCCAGATCTGGCTCTGCTGCTCACTAAAAATGTGTCTCATCTTAACTTAAGTGCTCTGGATCTCAGCTTTCTGGTCTGAGAAATGAAAGAATTAGACTAGACCAGTGTTTTCCAAATGTTATCATCAATGGTCACCTTTTAAGCTCCTTCTTTCCAAATGGATAAAATGCTTTTAAAAACTCCATCTATCAAATTCCATTTATTATACTCCCTCCTCCAATTAAATAAATTGGAGATATTGTCAGAAGTTTAAAGAAGGGGTCTAGTGACTAAATCCTACTACCTACCATCTGTCTTTTCCACATTTTGGCTCACTCTGGATAAATGCAAAATACTGAGTTGAGTGGCTATCAAATGTCACCCTTTTTTTTCATCTTAGAAAACATGACTGGGATGCTCACTCCCCAACCTGGGAACTGGGGATGGCTGGGCCATCCTTACCATCCCCACTGCCCACCCCAACATTTGACATCAGGGAAGCCTAAGAACAGTGGGACCTCTCTTCTTATGGGGTAACACAGCAGCTCAAGAAGGAAGCACACATGAGATCATACTTCCAACGGTACAACATTTAGTGCACTAACTGCCCAACAGAGAGAAGAGGCCCTGGAAAATACTAGGCTCCTGCCAACCTCATCAAACAGATTCCCCTCCCTCTTTCTGTGGAGAGGAATAAGTAAGAGGATGAAAGGAGGGATGGAAGGATGGGTGGAAGCTGCCTCTACAGACTTCTGCAAGAGAGCTACCCTTAGCAGAAGGTCTTTTCTCTGGGGACTGAGGCAACAATGTGGGAAGGAAAGAAAAATTGGCACTTCTTTGGTTATAACTGCTCACAAGATACTCTGATAAATGTAAAATTGTCAGTGTTATCATTGAGCAAATAATGTTTAAGCCTAAAGCAAAGAGAACTGGTGAGTTAGCCTGCTTCTGAGTTTTAATAGAGATAAATGTTGATTTTGGTTAGGGGTTTTTAAACAATAAAAATAGCTTATAGATCCCCATGACTAGCTTTGAAATGAGGGGATGGCTGAGACTGCTGAATTCAATAGTTCTAAGATTCTTCTAACGCTAAAAAACAAAAATTCTATCATTTAGCAATATAGATAGACGGGAGGGGTTTTTAAATTCTTGGTGGTAAAGAGGGATCAATATTAAAGAAAAATTATAGACTTTGTTTTAACCAATATATATGCCTTGAAAGCTCTCAAAACCAACTGTGATTATAAGGGGGAATTTTTTGGAACTGGATGTGTGCAATTTTTTTAGACAGACCACTCAGAGAATCCCATGTAAGTGGGAAAAGCATTGCGTTTTTAGCTGACACCTTTTGTCTACTCACCTTAAGCCACTGAAATGGATGTGGAACAAACTAAACATAGGCATTACATAGTATTTTTGGTAGTGCATTAACTTTTGATTATTCAATGGCTAATTATTTCATTAGACAAATGCCAGAGACTCCTGCTTCCCTCAAACCTTACCTGGCTATTGTTTTTTAAGTACTATAAGGCTTCACTATTTCTGATGAGTGGGAGTATAAATCTGAAAAGAGACTAAATGGATCCAGTGTTGATACTTGTGGGCATCTCCACAGTAAGTATGTCTGGCATGCATGTGGTGGTAGAATGGGTAAACTTGTCATTTTTCCAGTCATGCTTGACTTCTCTTCTCACCCAAACTACCCTGTGTGCACATGTAGGGCATCAGTCCTTCCTTATACATGAACAGATGGACCACCATTGATTGCACCAAGGGTAGGCAGTTGATTAAAGGAGAACAAAATATTGGTTGAGTTAAACCAGATTTTTCTTTATAATTTGAACCAAGAGACCCAGAGACAGTAACTGAAGAGTGGTGTTCTCTAGATCTCAAAAGTCATATAGTCAGGGCCAAAGGTGACTCCAGTCCAGTCAAATTATGAGCTGAAGTCCCAAGGAAGCAGAAACTACAAGGCCTGCAGAGGAAAGCAGTGGTCAAGACAATGGAGCAGAAACACACAGAAAAGCAAAGATGAGAGATGATGTAGCCACATGAGTGAACAAATATTTAACAATCCACTATGTGATGGGGCGCCTGGGTGGCTCATTCGTTAAGAGTCTGCCTTTGGCTCAGGTCATGATCCCAGGGTCCTGGGATCGAGCCCCACATTGGGCTCCCTGCTCCGTGGGAAGCCTGCTTTTCCCTCTCCCACTCTCTCTGCTTGTGTTCCCTCTCTCGCGGTGTCTCTCTCTGTCAAATAAATAAAATCTTTAAAAAAAAAAAAACAAAAACAAACAAAAAAAATCCACTATGTGCTAAGAATCTTAAAATGAATAAGAAAATACCTCATGCTTGAAGGAGTCTATAGTCTGAGGAGACACACGTACACTATTAACTATTATATTCATCAAATTCATCCTCAAAACTTTGTTTAACCTCATCATGCATTCTCTAAATAGTCTGTGGAAAGTTCTTTGGGAACAGAGAGGACTGTGGTAATTCTGGCTGGCATTGAAGAAAGCCTCACAGAGGTAAGAACAAGCATTGAAAGTATGTCTAGTATACCATGCTTTCCGAAGTGTTCATGAGATGTAATCATTGTTAGTGTGGATGGGTGGATGGGTGGATGGATGGACAGACAATCAATGAACAAATAAGTTTCAGAAATGCTGGGTATTATATGTAAGTGATGAATCATTAAATTCTACTCCTGAAACTAATATTACACTGTTAACTAACTAAAATTTAAATAAAAACTTGAAACAAAAAAAAAAAAAAGAAGAAAAAGAAATGTTGGGTTTAACAAAATTCACTGTTTGTTTATTCATTTATTTATTTACTGTAGGCCTTCTCAGGGCCTTTAATATTCAAACATAAATTCTGAATCTCCAGGAGAAACTTATATTACATTACATTGCCCAAAATTACTGGTTTACAAAACTCTCTTTTCTTTTGAGCATAAATTTTATAGGGACCAGGGTTTTGCAGGTATAGATGGAAAAAATGGATTTTGCCCATTTCTGGTTATTTCTGACCTTTATTACCTAGGATAATAATTACCATTATGCAGTCATGACAACATTTTAATATCAAGACTACATAGGGAAGCCTTGCTTACAGAGTCCTAAAAAGATCTATCAACAGTTCACAAAATCTGTTTTATTTTGATAAGAAATTGACATATCTGATAAAGAGTTAGTATCCATAATATATAAAGAACTTATAAAATTGAAAACCCCCCAAAAAAACCCCCAATAACCCAGTTAAAAAATGGACGGAAGACATGAATAGACACTTTTCCAAAGAAGAAATACAGATGGCCAACAGACACATGAAATGATGCTCAACACCACTCATCATCGGGGAAATACAAACCAAAACTACAATGAGATACCACCTCACACCAGTCAGCATGGCTAAAATTAACAACACAGGAAACAACAGGTGTTGGCAAGGATGCAGAGAAAGGGGAACCCCCTTACACTGTTGGTAGGAATGCAAACTGGTGCAGTCACTCTGGAAAACAGTATGGAGGTTCTTCAAAAAGTTAAAAATAGAACTACCCTATGACCCAGCAATTGCACTACTAGGTATTTACCCAAAGGATACAAAAATACTTATTCAAAAGGGCACATGCACCCTGATGTTTATAGCAGCATTATCAACAGTAGCCAAATTATGGGAAGAGCCTAAATGTCCATCGACTGATGAATGGATAAAGAAGATGTGGCATATATATATACACAATTGAATATTACTCAGCCATAAAAAGAATGAAATCTTGCCATTTGCAATGATGTGGATGGAGCTGGAGAGTATTATGCTAAGTGAAATAAGCCAGTCAGAGAAAGACAAATATGATTTCATTCATATGTGGAATTTAAGAAACAAACTGATGAACATGGGGTGGAGGAGAGAGAGACAAACCAGAAAACAGACTCTTAACTATAGAGAACACACTGAGGATTGCTGGAAGGGAGGTGGGGAGGCGATAAATAGGTGATGGGGATTAAAGAAGGCACTTATTGTGATGAGCACTGGGTATTGTATATAAGTGATGAATCACTAAATTCTATACCTGAAACTAATATCATACTGTACATTAACTAACTGGAATTTAAATAAAAACTTGAAAAGGGGGGGGAGAAATTGACTCAATTTGACTAAGATATTTTCTTCAGATTTTTAGATCATCTTCCTCCAGCAAGTTTCTTGAAACTGTCAAAATCACATTCCAAGGAAAGCAGTGGGAAGCGAGGTCCCATACACCTGGGCAGCTCTGGACCATGTCAGTGTGCAGCTTGGAGTGCACACACCTCTTTGCGTACCTGCAGTCAGGCTGCCATTAGCATTTTAGGGTTATTCCTGCGACCATACAACTGACTCCCGGGGGCATCCTGCATGATGTTTTTTCCCTCAGCCAAGAGAAAGTTGTTGCCTCAGAGTCAATAGAAATTTAAAGTCCTGACAGTCTTGTGTCTCAGCATGTTTAAATCTGGCTACTTAATCTGAATCTTTAGTTTTTTTCAAGGTTGTGTTTGTTTTCCTTCTTGCTAATTTTGAGCTATAAAATGACCTCAAAAGCCTTCATCTGAAGGCTCATTAAAATTCTAGGAAGTCTTTCATTTTCTTATTCCTTCACAGACATTAATTTGCTTGGCCCATCATAATAAGAGGGTGAAGGAGAACTTGGAAGTACTTCATACAGCATTTCACTCCCATCCATTGCTACTAAACAGGTCAAATCAGCTATGTGGGCCCATACTACCATTGGCCATCAGGCTTCTTGTCTCTCTTGTCATATTTTGTGTCAGTTATTAAAGAGAACAAGACATGCTTTGGAAAAATCACTGTCTTCTTTGTTTGCTTGTTTGTGTTTTTTTGGTTTTTTTGCACATAAGACAGAAGGCTAACAAGGCAGCTTCTATAGGAGCCTTGTTAGCTATTTGGTTTCAGTGAAACTTTATAGGTTTTATGCTTTTTACTTTATAGTTTTCAGATTCTCATCAGATCAGCTAGAGCTACCAAAGCAGTTGTTTCTTTCCCATTGAAAAATTGAAAAGCACTACACCTTGACATCTAAAGAGTTTTTCCTCTCTGTAAATTAGGAGTTATTTTTCTTTCCAAGATCACTAATTTATTCTTATAATACCCTATTCTTATTTTAGAACCTCCTTTTTTTGTTTCACAGATACAATTCTTTCCTTTATCTCACTGGGGATATTAAATTTATTTTCAATTCTTGTTCTGTTTTATTAACTCTGTTTCCTTGTATGTAGGTAGATTCCTTTATTTATTTGTTCTGTATATTCTCTCTTTTTAAGACATTGACTTTCCTTTTTTTTTGGCCATAGATTTCTCCACTGACCAACAAGAATGGAAACTTCATATTGTAATTACCTAAACTTGGTATGTTTTTCTTAGAGATCCTCGTAGTTTCTGGTCTGCTGGCAGTCCTCCCTTGTGTTTGAATGTCTGAAGGCATATGTTGCAGTGTGTGCTCACTCTACCACCTTGTCCTAAAACCAAGAGTTATTTTCATATGGGCTCTTACTTCCCTGGGAAATCTTATGTAATGAACTTTAGAAAAACAGTTTTTTTAATTTAAGGTTTGCCCTATTCTGAAATTCTGTGGTCACCTTTCAGATTAGATTTTTGCTACGGCATTCATTCACATTTTAAAGCAACATCTGCTTATCAAAGGCCTGGTGTGTGTTTTGGAAGCACTGTTGACTTCCCCACTAACTTGGACGTGTGGCCTTGAGCTCAGTAAGTCTAAATTTCTTCTTCAGTGAAATTGGGATGTAATTTCCACCTTATAGGTTCATGTAAGGATATGAGTTATGTGTATAAAACAACTAGCAGAGTCTGCCACACAGTAAATTCTCAAACAAAAAGAAAAAAAAAGGACTTTATATTTTTTACCCATATATTTACCAGTTCCATTGTTCTTCATTCCTTTTTATGAACCTAGATTTCTACCTAGGAATGAATTTCCTTCTGCCTGTAGGATTTTTCTTTTTCTTTTATTTTATTTTTAAGTAATCTCTACACCCTATGTGGGCTTGAACTTACAACCCTGAGATCAAGAGATGCGTGCTCTACCAACTGAGCCAGCCAGGCACTCTAGGATTTTCTTTGAACAATTCTTATAGAACAGGTCTGCTTGTAATGAATTCTCTCAGCTTTTGCATGTTTAAAAAAGTCTTATTTCACCTTCATTTATGAAAGATATTGCTAGGTATAGGATTCTAGAATGATAATTTTTTCTTTTAATACTAATAGATGTTAATCCACTGTCTTGATTTGCATTATATGTAATTTGAAGTTTGTCATCTTTCTTACCTTTGTTCCTTTGTACATAACAAATATTTTTTCCTCTGGGTGTTTTTAAGATTCTTTCTTTATTACTATTTTAAAGCAATTTGATTATTATATGCCTTGGAGTATCTTTCTTCAAGTCTCTTGGGTTTGGGTTTGAAGGTCAACTGAGTTATTTAAATCTACAGGTTTATAGTTTAAAATTTTGAAAAATTTTAGCCATTATTTCATCAAATACTTTTATCCTCACCTCTCCTTCAGGAACTCCAGTTACATGGATAGCAGGCTCCTTGAAACTGTCCCATTGCTCATGAGACTCTATTGATTTCATTTTGGTTTCTTTCTGTTTTTCATTTTGCATAGTTTCTATTGCCATGTCCTCAAGTTCACTGATCCTTGCTTTAACAAGACCTAGTCTGATGTTAATTCCATCCAGTGGACTTGTCCTATCAGACATTGTAGTTTTCATTTCTAGAGGTTCAATTTAATTTGCATCAATTCTATATCTTCCTGTACTTAACATACTTATGCTTTCCTTTATCTTTTTGAACATATGGACTCTAGTTATAATAATTGTTTTAAAATCCTTGTCTGCCAATTTTTAAGAACATTTTTAAAAAGTAGTTTCCATGCTCAACATGGGGCTTGAACTCACAACCCTGAGATCAAGAATCACAGGTTCTACTGACTGAGCCAGCCAGGTGCCCTCCTTGTCTGCTAACTCTATCATCAGTGTAATTTCTGAATCTTTTCTACTGATTTTTTTTTTGTCCTTATTATGAGACTTATTTTCTTCTTCTTTGCATGCTTGGCAATTTTTTGCTGGATATCAGACGTTGTGAATTTTACCTTGCAGGTTGCTAGATGTTTTATATTCCCCTAAACATTCTTGAGCTTTTTTTTCCCTGAGATGCAATGAAGTTATTTTGGAAGCAGTTTGATTCTTCCAAGACTTGCTTTAAAGATTTGTTAGGCAGGCAAGAACAGCCTTCAGTCTAGAGGTAATTTTCTCCACTACTAAGGTGACTGATATGCTTCTGAGTATTCAATCCAATGCTCTATGTATCACAATGTCTTTCTACTCTAGCCAGTGAGAACATGAAATTATTCCTAGTCTGTTCTTTTCCAATATTTTTTCCCCTCTTTGGGTAGTGTCCTCAGTGTGCACTGATCAGTACTAGCGGAAGACTTTGGGGAAACATTTGCAGATCTCCAGAAAGCTCCCTTTTTGTGCAGCTCTCCCTCTTAGTGACTCTTCTCTGAGAATTATAGTTGCTTTGGCCTTGCTTAATTCTCACCCTTGTCTCTCAGAGAGACCTCTGGGTTCTGTTTGGGTTCTCCCTCCCTACACTGAGGCATGGGGACTCTCTAGGCAGTAAGCTGGGACAATCATACGGTTCACCTGGTTTGTTTCCCTTCTCTTAGGGACTGTTGGACATGCAGCCTTTTGCCCAATCTCTGCAAATCATTGTTTCATATATTTTGTTTGTTTCATTAGTTGTTTAAGGCAATAGAGTAAATCCAGTCCCTGTTATTCCATCTTTGAAATCAGTGTAAATGCTCAGTAAATCATGGTTATTCATTTTTTTTGTTTTAATTTGTGTGTATGCAATTTTTTCCAGCTTTATTAAAGTATGATTGACAAACAAAACTTGCATATATTTAAGGTATACAATGTGTTTTGATATATGCATACATTATGAAATGATTACCACAATCAAGCTAATTAACATATCTATCACCTCACATGGTTACCATATTGTGTGTGTGGTGAGAACACTTGAGATCTACTCTTTCAGCAAATTTCAAGTATATAATATCTTATTAACTATAGTCACCACACTGTACATTAATTCTGCAGAACTTATTCATTGTATAACCTAAAGTTTGTACCCTTTGACCAACATCTCCCCATTTCTCCTACCCACCCTCACTACTGACCCCTGGTAACTACCAATCTATTCTCTGTTTCTATGTGTTCACCTTTTTTTAGATTCTACATATAAGTGAGATCATGCAGTATTTGTCTTTCTGTGTATGACTTATTTCACTTAACATAATGACCTCCAGGTTCATCCATGTTGTTGCAAATGGCAGGATTTCTTTCTTTTTTTAGGCTTAATAATATTACATTGTGTATATGTATATAGACACATTTGTTCATTAATCTGTTGGTGGACACTTAGGTTGTTTCTATATCTTGGCTACTGTGAGTAATGCTTCAGTGAATATGGGAATGCAACTATCTCTTCAAGATATTGATTTTATTTCCTTTGGAGAGAGAGAGAGATAAGGTTGTTGGATCATATGGATTAAAACTTGGATAGGATATTGATTTCTTCAGGAATCTCCATACTGTTTTCTATAATGGCTACACCAAATCATGTTATTCTTATTTTTGACTTTTACCATCTACCCAACACTATATTTAGGTCCTATAGATTTGAAAAAGTACACAACAAAACTGGGAACTTTCTTATCTGTGTATATACTCTTTGTCTTTTTCCTCTGTACATCTCCACATTTTTATATTCTGCTTTCTTTTTAAACTAGTAACTTTATCCAATATATTTTCCTGTGTTTCTGCCTAGTCTTTGCAACAATTATTTTTAATGTTTGCATATTCTTTCATTGAATGGATGTACCTAATTTACTTACTTGTGCACTAATTTTTGAGTAATTAGGTTTTTTGTAATTTTCTCTGCTGAAATAAAACCAAATTGCAATACTATTTGTGTGTGTGTGTGTGTGTGTGTGTGTTGAGAAATCAGCAAATTAGGTTCCTTTGGCATTTGCAACAAGGAGGAAAACCTTAATAATGTTATAAAGTCAGAGTTCCACTTGTTTGCTCTATAATTTTCTTCCTTTATTTCCTCTTTCCATTCCTTCTCTCACTCTGTTTCTCATTCTCCTTTCTCTCCCTCCTTCCCTTGTTTCCTTCTTCCCAATACACATTTGTTGAATACCTTCTATGTTCCAGGCCCCGTGCTGGTGTGTAAGGTATAATTGTGAACAAAAACCAGAATTCTTCCCTCAGTGGAAGTTCTGATCAGGCAAGGAACAGACAGAAAGTTTGATAAATAATAACAATATATAATAAGTACTCTGACAGGGTAAGTATATTTGAAGAATTCAGATAGCATCAGCCCATACAAGTTTCACAATATTTTACAAAGGAGTGAGACACAGGAGGAAGGAACAGGCACTCTGGCCAGCCTCTTTGCACATGATTTGGTACAGAAACATGCAGGCAGTTTAATGTCTGACAGGCCTGGCTTCAAGACCAGGCTCTGCTACCTACTAGCTATGTAAGCATGGACAAGTTAACTTCTCAGTGTGACTTTTAACCTCAAAATAAGAGTAGTAATACATCACAGGGGTACTGTGAGAATTAGAGAGAACATATTTAAAGTGCAAGGCACATAGTAGGTGCTTAGAAAAGTACTTTTTTTTTAAAAGATTTTATTTATTTATTTGACAGAGAGAGACACAGTGAGAGAGGGAACACAAGCAGGGGGAGTGGGAGAGGGAGAAGCAGGCTTCCCGCGGAGCAGGGAGCTCGATCCCAGGACCCTGGGATCATGACCTGAGCTGAAGGCAGAAGCATAATGACTGAGCCACCCAGGCGCCCCTAGAAAAGTACTTAATATTATTACTAGCTGTTTGATCTTCAGCAAACAACCCCTCTGGACTTCAGTTTACTTATCTGTAGTATGATTATTTGATCCTTTTCTAAAATTCTACAAAGGCAATGAATTTTTTTTTAAAGATTTTATTTATTTGAGAGACAGAGAGAGCACAAGCAGGGAGAGCAGCAGAGGGAGAGGGAGAAGCAGACTCCCCACTGAGCACGGAGCCCGATGTGGGACTCGATTCCAGGACCCTGGGATCATGACCTGAGCCGAAGGCAGACGCTTAACCAACCGAACCACCCAGGCACCCCTAAAGGCAATGAATTTGTACAAATGCCTACCATTGGTCTCACTGACACACTGAGAAGATATTGTAGAACTTCTTCTGAGCCGAGTAGTTCTCCTTCCTTATCCTTGATCTGGTCTTGAGCTTAGGCTGTTCTGAAATACAGCGGGGTTCTTCCTTACCTGGAAACCTGGAATTCATCAGGAAACTACCCATTGGCCAGTCATCCCTCAACAGCTGCCTAGAAAGTTGGGCATCAGCTTGGGAGAGCTAAAAGTTAACACATGAAATAAATAAAAAACCCCAGACATAAAACATTCTGTGGGTAAAAGATAGAAAGAGTCATCTCCTATAAGAATAAAAAAGATAACTTAGATATTTTTATTTTCTGTGTTCTAGAAGTAATTATTTTTAAAATATCATAAAATGAGAACTTCCATACCCTACTAAATATAAGGTTCATCTCCTGTGAGAATTTCTGGTGGTCAAGAAAGTAGAGAGACCAATAAGAACAGTTTTAGCTTATGTTAAGACAACCTTTAGCATGGAGACCTCCCTTCCTGGCTGCTGAACATCGAGAGAAAGTTCTCCATTATTTCTTTCTTGTTAGCACACTTTTCTCTTTCCTAAATCCCATGCTCTATGTTTTACAAATTCCAGGTACTTTGTCTGTATTATTGAGCACATAGACACTGGGAGAACTTTATGAATCACCAGGTCCAACCCCTTTACTTTAAAGATAGAAATGCTGACACCCAGGTTTAATAACAACAACAAATAATAATGATAATAATAATAATAACAATAAAATACTCAGTGCATGTGGCTAGAAAGAAGGAGGAAGTGAAAGCATGACTGTTCTTCTCTGTTCAGGATCTGACCATATTTAGGAAACATTAGTCATTGGATTTGTGCTGTTGTTAGGAGCAAAGGAGATCACTTTTCAGCATTTGGGTTAATCTCAAGTTTCAAACCAACATCACATATTGCTAATTGCTCTTTATTCCTTAGAGGTGGGACTCAAGGTTTTTAACATTGCCTGCTAGCCAGTTATACTGACAGCTTTTTAAAAGGTGAGTTTACAAACTCTTTTAAAAACTTACCTTAGATAACACTGTAACAACGAGTCAAACTAATATCACATGTCCCCTGATGATGCCCTCACTTGGACATAACTCTACTTAGAGAATTCCTGCCTGAAATGCATAACCTGAATCTAATCATAAAGACACATCAGACAAACCCAAATCAAGGCATAATATACAAAACAAATGACCTATTGTTTTAAAAAATGCCAATGTCAAAAAAGACAAAATATTTAAAGGCTGAGGTAATGTTTCAAATTAAAGGAGACTAAAGAGACATGAAAACTAAATGTACTGCATGATTTGTGCTGGAAAAAAGGCTAAAAAGAACATTATTGGGACAATTAATAAAATTTGAATATGGGCTACGTTTATGTAATAGTGTTGTATTAATGTTAGATATCTTGAATTTAATAATCATACTATGATTATGTAAAAGATTATTCTTCTTTTCAGGTAATATACACTGAAGTATTTAGGGGCAGGGGACTTAGTGTATACAACTTACTCTCAGATGGTTAAAAAAAGCAATTTTATGTGTGCATATGTGTGTGTGTGTGTGTACATGTGTATATATAGAGAGAGAGTGAGGGAGAATAATAAAATGAGGCAAAATGTTAATAATTGGTGAAGGTATATAAAGGGTATATAAGAGTTCTTTATATTACTTTTGTAACTTTTCTTTAAATTTGAAATTAGAATAAAAAGATATCTACATTCTAGCAATAAACAAGTAGAATTTGAAATTTAAACCACAATGTCACTTACATTTGCAACCCAAAATATAAAATACTTAGATATAAATCTTAAAAAATACAAGATTTTTATGGGGGAAAATACAAAATTGTTATGAAAGAAAACAAAGAACTAAATAAATGGAGAGATATTCCGTGTTCATGGATAGAAATATTCAATACTATCAAGATGTCAGTTCTTCCTAATTCAGTCAATAGATTCAATGCAATCTCAATCAAAATCCCAGCAAATTATTTTATGAATATCAACAAACTGATTCTAAAGTTTATATGGAGAGGCAAAAGGCCCAGAATAGCCAACACAGTACTGTAGGAGAAGAACAAATACAGAAGACTGATGCTACTTGACTTCAAGACTCACTATAAAGCTACAGTAATCCAGTGTGGTACTGGTGAAAGGATAGACAAATAGATCAGTGGAACACATTAAAGAGCCCAGAAATAGACCCTTATAAATATAGTCAACTGATCCTTGACAAAAAAGCAAATGCAATATAATGGAGCAGAGATAGTCTTTTCAACAAATAGTGCTAGAACAATTGGACATCCACATGAAAAAAAAAAAAAAGAATCTAGACATAGACTTACACCCCTTCATAAACATTAACTCAAAATGGTTCATAGGCCTAAATATAAATTACAAAACTATAAGATTCCTAGAAATTAATATAGGACAAAACCTAGATGACCTTGGGTGTGGACATGACTTTTTAGATACAACAGCAAGGCAAGATCCATGAAAGACAGAATAGATAATCTGGACTTCATTAAAATTAGTCTTTTTCTCTGTAAGAGGCACTGTCAAGAGAATGAAAAGACAAACCACAGAATGGGAGAAAATGTTTGCAAGAGACATATCAGATAAAGGACTGTTATCTAAAATACACAAAGAACTCTTAAATCTTAACAGTAAGAAAACTAAAATCCTATTAAAAAGTGGACAAAAGACCTTAACAGACACCTTGCCAAAGAGGATGAACAGATGACAAATAAGCCTATGAAAAGATGCACAACACCATGTGTCATAAAGAAATTGCAAAGTAAGACAATAATGAGATACCACTACACGTCAATTAGAATGGACAAAATCCAAAACCCTGACGACACCAAATGCTGGTAAAGATGGGGAGCAACAGGAACTCTTATTGCTGGTGGGAATGGAAAATAGTACATCTACTTTGGAATACAGCCTGGCAGTTTCTTGCAAAACCAAGCATACTCTTTCAATATGATTCAGCAATTGCGCTTCTTGGTATTTACCCAAAGGAGCTGAAAACTTACATGCACACAAAAACCTGTACATGGATGTTTATAGCAGTTTTATTCAAATTGCCCAAACGCAAGCAATCAAGGTATCTTTTAGTATGTGAATGGATAAATGGATGAATAAATCCAGACAAACTGTGGTAACTCCAGACAACACTAAAATGAGTTATCAAGACAGAAAAAGACATGGAGGAATCTTACATGCATATTACTAAGTGAAAGAAATTGATCTGAAAAGGCTACATACCGTATGATTCAACTATATGTCATTCTAGAAAAGGGAAAACTATGGTGACAGAAAAAAAAAAAAACAAACCTGTGGTTGCCAGGGGTTGGGTTGATGGTTGGGTAGGGGGAGAGATGAATAGATGGAGCACAGAGGATTTTTAGGGCAGTGAAAATACTTTCTATGATACCATAATGATGGATATGTATCATTATACATTTGTCCAAACCCATAAAACGTACAATACCAAGAGTGAAATCTAATATAAACTATGGACTTTGGGTGATTATGATGTGTCAGTGCAGGTTCATCCTTTATAACAAATGTACCACTCTGGTGCAGGCTGTCAGTAGTGGGAGAGACTGTGCATATCTGGGGCCAAGTTCATATAGGAAATCTCTGTACCTTCTGCTCAATTTTGCTGTGAACCTAAAACTGCCCTAAAAAATAAAGTCTATTGAAGGAAAATTTAACTTAAACCTTTCAGTACCTTTCTAGGATGGGTCGGGTCGGGAGATGAAAAGACACACGTGTGTACACGTGGAGAGCATCGACTTGTGTCATGATACATCAGCAAGAGCAGGAAGAGGGGGGAGGTGATACAAGAGTGAGGTTGTTCCTCATGTCTTCGGGCAAATGACTGGGTAGCAGCTGATTTGCAAACAGACCCTTTCCTCTAATTTTATTTCACTAATATTTCAAATTACCTGCTGGAGTATCTACAAACCAAATGGACAAAATGGCCTCTTTGTTGAATTCCCCATCCTTTAAAAAGGGTCATATGTAATTGACGCTCTCAGTACTGTGTGTCATGTGCCAGGCACATACCAGCTCATAAAAACGTCCTAAGGCATTAATTATCACAGCTAAGGAGAGTAAAGACAGCGGCTCCTGCTAATTGTCAAAATCCTCTCTGTGACTGCACCCTGCCACACACCCAGTCGGTGCCTAAGAAACTCGAATGGGCAATGAAAGTTGCTCTTCTCCTTCCTTGCAGGCCACGGCGGTGATTAAGGTGATTAAGTTGGGGCAGGCGAAGGTTCACCTCAAAACTCCCCCTCTGCCTGCTCAGGCTCAAACACCCCAGCAGCACTGGGATCCCAAGCCAGTGCAGCCGCCCTGCAATAGTGATCAGCAATTCGGTGTGATTTAGGAAGTGCTAATCAATAGCAAGTTCAACTTTGGGCACTGCACCGGCTTAATCATTTTGCATCTGGCACCCAGGACTGGCACACCCCAGCTGGAAGGGAGGGAGAATGACGGGGAGGGAGGTAAGGACAAGCCTGTGTGTGTGTGTGTGTGTGTGTGTGTGTGTGTGTGTGTAATGAGAGAAACGAGTTCATGAAAAACCCAGTAAACCTCTTTCTTGAGTTAAAAATCGTTTCAACTTTCAAAGGTGAAATCTCACCCCCAAGTGAAAGACATGACATAAATGCAAAGGCAAGTGAAGATAAACAAAAGGCCCCGCTCAGATGTTCCCGAGGTTATCCGTCATTGTCAAGGAATTCTTTACACATCATAATGATTCCAAGCACCCTGCCAGGTTGTCTCAAATTCTATTTCTATATCGTACAGGATTTTTTTTTCTTTTCTCCAGTAAACAGCAGTTTACAACACAAGGTTTGACTGTAATTTTCATCAAACTGCAAGTTGTGCAGGTTTGTGAGAGATGCATTATTACTTAAATCCAGCTGTAATGCTCTTTTACCTTCAAGGGCCGTTCCTTTTATACATTCTGTCAGCTGAGGGTGGCCGATAACAATTAGCCTGAAAGTCTATCCATTGAAATGAATAATAAAATGCGGGAGGATTTCGGGCAAGGTGTGTTCAAACTCCCCTCTGGTCGATTCAGGGTGTGTCCATCCATCCCCCTCCCCCCCCCCTTAGGGCCCCATTCCCAGACACAGGGTCCCAGGATGCTGGACTGTGAGTTTGGTGATGGAAGAGAAGAGGCAGGATGCAGATCCAGCCCTGGGCTGCAGCCATGAGCCATCCATGAGCCCCGCCGCCCCCCCACCCCAACTTAATCACTGCTGTGGTCTGCAAGAAAGAATAACAACTTTCATTGCCATGGAGGCAAATCTGCAGTGGAAAACTAGGCTGATGGTCCAACCAGCTGGCCGTCTGAAGAAGCTGAGCACTGGCTGAGACACAGGCCCGTGGTGAGGCAAATGGATGGAAAATTGAGAGCAGGAGACCTGAACAAGAGGGTTTAGAATGGAAGACCAGAGGTGGAGGCTGGTCTGGTTTCCTGAGCCGCTGGGCCTCCCCCAGTGCCACAGGCTCATGTCACAGATGCCCCTCACCACGACTGAGAGGAGGAAGGCAGAGAGGGTGGGAGGGAGAGCTTGTAAGGGCCCTGGGGAAGCCAGAATTCCGATGAAGACAAAACAGTAAACTAAGTTTTCTTGGCTACTTCAATGGTAATATTTGGGGGGCTGGCTAATCTCTCTTTGTGAAAATGAAAATGAACCTACTTTTATAGTAATGATGCCTGTGACAATTTTCTTAGGTTTTGGTCAAATTGGTTGTTTTCTTTTTTTTTTTTTTTTTGCTCAAAATTGATGACTTTCATGAATGAAAAGAAGACATAAACCAGGAGAAACAATAGATATCATTGCTCACCCATCAGGTTGGCAATGGAGCTCTTATTCCCTGCTGGAGGAATATAACTTAGTCCCCCACGTGGAGAGCACCTTGGCAGTTCCCGTCACCACTAGTGGATCAAGTTTCATTAGTTCATTGAGATGTCTGGTCTCACTGGGTGATAAACATGGCAAGATTTTATTCTCTCTGACAGATGCCCCACTCTACCAGGTTGAGCCTCCCTGCCAGCTGAGGAACAGGCTCCATTAATATTTTTGGCCAGTTTCTGCAGCTTTAGCCACTTTTACTTATTAAAATAGTCTCACTGATGTGTTTGAACAGTCCTGCTTATTTTAAAGCTTCGATCTCTTACCTGAGGCAAAGCATTTTTCCTCCTCTCTCTCTCTTTCTCTCTCTTGGTAGAAGCTGTAGTGACAGAGGCGGAGATCACAGAAACTCTCAAATACCATCTTCTTCCTCCTCTCAAGTTGGGTGGGGAAGAGGAGCAAGAAAATGGCAGAGTTCCTTCCCGCATGATTGAGTGAGCGAGCAGTCTTCACTCCGTCAAATTCTCTCTGTGGTTTCTGCTATTTCTCTGGCCCACAGCAAGGGGTGGATCTCCCCTCCACATTGTGGGGTCCAAATACTGGGCTGTCCTGGGGCACGTGTGTGGATTCTTTGAAGGGCTCTGTGAGGAACTGTCCCCTGAGTAGTTACCTGACATGGGATTTAATCTGTCTAAACTTCCACCTGGCCTCAGTGTCTCCATAGAGCATGACCTTCCCCCAGAGGATGGCACTTCTGTGGGAGTGCCACCAAGATGGCTCAAGAAGAGCCACCTTCTGTGGCATCTCCTCAGAAGAGAGGACAGACCAACCATGGTATATTTGGCATGACAAATGGTGGGACTGCCCACTGCCTCTTTCTCAGTCCTGCCTCTCCTTCTGCATCTTTCTATACACGCTGACAACATTAGGCCTTCTGCAAGACCGAGTCCTCACCCAATTTCCATAAGACAGGACCACCAAACCCTGACCTAGTTTATGTATGGAAAGGAAGGGGCATGATTCTGATAGGTGCCCAGAAAACCTTTATCATCGATTATCTTTGGTCTTTCTTCCTTGGCTTGCATGGCAAATTTTGTGGAAGTGTGAAGAGACAGATTATCCTTTCTTCACGACCTTGGTATTCTCCAAAAGACCTCCTCCTCTCTGCCAGTTCTCCCCTTAGGTTGACCCCTGGGGGAGTGGTTAGAGAAGACTTCTTCTCAGCATTTGTGTCTCCCAATATGCCTTCCTGGGAGGTAGCTGGTCACAGCTGCTATGACATCACGGTGGTTATATGGAATGTGGTGTACTTAACATCTTTTGTCCTCAGCTTTAGGCCTTTGCTACAATTCTGATACAACATTAAAATAAAATAGGACATATGTGTAGCAGACCACCCATCAATTCTACTTCTAAGTGTGCATCCAAACGAAATTCTCAGACATGCATAAAGAGATGGCTGCAAGGATATTTCTAGCAGTATTGTTTGTCATAGTGAAAAATTAGAAACGATTTAGATTTCATACTAATGAACAGGTAAATAATGTGGAAACTGGTTTGGTATTCAGCCAGGTATGCACAGGGTACACTTAACTAGGCACATGTACCCAGAGGTGCGATTGTTTATGATGAATACCCGTGTATGTTGTTTGATGCCAGAGCCATGCCAATTGTTAAATATTTTCAATATCACTTCCTGATCATTTGATTGACCACAATTATAGTAACAAGAATGAATGAACTAGGCAAATACCAATCAGCATGGATAGATCTCAAATGTGGACTCAGAGGAAGAAGTGCAGAAAGAATAATGATACTATTTATATGCAACTTTAAAAGCATACAAAAGAATGCTATTTATTGAATATATAACATGTACACATACATATAAAATATATATATAAATACATATTTTTAAAGGTATAAAACATGGATAGCAAATGGAACACCAGATTTATGATAGAGGTAGCCTCTGAAGAGGAGGAGAGCTGCACTGGGACACAGTAGAGAGGAGACAGCAGAATTATCATTATATCCTATTTCTTATCTTAAAGAAGATCTGGACACCAAAAGTAAGCACAACAAAAGAAAAATAGGTAAAGCGACTTCATCAAAATTAAAAACTTGTGCTTCAAAAGACATTGTCAAGAAAAAAAATACCTTTTTACAGAATGGCAGAAAATATTTGGAATCATATATCTGACAAGGATTTTACATCTAGAACATATAGATAGCTCCTATAGTTCAACAGTAAGAAGATAAAACCTAATTTTAAAAAGAGCAAAGAACTTGAATAAACATTTCCCCAAAGAAGATCTACAGATGTCCAATAAACACATGAAAAGATGCTCAACATCATTAGTCCTTAGGGAAATGCAAATCAAGACCACACTGAAATACTTCACTTTGCACCTACGGGAATGGCTATTGAACAGCAAAAAAAAAAGGAAATTAACAAGCGTCGGTGAAGATTCGAAGAAACTGGGACTTTCCTCCATTGCTGCTGGGAATGTAGACTGGTGCATCCACTATGGAAAACGGTTTGGCAGTTCCCTAAAAAGCTAAATATAAAATTGCCATATGATCCAGCAATTCCATGCTTAGTTATGTGCCCAAGGGAACTGAAAACAGGGACTTGAATGGATACTTGTATGCCAGTGTTTGTTACAGTGTTATTCACAGTAGCAAAAGATGGAAACACCCCAAAGGTAGATCAACAGATGAATGGATGAAAAAAAAATGATATAAATATACAATGGGGATATTACTTAGCTGTAAAAAGGAATGAAGTTCTGAAACATGCCACAACATGGATGAACTTTGAAAACATTTTGCCAACTGAAATAAGCCAGACACAAAAGAACAGATAGTATATGGTTCCATGTATATGAACTATCTAGAATAGGCAAATTCATAGAGACAGAAAATCGATTAGAGTTTACCAGGGACTGGGGTGCAGGAGAGCGAGATTTATTGTTCCTGGTACTGAGTTTCTGTTAGGGTTATGAAAAAGCTTTGGACATAGATAGTGGTGCTCATTGTACAGCATCATGAATATAATGAATGTTGTCGAATTATACACTTAAAAACGGTTAAAGTGGCAATTTTGTTATAAATTTTATCACGATTTTTAAAAATGAATAATATATCAGAACCCACCGAATTGTACACTTTCAATGGGTGAATTGTATGGTATATGCATTATAACAATAACACTTTTTTAAAAAGATCTGAAGTAAATATGGCAAAATTTTATTAGTCCTTGGAAATCAGTATAAGGAGTTTTTTTGTATTGTTTGTATTTGTCCAATGTTTGAAAACTGTTTTCTAAACAAAACAAGACAAAAAAACAGAAGAAGCAAGTGGGTGAAGACTGATATCTGAAAGAGAATGTAGATAAACATTTAGGAGGAAAATAAAACATGCATTTCCTCCTTATTGTGTCACCACTCCCACCCCTGCCCCACTGAGTATCCCTGATCTAGAGCAATGCTTCAGTGAGACTCAGCTCAGAATGTCAAATGGTAGTCCATATGCTATTGAAAAAAAAAGGATAAATCTGCCTATCATTCTGCTTGGAAAGGTAGGGTGAGTAGGCAAAAAAAATGGTGCTAAAGGAGAAGCTGTCTGAAAAGAGATACCGTCTAGTCAAATGTAGAGAGTCCATGGTACACGTGAGAATGAGTCAGGTTTGGGTTTGGGAATAAAAGATTAAAAATGCTCTACCTCCGGTGTTCTTGTAGGATCTTCAGAAAACTCCTTTTGTGGAACCTGAGATCCTCTGAGCAGGTGCCATTCTGTTCTAAGACTACTACTTCTTCTTCTCCTTCTCCTCCTCCTCTTCCTTCTTCCTTCTTCCTTCCTCCTTCCTGCTTCCTTCCCCTCCCCCCCTTCCTCCTCTTCTTCTTCTTCTTCTTCTTCTTCTTCTTCTTCTTCCCCCTGCTCCTCCTCTTCTTTTGTAATTTGCTTTTTTCCTAAAGTGATGGAAGCTTCCAGATCTGAAATATAGAGTTTGTTGATACAACCTGATTATGCTACACCAGTTTGAAGCTAGTTGCCAATGCTGTACTTGAAAAGTTAGTTTGATTGGTGTTTTCTATATGCCTTGAGAGGACTGGGATTTATTTTGGCCTAAGAATTCTGGCTCCCCCTGAGCCTCACTGATGGGCAAGGAAGAACCTGGTTTACGTGGAGGTCGTGAAGCTGCCAGAGGGGCTTCATCCCACCCGCCCTCCGCTAACACCGACGGACTCTGTCCCCTGCCAGAGTGGAGAGAAATCACTCTCGCAAGAGCCCCTCTGTGCTGGATCCTCCTCTGCTGTCTCCACTGGCACTGAAGTCAGCTCAGGTGTCACAATGGCCCTGGGGCTGGGGTCCGGCCTGGGGCGCACTCCTTTAGAGGAAAAACAGCTGCCTGCAGCAATGCCCGGAACTAAAAGTCAGTCCTTACTTGTCGAGACGAGATGTTCTAAACTTCTTCAAATTTGGAAAAGTCAATGACAGCACCAAAGGCCCACATTAAGTTTATTATTTTATGTCTAGCTGCTCCCAAATAAATTAACGTAATGTGTAAGTTACAAAAGCCTTGAATATTAAATTTTTATGTATGTCTTAGGAAACAAGGATTAAATCTTTTAAGAGAGGCAGTATACACGGAAAACAGAATTTCCAACATCTGAAAGTAAGAGTAATTTTCCCTGGATCTGCTATTTGTCCCAGGAACGCCATGGGCAGAGGGCTCAGTGACAGTAACAAACATCTTCATAGGTCTCATCAGAGGAAGCAAATTCAATTAGTCTAGCCAGTATATTTCAAATATTTAACTGATTCATGCATAATTTCACATCACTTTGCTGACATCAGGGACACTGCAGGATATGCCAGGAATTGCCCGCAGTTTATGGGTCTTTGTTATTTTAAGTACTGAGGGCAGCTCAGTGCGCCGCGTGGCACGTTCCCCCCACCTGCAGACACGAAGCTGTAACACTTATTCCCGCAGAGTTTAAACTACAGGGAGAAGAAATCAAGTTCACAAAGCCATGTGCACAATGATACGGCAAGTGTTAGACAAAGCATACCGTTCCTGGTGTTGGGCCTGGGTCTGAATGCGGCACCCATCGCTTAACTAGCTAGATGATTGTGGGCAAGTTTCTGGTATAGAATAGAATTAATATTGTATCATTTCCTAGGGCTGCTATAACAAAATGCCACAACCCAGGTGACCTGAAACAGCAGAAATGTCTTCTCTCAGTTCAGGAAGCCAAAAGTCCCAATTAAAGGTGTTAGCAGTGTTGGTTGCTGACTATGGCCTCATCTTACTCACATCTGCAAAGATCCTGTTTCCACATATGGTCATATTCACAGGTACCAGGGGGTTAGGTCTTAAAACGTATCTTCTTGGGGGACACAATTCAACTCACTGCACCATGGACTTGTACTTAGTATTTTATTTGACAATTCAGGGAAGCATTAAACGCAGAGCCTGGCTCACAGTACATACTGAAGAAATTCTACTTCCCTTCCCCTGATAATGTGACCCCCCCCCTTTTTTTAAGTGCTTCTTTGACCTGCTTCAGCAATCAACATAACTATTAGTTTGTGTTTCCAAATCGCAGGCATAAAACTTTTATTTGACTGGAAATCTGTGAATTTCCAAAGTATTTTTTTCATCTTATGTAGGGACTTATGGGAAAGCTACACTAACATTTAGAGAAATAGCTGAGACCCAGCTATTCCTTCTAGTGGAATGAAATTGCCCTCAACTTGGAGAAACAACGTGCTACAAATGTTTATTACAGCAACCATCTCTGTCATGGGAACAAATCTGGCCCTCGGCGTCTGTCTACTTATCGGTAAATATTGAATGGCAGTTAGTCAATGAGACCAGTGGTGCTTTAATGGTAGTCACGAAAACCTACTTAGGAGAAACCATAAAAAAAAGCACATTTTTAAATGTTCATAAGGGGTTAAGAAACCTAGTGGAGGTGTAAAAATTTCATAATCACACTTGATATTGGAAAAATACAGGCACTTTCTCTTAAAATTTCAATTGGATTAATTCAAAACCTTACCCAGAATAAGAAGAGAGCAATATGACAGATTCTTTGGCTAAATCCTTCATTGTCAAAGTCTTGAATTATTGCAACGACCTCAAGATTTCAGAATAATGATGATACAGAGCAGTAACTTTCTATCACTGCACAGAATGTACAGAGCTATAAATCTTATTATAATATAACAGAGAGTTCTAGAAATGCTTAAAATTCTAGTTGGTAAAATGTAGCGTCCACAATTTGCTGGTAGAAAAACTGAGCTGAACGACCTCACTATAATCACGGCAGAGAGAAGGGTGGATTTGCTTAGCTAATTACACTACAACAAGTGATCTGGTCTACAACCTCCTCTGTAATATTTATTTTTAATGAAATATACAAAAGTTTGCAAACATCTTGTCTGCCTTAAAAGTATTTCCCTCAGGACTATTTAAAGATCAAAAAGGAAATTTCAAACGCAAAATCTGCTTTAAAAAAAAGCAAGCAAATAAACAGCAAGATAAGCTCTCTATCTTACAGTAGGCAAACCGCCAGCTAATATACTCTATTCCACACCCTTCACCCACTCCTTCTCTCATTAGGCCAGTTATCCAAAGGATACCTTGAAATGATGGGCCTGGGATAGTCCGCCTGCCCCTTTCTTCTTTTGATACTTTCTTTCCACGCTCATGAGCTCCCTCCGTTTAGCACAACCATTTATAAAGTTTCCAAACTACCCCATCCCTTCACATTCTCATCCTCACCCCTGTTCCTTAGCTGTCCAGCACCAGCTAGACACACAATCAATACCACTTATCAATGCTGATGATTCCTGGCTCTCTCAGTTTGTCCCTTTCTCTTGCTAGGAATACCACTTCAGGATACAGCTCATCCAGGGGAAATGTATTCAGCCTCTCCCCTTGCCCTGCTCTTATTCAGACCAGCTAAAATCAATTTAAGATGATGGTGAGTTCGCCAAGAATTTGAAGACAACGGTTCCCTGAAAGCCGACCTGTTGAAAAATCTTTGAGAATGAAATACAGCCAGCACAAGACGGCTTATCATGTCACTCTTTACCCTGATGCTCCCATCCCTATCTTTAAGGATCAATCCAGTGGCAACAGAAAGTTTTTTTTTTTGGGTGGGGGGAAGCCCAGGCGGGCTTTTTCAAAGCACAAGTCTGGTGATTCTGTCTGGTAAGCATTTTTTTTTCTGGGATTTCAGTTCATAAGGACAACATCAACAACAACAAAACAACAGAAGAAAACAGACCAAACCCACCACCACAGAAAAACTAGGCTCTGGGAGGCCTCACCTGACTCTGTATGTGTGGGAGGAGAGTGTCTCCCAGACACGAGTAGAAATCCCAACCCCCTGTCTAGCACCAGCTTGATCTGGCACCAGGTGTTGGGTAGCTGGTTGAAGGGGGATGGGCCTGAGCAGCCGCCCCTGCTGTGCTTGGAAACGGCTCTTCCTCGAAGGTAGGGCCTAGAATACTTCAAGTAAATACAGCCTTTCAGGTCCTGGAACCTCAAACCTGAGTTGGGAATGAGGTCATGACAAAACTGAGCCCCGAGACGTGGGAAATGAGTGAGGAGTAAGAAAAGAATCAGATGACGGTGAAGTCAAACTCCTGGCCGGTGAGGGTTGGTGTGAAGGAGTCTGTTTTAGGAGGATGACCTGGAGGTTCGGCACTTTGCCCTGGCCGAGGGCTTGGGGGCCATGGGGCGGGAGGAGTATGCTTCATTGCCCCCTTGGGTGGGATGCAGCAGTCCATCCCAAGCTCCCCCGATTGGGTTGAAAGGGAATGAGGGAATATCCGAATATGGAGTAGACACAGGAATGGGAAGAACGCTGGGGACCGGACGGGGTGAGGCCTCCATCTCCTCACCTGCGTGTTAAGCAGGGTGTGCATCGCATTAAGCTGTTATTCTGTTTCCTGATGAGAATGGTGACAGAGAAAAGCAAGCATTAGGAAACCAGAGATTTCTCTTAGTATATTCCTTTCCAAAAGCTCTGCCTGCCACAGATCCTGTAGCCCAGTCAATGGGACTATGCTCATGCGTATTTCGCACCCAAATTCTTGACACAGGAAGAAGATGCTATTCCCCCAGTGTCGATAGATCTATGTGTGTTGAGTTTTTGTTGCGGATGGGGCAAGGAACCCTGATCACCCGTTTATATCCTCAATCCTAGTTCTTCTTGATTTGGGGGCCTTCATTTAAAAAGAACGTCTGGTTGGCATAAAGGCTTGTGAAATAGATTGAAACAAATTGCTTAAATATTTACATTGAAACTACTCCTTTGAACAAATTAACATATTCCAGCTAACTAAACTTATCGACCATGCGGTTTTACAAATGTATACTGTTTATAATGTTTTTTAAACACCAAACAGCTGATATCTTGAATTAATATACTATACCGATGTTTAGCCCTCCTTTACCAAGGTTAATTGTTCGTTATTCCAAGGCAATTATTTATGTGCTTGAAAGTGGGTTTGCTGAGCCTGGGTCCTCAGCGCTATGTGTTATGATTTGTCAGAGGCAAATACACTTGCATAAAGGCAAATTAATTATTTAGGGAGGAAAGGCTTAATCAAGGCAGTGGGCCTCTACAATAATTAGATTTCAGAAAGAGAAAGCAAACAGCAACACAATCCATGATTATTTATTATTCTCCCTCCTCTCCAAGTATCAGAATTAGATCTCTAGGCCTGAAAATACTCAGAGAATAGCATATACGCCCACGTGTACCTGCTCCTTGCCCTTCTGTACCATCTCTTTCCATTACTATAGCTGAAGGACTGTGAGAAACAGATCACTTAGAGCATTTTAGAGCAAATAATCCACTTGGTCATTCCTCAAGGCTCCAAAAAATAGACCTTTGAACAATGAGAGCTGGAAAATCCTGAGGCATCAGACATAGCTAATAGAGGATTCCGCTCCTGTTTTCCGGAGTCTTTGAAAACCAAAAGGCATGGTCTGCAGCACAACCTGTGACGAGGCATTTATTTTCATCTATTTGCTGTAAGCTGTTGAAAACTAGAAATATCAAATTAGATCAAATGTTTTAAAATAGGTTAAAATCGATCCTTTCTTGCATTTAGGGTTCTGCCCAAACAGTCCTCAGGTTAGGGCCTCTGCAGCATGAATATACATTGCATCATAAGAGGGAAAGAAAAGCCGTGACTGGTGATAATTACCGTTGCCAAACTAGAAGGCTAATTGTCAAAGGAGCTCCCTCCTCTCTGGGTGGGCGGTGGGACGTGGTTCCCTTTGCTGAAGGGCGAGGTGTGAACCAGCCGTCTCTGGGCAGAACTGTTTTTCCTTTCCATTCTTTCGTGATGTTTAAAAGCATTTCATCTCTAGCACAGCCCAATCAGGTAAAAATCCAGTGAGAGTTTTGTCAAACAAAGGCTTTATTGGGGATTTTTGTTTGGTTTGGTCCCTGCCAACCCTCTTTGAGAAATGGAAAATGTGGAAGCCCACAGGACACAGAGCCCTTGTGACTTTGGCCGAAGTTGCTGGCGTGTATTTATTCTACTGATCTTTATGACTCTGATCCAAGGATAAGCAGCACCTTCCTTAAAGAAACTCCAGGCCCTTGACTGCTTTTCTCTCGTCATTAACCCTCACAACTTCCTGGAGAAGCAGAGAAGAGACAGCTCTCGGCAACCCCCTTTTATAGCCTGAGAAGCTGAGGTTTGGGAAGGTTAAGTGACTTGCCCAAGGTTATTTAGCAAATTAGGAGAGGCCACCTGGGAATAGAGCTCAGGGTTCGTAGGTTCTGGGGCTGCAGCCAGGCAGCACCAGCCACAAAGAAGCTCTTTTGTGCTTGATTTTGTTGACATACCTATTTGTATAGAGAATAAGTCAATGTTTCAGTTCTTCTGCTCTGTCTTCCCCTTTTATGCCACACCAACACACACTGCTCCCCCCTCGCCCTTCATTAGCTGTTGGGGCAAAAGTATAGCTCTGGATTAGAAGCTGCAAATAAATTCGCTGATTTGCTGCAATGGTCTCAATGTAGTCTATTGTTTTAGGCCCTATTGCTTGGAGGTGTCACTCCTACTTCCTCTCCTCACTCTGAGAGGTGGGCTCATATACCTCATTATGGCCATATTAAAGAGCTCGTACAAAAACAACTACTCCATTGATATGGACTTTCTTTTTTTAAAAAAAAAAAACCTTTAAAGAAAATTTATTGCTATCATCATGAGGGAGAGTAAAGGTGGTGTGTAATTCGGAGAGAAGAATGAATGTCCTACAAACCAAGGTGTTTTGAGGGATGTATCAGGTTAGCATCCAGTCGTGGGACTTGGAGAAGTGGTGCCTTAGTGCTCAGGAGTGAGTCGTGTCAAGGTGGGGGGAAGAAAGAAACCACATCTTAAGGAATCCATTTTCCTGCCGGGTCACAGGGCTCAGCATAGAAGGATGACTCGCTAGAAGTTTAAAAGGGTGAACTCATGCAGAGACACAGCCTGTGGGGAGAAATGACCTGTCCTGAGGAAAGAGGGAGAGGCATATCAAAGTCCAGGAGGAAAGAAAAGAATACCATCTTCAGGGCAAGCCGTGCCTTCTCATTTGTGTACACACTGGTTTGTAAGTACAATAGATTCTTTGGTAAAATGCTTGTACCTCTGGGGCTGAGATTTTTTTAATTTTTGAATTGCAAGTGCTCCATCTAGTGGTCAGTTTCTAGAACAACAAGCCCGTCGTGTTAACTGATGTCATCCTTTGGATGCCAATTATTTAGTTGAAGATTTTTTTTTTTTTTTAAATGACTAATGCCTGCATCAATCATAGCAAGCTATTGAGAATTTAACTTCCGGCAGGCACAGTTGGCAGTGGCTTCCAAGAACTAAAAGTATCTGTATATTGGCAATTTAAATCAAGCATTTTTCCACTGCTGAGATCAACTTCCCTGATTCATTATTATCTAAAATTTAATTATCTTGACATTGTTTCTGGGGTGAACAAGATAGTCCCTCAGAAAATTTACCAAAATTTATGCTTAAATTCAACATTTAGTCTACCGTGAAAAAGGAGGAGAGTCAGGCATTCATTTGGCATTGGGTGACCAGCAAATGCATGAAGCTCTTTGAGTGTCTCAGCCTTGAAGGACATTGCTGCACGGAGGGAGGAGAGGAGTCTGCTGACATCTAAGGAGTCACAGAGGTCTGGTGTGGCAGCAATGAGGACCGCAACGGTCTCAGAGTGGGAGAATATCCTACCGATGGTATTTGAGAAAAATTCTTCTCGATGATATGAAGATGGCATTAGGTAACATCAAAATCAGATCCAGAATCTATTTTCACGTGTCCTACTAAGGCTTCAGCACCTCTGAGACTTGCCAATCATCCTTTATAATCAAAGAGAGCAGGCTTCCAGCTTATTTTCTTTTCCCAGGCAACAATACTGACCCATCCCATGAGGAGAACAGATTCCCTCCCTTCTTCCCTGTCTCTCTCAGGAGCCTACGTGATGTTTCCTTCTGCAAGGGCAGAAGGGCCTCCTTTGTTCACCTCAGACCCAATCTGTGGAACATAAAAAACAAGCCACCAGGTGAGAACAATAGCTAATTGCAAGATAACACAATGAGCTGAGTTCTTGTACCCCTCTGGATCATCACCCAATGTACTGAGCGGGTACCATGCATCAGGCACTGCACGAGGCAGGGTGGAGCAAAAGAGCATGAACAGAATCCTCCTCCTGTTCTCAAGACCTACCAGGGAAGATGCAAAATGGATAGACTTACCAGAGTAGATGGTGCGGTAAAGTGTCTTGTTACTTCTTTGTGTCTCCATGGTCTTCTTTCTTTGTAAAATGGGGATAGTAACACCACTGGCCTTGGAGGATGGGTTTGAGGGTTAAACAGAAAAACCCACACACTTAACACACTACCTGGTATGTAATAATCAATGTTATGCCACCAACAGCCTCCTCATCACCATCTTTTGGAAAATGAGAGTGCCAGACTTTGGGTGACACTTGGGGTGAACTTGGATGGCTGGCTTCTGGCAGGTAGAGATCTATGGGGAGAGCAGGGTGACATTCTATGTGAGGTTGCTTATCTGGAAAAAAAGCAAGGGGGTGAAAAAGCTCAAAAGAGAAAGGGTGAGTTTAGAGAACTCTAAGAAATATGGCTTGGCAGGAGGGCAGGTCTATGAAGGGAGGGTCAGCCTGTGGAATGGAGAGCTGGCACCCTGGGGCCAGAGTTGGCTTGAACTGGTAAGCAGGGGAGACCTAGGAAACGCCTAAAGCCAAAACCCATCTTCACATCTATGCATTGGTTAATTTTCACCTGGAAAAGAATATCAGTACCCGCCCCCTCCCCCACTAGGATTTGAAGTCTAAAATAAAATGACAGTCAGCAATTACTTTAAATCATTGCTCCCCACTATTTCTATCCGATAGAATCAAATACGTGAAATGTGATGCCAGCCGGTGTAGCCGGGGAGGGGCCCCTCACGGGCAGAGCTGGGGGCCCCTCGTCAGGCCATTTTGCCTTGGGCCTTTTGATAGGGGAAAGGAGGACAGAAAGGGGACAATTAGGGGAAAGGGGACCAGTCAGGTGGCAGTTACAACATCCAAATGACAGGTAGACACATTGATCTGGTGTGTCCCGACCAAGGTGACTCAGGAATGTACACACCATTACTCCCTGGTCTTTCTCCTCTGCAGCATGGCTTCTACTCAAGCAGAGAAATGGGAATCCCCATCATCAGAAGCCCAACTCACATGCCCTTTGCCCAATGCTCCCCACAGGAGAAACTGAAAGAAAATCCAAGTCTATTCCCTTTAAGACTGTGGCTCCTAGCCTTCCTACAGGC
This sequence comes from Leptonychotes weddellii, assembly GCF_054177405.1. Taxonomy (NCBI): domain Eukaryota; kingdom Metazoa; phylum Chordata; class Mammalia; order Carnivora; family Phocidae; genus Leptonychotes; species Leptonychotes weddellii. Next base: position 97,083,437 of record NC_138369.1, on the reverse strand, counting down.
AAAGTTTGGATGAAGGGTTGTAAGCACTGTTGACCTTTCCGAATGCAATGAGGATCTCAGTATGAAACCAGCTCCTGGTCTGAGGACAGCCTGTCTCAGGAGACCCCCTTTCCTCCTTTCACCAGGCTTGGGATGAATGGGCACAGCCTGAGACATAGCTGGTTGGACAAATCACCTCAGGAGGGGATGGAGAGGGGCTTCTGGAGAGGCCGGTCCCAGAGCTGTCTCCCCTCCCAGTTGCCTCTCCTCTGGAAAGTCTGCTGGTCTCCCTCTGGCCCAGCATGGCTATTGAGATAGGGGGATGAGTCTTTTGACAGGATCCATCGCAATGCTTACAACACATGGGTCAATCAATGCTCAATGCTTCTAATTTGGCTCATGAATAGAGTGGGGTAAGAAACGCCTAAAGCCAAAACCCATCTTCACATCTTCACAGCATTGGTTAATTTTCACCTGGAGAAGAGTATCAGCACCACCCCCCGGTACGCCCCTTGCTGGGATTTGAAGTCTAAAATAAAATGACAGTCAGGGATTACTTTAAATCACTGCTCCCCACCATTTCTGTCCGATAGAATCAAATACATGAATTGTGATGCCAGCCGGTGTAGCCGGGGAGGGGCCCCTCACGGGCAGAGCTGGGGGCCCCTCGTCAGGCCAGTTTGCCTCAGGAGCTTTATTTCTTCTTCTGCATGGCAATGGGGGGTCTGGGGACCCTGATAGTCTCAAATTCAATTCCAGTCTTAGAAAAAGCAAGTGCCAGGCATAGTCATATGGTCAATATTAGTCTTACCCCCAATCCTTTCCCCTCACTGATAACTCTGGACAACAGATTCAGGACTGTGGGAAAGGAAAACATGAGTCAAGAGAACATGCTAGCTGGGAGCCAGGAGCTGCCCTTGGGCGTCTGGGGCTAACACAGGCGGGCTTCTAGCAGATGGAGAGGGAGAGGCAGCTCCATGAGGGGACAGCTAGTGGTCAGATGCCTTTCCTCTCTGCTTGATCCACAAACCACAGAGAAAACAAACCCTGTGACTCTCTGGGAAATTGTTTCCTGGGCCAATTATCATCATCAACATGTTTATCAAATAAAAAATCATTTAAAAAAATATCTCTGTCTTATCAGACTTATATGAATATGTGGAGGGTGGTGCCAGGAGCTTTTTATAGGGGCTGAGCACAGAGGTGTCTGTGGCCACACACCCTTGTCTGGCCCTCTCCTAAGTGGTAGGAACAGTTCTCAGGCTTAGAATCTATAGGGAATGTTGCTGGGGACACTTGGCCTGAGGGACACTTTCGCAGAATATGGCATTCCTGGGCATTCACTCACATCCTGCCTGTCCTTCACCTCAGTGGAAAAAACAAACCATTGAGACATGATCCTGACCAGCCAGTAAGGCCCACTGACTAGCAAAGGAACTCATTCCTGTCTCTCAGTGAGGCGGATTCAAATCCACCCCTCACCAAAATAACCACAGTCCTTCCACAGCCCCTACTGTGTGCACCAAAGACCTGCTGCCCTGTCTTATTCTGTGGCGGGACAGGGGGCGGGGGGTGCTGGCAGGGTGAATGTCTCCAAGTCCTTCCCACTGACTTGGCCGAAGCCCCTTAGCCTCCTGGTCCATGCTGTGCAGGAAACATGGTCCACGCTCTGAGCATTCAACGGGCCTGAGGCAGGGATGAGGGGGAGCAGACTCCTTAGATGCCCCGTTGCTCCCTGGAGCACAGAGCGGAAGAAGCCCGACTCGCTGGGCTATAGCAGGTGGAAAGGAAGCCCACCCGTGAGCAGCCCGGGCCTGGACAGAGTTGCAGGCTCCTGTTACTCATAATCCTTTGGGAGTGTTGATCTCCTTCTGCAAATAAGCCTGTTTTCTGAGGATCAGTTCTGAGAGGGTGCCAGGAAGAATAGGAGAGCTTCCTTTCAGTTTCCTTTCTCCCTCAAGGCCGCCTTCTGGAACAAGAAGCTGTCACCAGCCTTACCTGGATTCCCCTCAAGAAGAAAGAGATGGGGTACTATTTCCTCCTTCAGGATAAATATTTTACCTGATGTATCAAAGCCAAAATCTTTGGGCCCTTCATCTCATGACTTTGAGCCAGGGTCTGTCCTTCATACAAACCTGATACTGGATTTAAAGGTCAGCACGTCTTCTTTTGTGGTAGGGCGCAGGGGTCTCAGACAGGAGAGGGAGAGAGAGAGAGGCATAGGGGCTATTTACTTCAAATCCCCTAGAAGGAGGCTTTGTCACTACTCTCTAGAGAGTGATCACTATTGTTTTTACATTTGGGGCCTTAATCAGATGCTCCAGTATCTTTCTTTTATTGCTCGTCCCCTTGTCATCCTTAATTGAGCCTGCCATGGCATTAGATAATTACATTCAGCCTCCCCGGCTCCCCCTTCACAAGCCTTCTTGGAAGGCTGAGCTCATGACTCATCTTTCTCCGATATAAAGTGACTCTCTGAATTCATCAATACCTGACATGGGGCTGCCCCCATCCCCATTAGGCACCGCATCATTGACTCGTTGGTTAATTTCAGGATTTGGTTCAGCGTCATAGGAATGGTTGCAAAATTTTTGTGACACCAGGCTCTTGTAGCCCATCAGTTCATACAGGACCCAGGAGTAACCTCCAATATTAAGTATAGTTTAGTCCTTGCAAATTCCTAGGTGAATAGCGCTGGCCTGGGAATGAGCCACAGATGAGCCACAAACAGGGCCAGTGCTCCTCCCAACCAACCGCTTTGTCTTCATAGGGTCAGGCTGCTGCGTGTTCAGGGGGCTGTCATGAAACCATTGCCTGCCCCCTCTTCTGGAAATGTCTGTCCCTCTACTCTTACCTGCCATAAACCACTGCTACTGGGGTCCTCATCTGTCTCAGCTCTCTCTCCTCTTCTCTTCCCTTGGAAAGCCACAGAATTCTGAAGACTAGAGGTGAGGACCCCAAGGCCGACAGCGATGACTTCCTTCTTGTTATTGGCAGAGCCTACACATCTGGGTTGTGCTTACCCCAGACCCTCTCATCCCACAGGTATGGTGTGGTGAATCTGGAGTCTCCACCTTTCCGGTCCATGCCTCCCGGCCTCCGGACCCTTCACACACTGGGGTCTCCATCCCACACTCCTCCAGCCCTTCCCCGCAAGAGTCCTTGGATAAGTCGACCCTGAGGGATAAGAAAGTCTTATTTTTATAGGGGCCACGTAAGGAGCAAGTTGACTTTGCACTCAGTTCAAATTCAGAGTGTGTTCTCTCACTGAAGCAATGTTTTCAAAGGAATGTGTATTTTTATTACTAGGAGGAATATAGTTCAGCTCTATTATGGTACCTGTGAAATGGTCTAGACAGCAATCCATTATCGAGCTGAAAGCTGTCTATAACCCAGTTTTGCACGGGAGCCCAACATTCCTCCTGACCGAGCCAAGCTTCTGCCTTCTACTTGACAGAAGCAACCTTTGGCAGCACAGGGTATGGGCTAAGACACCCCCCTGGGACCCCCACTGCAGCAGAGAGGGTCCTGGGACCTGGTACCAAAAGTCCGGGTTCCACTGCTAATCTGTCCACCTTGGACACTGCTGTCCTCTGGGAGACTCTGTCTTTCCTCAAGGGCAAAACGAGAATGGTGTGAAGGTGAAGAGACGTGATCATTGCAAAGAACCTCGGAGACAGTAGGTGTGCAAGAACTGTTGGATGAATATGAATTCCAGCAGAATAATAAGAGATACCTTGAGATCCTAAGGTCATTTACAGGTTGTGCAACTCTGTCATCACTCTCTTGGTTTCCAAAGACTGATATCTCCCCGCCCCCTTCAAATCTCACTCAACTTCCAGTCGCCGGCTCCTCCTCATCTGACTGGGGACTGTTCCCGTGCCCTAAGTCTTACACCTTTTGCTTTGTGTTGGAGACACTGGCATGCCCGAGACCAGAGCAGCCACTCCGCACCCCCACCCTTGACTCAGAGAGGAGATGTGAGGAGCTTTGCCAGACTTAGCAAATGCAAATACAGGGCATCCAGTTAAATCTTACTTTCAGTTGAACGACAAATATTTGCACAGGACATTCTTAGAATTAGAAAAATGACTCATTGTTTATCTGAAAGTCGGAGTTAATTGGGCACCAGGTATTTCGTGTCAGCCCTAGGCACAGAGTGTGTTCGTATCATGTACGTGATGGGTCAGATGTCCTCAGGACAGCGTCACTGAATGATAAAACTCTCTTCAACCCTGAGCAGATTCAGGATGTCTCGGGGGCCAGGCTTGTGTCTCCCTTCCCCCAGGGATAGCCCTCAGCCAGCGATGGGTGGAAGTTGGAGGATCAATATCTCAGCCTTTTCGTCCCTGGGTGAGGGCAATACATCAGAGGGGTGGCTTCTCTTCTACACTGTCCACAAGTTCTGCACTGGGACTGAGCCCCGAACACCCACAGGGGTAACCATGAGCAGTGAACCCATTATAGGCTTCTCTCTTCCCTTCTCTGTCTCACTTCCTGACTCTCCCAACAGTGCTCCCTGGGCCACCTCCCAAATAAACTCTCTGCCCAGAGATCCATGACTCAAGGCTGGCTTTTGCAGGCCCCCCCACCTAAGACAAAGCTGAATGTTCTTTCTCTCTCTCATGGCAGACTGTCCAGCCATCTCAGCCCTCAGAAATCACCAAAGGTTAAACTCAAACGGTGCTTCCAGAAAATACAGAACCGGGAACCCAAGGATGATATCAGGAGTGCTAACACACTGATTGGCGAGGTCTGTAGAGACGCCAACAACCAAAGGAGACACCCATGGGAGAAGAGCTCAGCCTTGCTCTCCCATCACCAGCCTACCACACCAGGAGCCATGGAGTGGAAGAGCCAGTGTTCTGTGTTCGTGGAAGAAGGTTGGCATCCCACTTCCCGTCCTGTCCTTCTGGAAGTTAACCCTGCAGCCCAGTCACAGATTATCACTGCCGAGGCCATATGCTCTCCAGGAGCTGTCCTATGAGAAGATTCTAGGATTCCGGGGGGGCGGGGGGGGGGCGGGTCAGCTGTCCTAAGACACTGGGAAAGGCAAGGGTTTGAAGCCAGAGCAATCTGGGCTTAAATCGTGGTCTGCCTCTCCCTACCTGTGATCCTGGATGAACAGCCTCTGTTTGCTCACCTACACAATGAGAGTGTGATGACTCTCTTGGGTGAATTACATGAAATAATGTATGTTGGGGCCAAACGCTGTGTGGCAGTCAGTAAATTACTCCTTCCCGATTGTAACGTACCAGCAAAACCAAGGGGGCAAGAACGTGCTCTGGTATAATGCTGTCAGCGCCCTGGTAGCCATCCCAAGCCCTGTCTCTCACTCAGGCTGGAAGTCAGGCAGGGATCTCGTTAATTGATTCAGTAGCCTTGTCCTGCTCAGCTCTTCCCCCCACCTTGCCTTTCTCCTGGCTATCAGGGAGGTTCTGCAAAGATTGCCACCAGCAAGGCCGTCCAGCCTTATTCTAGAGCAGATCCCACCAGTAATTTGCTGTGATGGATAGTGTGCCTCAAACTGCGCGTGTAATTGTGGTAAGCAGGCAGAGCAGTGGAGCCACCGTGTTTAGGAAATTCAGACTTGCAGGGAACACGGCACTGCCTAAGCCACAGTCATTCCAAAATTAGACCTTTCCTCTACTCCATCATTACATGGGCAAGCAGTCAGAACACTTCCTGAATACGAACCACATATCAGAAGTGATTTATGGAAACATCCACATGTGCATGGATGGCTGGCAGAGGGAGGGAGGGAGCCTCGGGGTTGGCCCCAGACCTCACCGCCACTCTGCACATCTCTGCCGAGACCAGGCACTGATCGCCTCAGCCGCAGCCCTAGCGGAACGACGGCTGCCCCTCTACCTCGGGGACGGGGAAAGGCCACCGTCCACTGGGGACAAGAAATGTAAAGTCCTTTCAGTTCACAGACTTGCCAGACCATAAGCCCCCTCGCCATGCATGTTAATAGTTCAGATGCCCTGGGTCCTGCCCTAAAGGCACTGATCCAGTGGGACTAGCTCGGGGCCAGAGCATCTGTGCTGAACAGGCTCCCTCAGTTGGTGGTTCTCAAACCGTGGCTGTACATGAGAGTCACTGGGGAACCTGCAACTATCTGGTGCCCAGGCCCCAGCCCAGACGGGTGACATCAGGGCTGCTGGCTGTGGCACCCAGGGATGGGGGCTTTTTTAAGAGCTCCAGGTGATGGCAGTGTGAGTTTGAGACTCAGTGCCCAGGTAATTTGTAAAACAGACACGTTTGGGAAATACAAGTTCAGGGACAAAAGCCTAACTAGGAGAACTGAGTGCTTTATTTATTTGTCATCAGCAAACTGTAATTCAGCCTATCTGATGTCTTCGGCAGATAAAATCAAGTTGTGGGGGCTGATTCCAAGCATTTGTTCTGAAACCGGGCTGATCCTTAGACTCACCAAGTTTACTCATTTTTCCAATACAGTTCCCCAGATCTCAACTCCCATAGTTATATACTTTTTAAAGGCCCCATACGTCATTTGGATGCTCCTCAGGATCTGGGAACCAGTGGCTTCAGAGAATTTATAAAAGGTTTAATCTTTTGATTTATAATTATGTAGGAGACATGAGGGTTTGAGCCACAAGGAAATTTAACGGTGACTGAACATTTCTAGACATATTTTTATTTTTTAAATTTTTGTTAAACAAAAAGATGTTTGGTTGATGACTAGAAATCCTAAAATAGATGTCATGCTCTAAATTTCTAATTTGGTGTTTCCTTAACTCTTGAGCCCTCAGAAGCCGTGGTAAGGTAACTCCACCGCTCAAGTTGATTTTCCCATCTCGGGGCCACTTCTAGCCAAAGCAAGAAAAGGCTCGAATCTCCTCCCTTCCCTGTCCAATCGTCACCGGGGGGGGGGGGGCAAGGGGGTAAATTACCGAATCGGGCGATCCCTGAGGTCCCCAGAATCATCTCCTGGGTGCGGTGCTGTTGCAGGCCAGTTATTTCCTGGGGGTGCGCCCCCTGGTGACAGCGTGCGGGATAACTTCTGATTAGTGCACCAGGAGGGCCTTTGCGCTGCCTCCTCCGGGGGTCAGGATGTGTGAGGCTTGGATTTATCTCAGTCAGGCTTCTCTGAGCCACGCATTTCTCCGCGAGTCTCCCAAATTTTGTTTTCAGCCCTGCCAAGGGCAGATTAAATGGCTACATGAATGGGAAAATGGAGGAGGCTTTGAAACAGATGGTTGGCTGTGCAGGCTCAGCGACTTGCCAGGCCCTGGATTGTGCTGCCATATGAATGAAAATCCCACCGTGGCTGGGTTTTTATTTCTCCAACCTATGGATGACAGCCGTTCCCTGGTCCCCCTGGCAAGGCAGCCTGGAGCAGTTACCTGCTATTATTTGCCTCCCAACAGGGCTCAGCTTCTCGCCTCTCTGGATTTTCCTGGTTCCTTTCTCTGAAAAGGAGTGCCATTCTAGACTAATTTCCTGATGGTGTAAATGATTTAGCAGGGCTGATGAATATCAATAGAGCTGCAGATGGGTTTAAGGCTCCTAATGAATGTGACAGTCACCAGTGCCAAATATTTTTCCAACTTGCATTTAGGATGAAAACATGCTTGAATAGTGCCCACAAAGCTTACTTCTTTAATTATGCATTATACATTTTAAAGTCAGGAGACAGGTGTCAGCAAATTATGTCACAGATGAGAAGCTGTGTACAGGGCCATGCGCTGACTGCACGCGAGCCACAGAGCCCTGGGTTCAAATCCCAGCTCTGCCGCTAACAAGCTGTGTGAATTTGAAGAGGTTATATAATTTCTCAAAACTTGATAGCAAAATGCAGATAATAATACTTGCCCTTAGGCATTTTAAAAATAATGAGCATGGGGACATGTAGCATGAGCAGCATTCATAATTCAACAAATAATTATTATGTCCTACTATGCAGAAAGGGGTGCACTGCGTGCTGGGGAGTCAGAAGATTCTGGAAACTCATAGGTGAAGGAAACAACTAGATCAATGGTATGCCAAGGGCAGGACAGAGAGAGCCCCCCCTCCCCCCAGCCCCCCAGCCTCAGGCAATAGGGTGTGTGTTGTCTGCAGAGACATGTTCCAACAATTCTAAACAATATCAGTGATGAGATACTCTTTCCCGCAACAATTTAGACCAACAAAAAAAATCACTTGTTGGTCTAAGTTCTAGAGAGCTCTTGTGGTTATTATTGGGTATAAATACTATATATGTAAGGTTTGGAATATCTCATTTTTAAAATTACTTATCCTCTAATAAACATTGTATTCTATCTGGAAGTTAATTGGAAGAGCTGCCAATTACACAACGGGCCGCCCCGCCCTGCCCTCGCCCCCCAACATACGTGGATTCGGCCCCAGGAGTTGGTTCCAGAGCAAGTTTGCAACCATTGGAAACTGTTGGAGCAACTGGTTCTAGAGCAGGTTTTGCCTCTGACCCTGGTGGTAGCATCTTTTCCTGCATTTAAACGGTAGATTTAAAACAAACAATAGCTGCTCAGTGATTGCAAAACCACACACATAAAGATCTTTGAAGTATAACGATTCTGTCATTTATGCAGAGATTCTGTGTTTTAAATTGAAAATAAGGAAAACTGAACGGTGAGGTATAATATTTTGTTTTGCAAGTGCACATTTTAGTTCATACCTGACATGTACTGAATTCAAATTCTCTTTAAATTTGCAATTCACCTTCTTTTTAAATTATTATTTAAATTATTAATTATTTGCTTTAAAACTAAAGAACAAATCAAGAAAATAATGATTATTGCAAATTATTAATGTGATAATTGCTGAAATTAATTACTGAAAATAATTTTATCCTACAAAGAAGGGAGTGTTAAGCAATGATTCACTCCAGATGTCAAATATGCAAGGTACCTCACTGCATTGAATTAGACGGTTTATTTTTTAAAGATTGTAAATTGACATAAATGATGGTCCTTCCTCTTCCAACACGGCCCTACTCAAAGACAGAAGTTCATGATGGAAGAACTAAGGTGTCTGTAGTCCTTCCGAAGATCTGACTCTGGGGCCCTTTATATATATCAAGCCTGAACCTGGCATCTTACAGACATTATTTAGGCTTCTCAGTGGTACAGTGAGATGCGTATGACTATTGCGATTTAAACAATGAAGAAATCAAGGCTGGGAGTGACATGGCTGGAGTTGACACCATGGATTTACCTGGTTCTGAAGCTTGTTCTCTTAACCACCATGCCATCAAAAGGAGGGACGCGGAGGCTAACATTTCATTTCTTGACTAGATTGCTGGAGAGGCTTTAGGACAATGAGATGCTAGACTTTGCTTGTCTAAACAACCATGCAATTAGACAAGACACTGATGCTCACAAATCAAATCAGTCTCTGAGCTGAAATGCCGCACAGAAATTATGGAGAACCTCTTCATTCACAGAGAACAAAGCTGAGGCCCTGAGAAATTCTTGCACTAACAATCACATGACTATTACTGGAGCAAGAAACCAGGTTTTTGTCCACCTACACCATGCTGCCTCTGGGCGTAAATTATACACAATAAGCTCTTTTTCCCTTTCCAGTTCTCTCACTCTTATTTCCACAGGTTTGGGCTTGGGAAGGGGAGACTCTAGATGCATGACGCTTTAGCTTTGAGAGAGCAGGATGACAATGTTGCCGATAGAAAGGAGAGGTGTGTGGACCAGAGTTACTGCAGGTACCTTGGCTGGGATGACTTGGGGTATCTACTACTCTCCTTGGGATCTACTATTCAACTTCTCAGACACTGCTTGATATTGATGGTGATAACCTGCTTACACCTGGAGAAAGCCTCACCTTTCCTTTCCATGTAGAAACATGGGAGGGGCTTATGTAGAACCATGCTCTTTCTTCTCTTCTTGAGTTGTCTGTTCCTAAGAGGTTTTACAACATTGTTGCAGCCCAGTTCATTGCCTGCAAGTTGGTTTCTCCATGTAGAAAATGAGCCCCTAGCTTAATCATTACAAACTTTGCACATGATTATTGTTAAATGCAAGTTCCCAAGCTTCACCCCAGAAGCTCTGATCCAGTAGGTCCGAGTGGGGCCCTTGAATCTGCATTTTCAATGAAAGTTTGTTGCAGGTATTCTATAAACTCCACTTTCAGACGCTCCGAAACAATGACATTGTTCTTCAATTCTTCCCAGCTCTTTTCGAATGACGGGTCCTCAGTAAGTGTCTGCTGATTGGAAATTAAGGCCACTTTTATCCTTCTACTGCACATATACACTATTTGGAAAATTTCGTGACTACCTCAGACTAGGCTTATTTTAATGAACACGGATGTTGATTCTAAAAGCCATCACTCTCAGACATCATTCATAGTGGGCTTTTTTTGTTGTTGTTTTTTAAAGGATCCTAAGGTAATGTGTTAAAGGAGAAGTTGCTTAATCAGCAATCTGATTTAGAAAAGCATTGGCAACTTTTATTTCATTAACTGTTAGGAAATAGATTGAAAGGTAGAGTAAGAAATCATAATCCATATGTAGGTACTTTTAACAACAAAAAAGATTTAGCTTAGAAAAAAAAATGCATTTCCCTTTCCTGATAATATAAAGTCCTCATAATATTTGCAATGTCAAAAAAAGAACTGACTAGCAAGATTCAGAGAACCCAAAGTCAAAGGAAACCCAACAGTCATTTTTGCAATAATGAGACCTCCCAAGCATAACAGAGGTGGCAGAAATTGGAACCTGATAGAGTCTAGGAAATCTAGGATATTCTCTTAAAATTAAAAAAAAAAAAATCCTAGGGTTCTTCTGCCAGTTTTTGTGACAGTCATTATTTTTACCCTTACATCAAAGTTTTAAAAGATGAGTAAAACAATAGGAAGCATATGTTTCTCTAACATTTGTCACCAGTTTGTGAGACGAGGACTTGGTGATTTGCTCTATATGTTATTACAGGGCATCAGACAAGGTCTTTACCAATTATTATAATACCTCCTGGCTTTAGTGGACTGCTGGTGGGGTTTACCATTATTTTCAAGAAATTCTGGTTGGAAATCCATTTGTCTTATGTGACTTCATAAAAGAATTATTGTAGAACCTGAAATTGAGCCACTTGGAAGTTTGGTGAGCAAAAGTAAACTTCCTGTTTTAAAAGAATTTCACCTAAAAGCTAAGGCAAGCCATTCTAAACCAACCATCTGTGTGGGTCTAATTTTAAAATAAGGATAATTCAAAATTCAAAACTCTCAAGAGCCTTCTTTATCATGCTCTTCCAATCATGCCCTGTCTAAAGCTCTTTGAACTTTGCATCTAAATTCCTTAGAGGTGGGACTCCTGGGTGGCTCAGTTGGTTGAGCGTCTGCCTTCGGCTCAGCTCATGATCCCAGGGTCCTGGGATGAGTCCTGCATGGGGCTCCTTGCTCAGAGAGGAGTCTGCTTTTCCCTCTGCCTGCTGCTCCACCTGCTTGTGTGCTCTTTCTCTCTCTCTGACAAATAGATAAAATCTTTACAAAACAAATAAATTCCTTAGGGGTGCTGCTATCTCTTGAAATAGCGGAGACATGTTTCCTGGTCATCTGCTAGGCTCAGTCTCAATTTATTCTGACCAAGTGAGGAGTCAGATTAGGACCAATCACATACCTTGAAAAGAACATCTCTAAATCCCAAGGTAAAAGAGCAAAGACAATATAACATTTTAATTTCCCTTGATATTAAAGAATATTCTGAAGACGCCGGTTTAAAAATAGAGCGACTAAAACTTAAACAGACTTACATTTTTCAAAATGAACCACAGTGGGAACAAAAATAGAAGAAAATTCAACTTCAGGACATAATCTCCTTGGCCCTCAATTTCTCTAGATCAGATCTCCTACAGAGTGGGGGAAATAGCTTTCTTCATAAGAAATGCTGGCTAACTTAATTTTTTTCCACAAGTAATGCTGGATGTGAAGATCTCTGTCACCCACACTTTCAGGAAAAAAGAAAATGGAACACAGGAACATTATCTTGTGTTTACATTTCATGATGACTTGTTCCTCAATTTACTTGAATTTACAGACAAAACAGCCCTTCGGCAATTCATTCATCTAAAGCAATGAATTGTTCCCACAGTAGACGACCAAAAAATTAAGTGGTTCCAAAAGACTGTATTTTTATTCAGGCTTTTAAAATGAGCCCCAAATGAATGTGGAGTCTTATGGGGTGTGCCCCTCTTTCTTTAAGCTATTAAACCTAATCTTGCTCTTCCCTGATGTTTGCAGATGTAAGAGCGTATCAGAGGCCTTGTTCAGACATACCTGCAGGCTCTCCCTGTCTGAAAAGTTCCAGACCTGGTCTGGTGGAAATCACAGCAGACTGGGGGTCAGGGGATTCATCTTAGGCCTTCTGCTTTATCTGTATGACTCTGTCTAAGTCATTTAACCTCAATGTCCACATCTATAAAACGGGGAGACTGGCTCAATCCTTTTAGCTCTAGCTTTCTAGGTTGTATGACATATCACTTGCAAAGTGCCTTCACTAGTCAAAAGAAAGATACAAACCTCCAAATAATAGGAACCTGTATGACTGATAAAGATAATAGCTAACATTCACTGAGGCCCTGCGACATGCTAAACAAAATGTTAAGTGCTTCGCACTTACCACACTATTGGAAAATAGGAAGTTGTTTTTTTTTTTAATTCTACACATTTCAGTGTAGAATGCTCCAGAAGCTTTAATTGCTTTTATATACACTGCTTGACTCAGCCAATATAAAAATCACAGTTATGTTATGACATTTATATATCAACTTAACAAGATGGAAGGCATCAATGATCAAGGTAAATCTTCAAAGTGACTTATAAAGAGAAATCTCTTTTTATAAATATTCAATGTAACATGGTAGAAACACATTTAATATGCAGATATGCCAATTTCACTTATCTGAAGAATATGAGACATATAAAGGGCGCAGGGCCCCCACAAGTGACAGTCCAAACTTCTTCCTGGTAATGAATTTGTTGAGGTTAAAGCATCCTGAGAATGGGAACATTGATAATAAAATATTACCCAATGTTTACAGTTCAATTTCAGTGAATGCTGGTTTCCATCTCAAAACAGAATACCAACTTGCAAAGTCTTGCCAATATTCCATGGAAAACTTGGTGAACTAAATTTGCTCAAGTCCAACAGATCTCACCCTTTTGTGACTTTTTTGGCATCTGCACCTCCAGCCACTTGAAAATGTGTACTTGAGCCAACCAGCACATAGCAGAATGAGACCAGCTAACTTTGCACACTTGAGGTATTTCTGGTAGCCAACATGTTGCTAATGGAAACTTTTTGATCCTTGAAAAGCAAATTAAGTAACAAGTTATAATAAATCATAAATACATGTGATGATAATTATCAATCAAAATTCTCTCATCATGAATTAAAGAAAATGTGTTGTAGATATAGAATGTTCAAAATTTTATAAGTTGTGCCTGAAATGTTGTCTTTTACACTAAAAAAAAAAAAAAACAAAAAACAACTAAAGATAGTGGAGTTCAACTTCATCATGAAAGAAAGTGAAATTCTATACCTAGAGGAGGCATTTAAGATCATCAGTGTTAGTTTAGTTTCAAAATTTTACTAAGCAAAAAGCAATGTCCACATACAGGAGTATGAACATGCCCCTCACCCCTGCCAAACATGAAACTTAACTCCCTACATGCAAAGCTGTAGTATAATGAAAAGGAAAAAGGTTAGAATTATTGTTATTCTTTCCAGAACTTTTAAACTTCAAGATGTTTAAATTAAAATTCAGGCCTGAATGTCTTGGGGGCAGAATTGGGTCCTTTTATAATGATCCAATATAGTTGTGTCTCCACCTTCTTCAATCTCTGGCAGACATGTGACCTTGCAGAAATATACTACAAAAGGGATGAAAATTATTGAATAGAGTGTTTTCTTGCTCCTTTCCTTCATGCCTCACCTACACAATTCAATGACCATCTACATACCAAAACTATGTCAACTATTCACAAGAAAATATTCATAGTGTCCTAACAGACAGAGGGATTGAGCCCACCTACTCAAAACTGGGCGGATACAAGTGAGCTTGGCACAGAATTCTTGTATCACACCAGTAAGGTGTGCAGTTTAAGGGATCTAGGGAAGGGCTCTTGCTCTAAGAATAGCCACTGTTAATGTACCTTTGTACAACTTTGTACACCTTTGTCCTCAAACCTGACATTTTTCTAACAGTACTTTCAAAGATACAGGGTGAAAGTCTGGGAGAATCCATTCATTCATTCATTTTTTTTTTTTTAATTTCAACAAATATTTATTGACTGCCTACCATTCCTCTAGGAGGAAGTCCTGGGGATACAAGAAATAAACAACGAATAGACAAAGTGTCTGCCCTTGTGAAATTATATAACAATGGAGGAGGCAAAGGTGGAATAGGATATAACCAATGCGTTCACGTGAATGAATTTTACCAAGTTACTTTCTCCTATACTGGTAACACCTGGGGTACAAAGAGAGAACTGGGCACTTGACTGGGGAAACGAAATATAACTGTGTCCTCATTCCTTAACTTTTCTCTGGTCTATGTCCTCTTCGATGGTGTCACTCTAAAGTTGTGTATTTGCCACTAAGACATGTTAGAAAGACATTTAAACTTTTATGTGGAATAACAGTGCCAAGTATTGATCCGTGTTTTTTTTTTTCTCTTGGTGTTTCCTTTTTTCACTAGTAGGGAAAAACTCAAATTCACGTCGCTCTTTAAAACTACTTTCATTAGAGTCTTAGAGTTTTTCATAAAGGTTTACGGGGAGGAAGCTAAGCAAAGGGCTTGATGTTTAACTAAATGAAGTCAAGGCCCTTATATAAGAGTAAAGTAACAGAATGAAGGTAGGCCACAGAGCCGGTGTGTACATTACAACTTTAGGTGAGTGAACTTGATTTCTAGCAATAAACATTCTATCAAACTCAATTTCCTTTCACAAACTTATAGTGAGTAAATGCAATTTCCCATTCCAAGCAAATATGTCTCTGAGATTAAGGATATAGTCCAGAGAAGATAACAATAAACTTTAGAGTCAGCATTTCTCCAAGGAAATTCTTGCAAACTAGTCGGAGAATGATTTAATGGCAACAAGATACGGAATAAATATAAACACGGGGGAAAAAAGACCTTCACTCCAACCTTGCTGTTTGTATTCTTAGTGTATGTTCAAAGTAAACATCTTACACTTTCTGGTCATTGTAGATTAAGATGGTCTGGCTAACTCAGTGCTTTGTATTCGCCAAGCCCGGTGCCAACATTCTTCAAAGTTTTTCAT
Organism: Leptonychotes weddellii; assembly: GCF_054177405.1. Taxonomy (NCBI): domain Eukaryota; kingdom Metazoa; phylum Chordata; class Mammalia; order Carnivora; family Phocidae; genus Leptonychotes; species Leptonychotes weddellii. Next base: position 97,068,176 of record NC_138369.1, on the reverse strand, counting down.
TAAACTGATCACTAAAGCTTGTGATCCTCTAGCTTTGATCACAATTTCAGCCAAAGCTAAATCAAATAAGTTTCGGAGGTCTAACTTTCTATTTCCATTACTCCTTAGTGTCAACCTGATGCTTTCAGCTGGGTGCTTACTGCCTCGGGGAACAAGTGATGGTGCCTAAAGAGAGAAACAAGGCATTTTCTCTAATTTGTTCCAAGGTCCAACCCTCAAAGGAAAACCCAAAGGATGCTTGTGCAGAAACAATGTAACAGACTTGTGAGGTGGTTTGATTCTGTAAGGGCAGGGCTTACTGCCCAGAGGTTAGAAAAGAGTCCCTGGAGTGGTGGGGCGGGGGGCGGGGGGGTGTGGAGGGGGGCGGGGGGGGGTGGAGCGGGGAGGAGATGCTCGGACCCAGGAAGGGGGGCCTGCAATCACAAACCCCGGGGAATGGAAGAAACCTATCCCTCTTTCCTGGGCAAAGCATGGGGAGCGGCACTATCCCAGAGTGGAAATGGCTACCCCTCGTATCAACATAAATTTGCCAGAGGCAACCACAGGGTGTGCCCCTGCCCAGGGTGGGGTGGAAGCAGCAGACTCATGCTCTTATGCCCAGGAGATGCATGAATTAGTGGAGACACATGCCTTGCAGTGGGGTGTGAGGATGACATAGCAGCAAGGATCAGACAGGAATGAGGTCATTTCAGGGATGCCAGCAGGAACATAAGATGAGTCAGATCTCATGGATAACCTCCTCAGCATGGCTCCATCGCTGCGCCTTGGTATCATTTAAATTCCCAATAACTTAGGGCAACCTCTGGGAAAGAGGTAGAAAATACTCTTTATTGACTAAGGCTAAGATTTTGCCACCCAGTGGGATGGAGTATGAAATAGAAACCGAGTTGAGTTATAGAAAAATAAAGTTCCATTTCGTGCACTCCTAAATTTATGGACAATATCCTCACCTGATATGTTTCTCATAAAGAGATTGGTATTTCAGCTGAATCAGGATTATTTGATGGTGGTTCTGGGCAGAGACTTGTTTTAGTAAACGGATTTTCTGTCTTTTATTCACATGGTTTTGTTTTGGTTGGTTGGTTTGAAGGAATCAAGAGGAAGAGAAGGGGATCTCTTTAAATTAGAGTGGAAAGTAGGAGTGGCTTTTCTGAAGTTACCAGTTTGAATCTTAGATTGGCAAAGCTTTTACTAGATAAGCTAACAAAGTCTGATAAAATTAGAATCGTGGGGATTAAAATTCTTTGGTATCAAATTTAACCTTGCTCTCAAAACTGTTATAAAAGTTTAAAAAGTTGACAGTAATCAGTGACTTTGCAACCTTAGCTATACATCAAAATCATCCATAGGACTTTCTGTAAATAGATATACCCAGGACCTACCGAATCAGAGTCTCTTGGTGGGGCCTTGTTCTTAACTAAGCCTTTCTGGGCAGGCATTTTTAAAAATGTCATAAGGCTCAGGAACAGCTAGTGTAGTGTCGATGGAGGTGTGAGAAACCTCTTCTGATCCAACAGGCTACAAGTATTATCAAAAGCCATGGAAAAGGACATTAGTGCATTTAATTAAAAAATTTATTAAGCACCAATAATCTGATGGGCTCTCTAGCAATTAGAATGTACAGATAAATAACCTTTTAAGACTTGCATGCAAGATAAAATGCTTTCAGCTTCAACACCTCAATGGGAGCAGTGTCACATAAAACCAAAGATGAGCTAAAGTTTAGTTTCCCTGCAAGAGTTGAGCTGGGACTTTCCTCAGAAGCCCAGAACCAAGCACGCCTCCTGAATTCTTCCACTCACGTGTCCATTCCCTGCTCAACTCAGAAGCCTGGCACCCCTCTGTTACTGGCAGGGGGTTGTCAGGGCTGTGGTGGTAAGAGCTGGAACTTTAATAAGCAGTGATGCCTTCTCGCTCTCATGCAGTGGTGAGTCCTAACTCTCTCCCACGAATTCCACCCGCCCTGAGTAGTACTGTCAGCCATGTCTGGGATCCCGTCATGCTCCTGATGCCGACGGCCACAGGGATTCAGCAGGTGTCAGACCTTTTCTGACAACTCCGTACGAGATAACGTCTCCAAAGTGCTGCACTGACCATGTCACTGTTCTGGAGCCTTCAGTGGGTCCCCACTGCCTGCAGATGACCCTCAAGACCTTGAAGATCTGACCTACCTGTTCTAGCTTGTCCTACTTCAGCCCTGCAGTAATTCTCCCCTAGTCAGACAGTCTTATTATATCTCAAATGCTTGCCCACCCCTAAGCCTTTGTTCTTGCTTTTACATCTGCCTGGAATTTCCTTCCTTTTATCTTGGGCCACTGATAAACTACCCATTCTTTCAAGCCCATATCAAATGCTCCCTCCTCCTTAAAGACTTCCATATTAGCTTGCTTGGGCTACTGTAATGAAGTACCACAGGGTGGTTTTAAAAATGATGTTTGTTTTCTCACAGTCCTGGAGGCTGGAAGTCTGAGGCTAGGGTGTCAGCAGAGTTGGCCCCTTCTAAGAGCCATGAGGACAGGCTCTGCGCTAAGCTTCTCTCCCTGGCTTCTAGATGGCCCCTTTCTCCATGTCTTCACATCGTCTTCCCTCTGTCCATGTCTCTATCCAAATTTCCTCTTCTTATAAGGACACCAGTCATACCGGATTAGGGCCCCCCTTTACTGACCTCATTTTGACTTAACTACTTCTTTATAGATGCTATCTCCAGATACGATTACATTCTGAGGTATTCGAGGTGAGGATTTCAACAGATGAGCTTTGGGGACAACACACTTAAATCCATAACAACTGTATTCTGGTTGCTCAATCCACCCAGAAGTGACCTGTCCGCCCGTGTGCTGACTGTCTCTACCGCACGTAACACTTAGCAGCAACTGGATTTTATCTTTGTTCCTCAACTGGGGATGGTCACATTATACTCTACATGGTGAACATTTATTAGAGTAGAAGCTGCTTCACAGCCCCCCACTCACAAATTCCACATATGGGTGGTCCCTCACAGCCTCTGCAAGCCTCCCCCTTCCCTGCCCCAACTCTGAGAGCCGGCAACAATCAGGCCTCTCTCTAGAACCAATGGGTTTCTACTCTAAGTGAGTTGTGAGTTCACCAAGAATCTGTTATTTTTGAGCCCTAAACTATATATGCCTTGTTGGGCTTCATCGACATATACAATTTAAGAATTACATGAAGCAATGAATTATGAGTGCAAAGGGAAGGGAGCGTTTATGTGAAAATGAATAAGCCTGCTTTGGAAAGGCTTGCCAAAAGGGAGCTCCTCAAAGTAGTGCTAAATTAAACGTTGAGTGAGACAATCGTAAGAGTCGGGGAAGAGGGGCACCTGGGTGGCTCAGTCAGTTAAGTGTCTGCCTTCAGCTCAGGTCATGATCCCAGGGTCCTGGGATGGAACCCCGTATCATGCTCCCTGCTCAGCGGGAAGCCTGCTTCTCCCTCCCCCACTCCCCCTGTTTGTGTTCCCTCTCTTGCTGTATCTCTCTCTGTAAAATAAATAAATAGAATCTAAAAAAAAAAAAAAAGAGTCAGGGAAGAAATAATTACAATCTCGAGGCCTCGTTCTCAGATGACAGTATGAGTTTTTAAGATCTTGTAATTAAGACATAGTTTTAAAGAAGCCAAAAACTGGATATTGTAGATGGTGCATTATAAATGGGGTTTGTGAAAGACAGCTCCAGTATCAGACCCACATTAAAAAAAAAGGCTTTCCCACTCCTACGTCAAATGTTTCCTGAACGAATACACTAATTTATATTTTAAGTTGAAAGAAATGTTTATGACATGTATGTCTTATCTTTTTAAGATGGCTCTTCATTTTTTTTACTTTATTTTTTTAATTAAAAAAATTTTTTTTATTATGTTATATTAGTCACCATACAGTACATCATTAGTTTTTGATGTACTGTTCCATGATTCATTGTTTGACTCTTCATTTTATGTAACTTTTCCAATCAAGGATCCAACTCCCCATGCCTTTTGCCTAAGCTAGGAGGGACTCCATGTAAACTGACTTGTCAATGAAGGATTGTATGGAGGTGTGGTTTTTGTAAACAAAGAAGGCACAAGAGCCGCCTACAGGATTTGCTAAGCTCGGGCTGCAGCTGATAGACCTCAGGCTTGAGGAATGATGTTTCTTCCCAAAGAGCTCAGGGCAAATGGCCTCAGAGGCAAAGTCCTAAACAGAGACACTGCCCAGAGAGGGGCTGCAGGGGTCATCACAGCCCATCACCTCGGGCTGGGGAGGAACGTCTGCCCTGGGCTCTCCTCCTGGCCACACCCATGGGCATAGGTCAGTCCGCTCCACAGCGTTTGATCCAATGTTTATGAAACTCCTGCTTGCACCAGGCAATTCTGCTTCGAAAATGCTTTGCAATCTTTTCCACAACCAGTTCACTCCACAGATAATCAATATGTTCCTCGCAGCCCACAGGGAAATGGAACATTTTACAATTACCCACAGCAGAAGGCTAACACTCAACCTCTGTCTGCTTTAAGAGACGAGGGTGTCACCCAGAACACACCTGAGTGGGTTTTTTGTTGTTGTTGTTGTTGTTATTCTGTACATTAAAGAAATAACAACCACTGCTAACTCCTGAATAAAGTCAGGAATAGAGATAGTAATTCCTACAGATTTTCAGATCAAGTAAAATGTATCCAGTTGCAAAAAACCTTGGTGGGAACCAGATTCTTTATTTTGTAACCAATGGTCCTGGCTGGGGCAGAACGTAAAGGATGGTATGTGCTAAGGTGAGCCTGTGAATTGTGTAAGAAAAAAAGAAAAAAAGATAGGAAAAAAGATAGTAGGAAGGGAAAAATGAAGGCCAGGGGAATCGGAGAGGGAGACGAGCCATGAGAGACTATGGACTCTGAGAAACAAACTAAGGGTTCTAGAGGGGAAGGGGTTGGGGAGAGGGGTTAGCCTGGTGATGGGTATTAAAGAGGGCACGTTCTGCATGGAGCACTGGGTGTGATACGCAAACAATGAATCATGGAACACTACATCTAATGATGTAATGTATGGTGATTAACATAACATAATAAAAAAAAAAAACAAATGAAAACGCTGTAGGGAGGAAAAGGCAGGAACCTGTCCCTGCACCCAAAGAGCGTCAACAAGAGGATGTTCCTCCCCACACCGTGGACAGAGGCCAAGGGTCAGCTTTAGGCTTTCAGAAGTGGATACCTCTTCATGAACTAGTAATGGTTCTCCTTCCAGCACCCCCCAACTGGGCTGTCATGGTCTCTGCAGTACAGAATGAACTGTGCAGTCATCTGGAATGTTTTTCTTAAGGTAAAAGTTAAAAGGATTATTAATTCTGACACTACTTACAGAATTACACTGCAAATCATCAGTTATTTCCCCCTCGTATAAAATCTGAGATACGGGAAATTAACCCGCCTCCCACAGTCCTGTCACCCCATTACTTATCTGTAAGCTTATTTCCTTTCATTCTTCTCCAAGTTCTTTCTCACTCTTGTTTCCCATTCCTGATGTTTGCCTTCCTCGCCTCCTTCCTGGTTTGCTTGCTTTCCTTGATGTCCAACCCCCAAAGGAATTAAACAAAGAAAGAAAGAAAGGTCTTTAGTTGAATATAGAGAAGAGACAAAGAATTATAAAGCTGGAAAGGCTATTATGGATATAATGGAACTCCTTCCATTATTGACAGGCACGTGCAAAGACCCGAAAGCCAGCTGAGGCAGAATCTTTGGCTCTACAGTTCGGGTTGGAAGCTCTGCGGTGGCCTTGTGCAGGGACTCGCTAAGGCAAAGACCACGTCCTACTCTTTGAACCCCCGGAGGACCTTCCCTCCAAAGAGCAGCAAGTCAGAGATGCCATGTGTGAAACTGCTCTGTCAACTGGGAAACATTTTAAGTGGTTCAATGTTTTCAAAACTCTGTATATCACCAGTAGACTGTAGTGACGTATCGCCCGCCTTCTGAAGTCACATCCAAGCACCATGAGGGCTGGGGTGAAAACCTCATTTAATTAGGTCTCTGGCTAGGGGCACCTGGTGGCTTGGTCGGTTAAGCATCTGCCTTCGGCTCAGATCATGATCCTGGGGTCCTGGGATCGAGTCCCGCATCGGGCTCCCTGCTCGGCAGGTAGCCTGCTTCTCCCTCTGCCTGCCGTTCCCCCGGCTTGTGCTCACTCTCTCTCACTCTCTGACAAATAAATACATAAAATCTTAAAAAAAAAAAAATTAGGTCTCTGGACTGCTCGCCCACTGGAAGGGGTTAAACGGACACCGCTGTAGGATGCGCACTTAAAACCTCACACTTAAAATAGCCCAGAACTCTCAGGAGAGTGATAATAAAAAGAAGGGTACCACATGCTAGGACTGTGTGTTATTCTTGTCAGCACCCTGAATCACGTGCGAATCCATTCTCTTATGGGGGATGGACATTTTTCTCAGGTTAAACAAGAATAAAATTCATCTTTTGAATAACCTGAACATTTCCCATTTTTTATCTATTTTATTTATTTATTTATTTACTTACTTACTTACTTACTTACCTACTTACTGATTTACTTCATATTTGGCCTAGTCACAGGTGCCTCGTTAGCGCAGTAGGTAGCGCGTCAGTCTCATATTTGGCCTAGTCACTTCCTGCCTTTGTCACTGAAGTTCTCATCCAGGAGATATTCTGCCTTTGGCACAGGAATTTGTAAAATTAAGTTCATGGCTGGAGTGTTTTGCAAATATAAAATTCTGTATTATGGCACAAGTAATGAAAACTACTAGAGCACGCCTCCTCCTTTCATCTGGTAATCACTCCCAAGGGATACTCTATGCATGGCTCTTATTTCTTTTACATAAAGCATACATTTTGCTATTAAATGCAGTGCCCTTGTACTAACTTCTCTTCTTTCTCTCTCATCTAGGTTCACATCGACCCTGGGGAGGGTCTATGCTCTGGTACCTCACATTTGTTTGGATCAGGATGACTCACTGAGAGTGCGCGTGAAGAAAGAGTCATTCCTCCAAGCCGGCACCTTCGGGGTCCTGAAATCCCTCTGCCCTTCCTTAGTGGGACCACAACACCCTGGCATAACATGGACCCCAGGGGGGTCTCGAGACTCCCCAGGGCCAGGATCTACTTCCACAGAAGGAGGGCAGGTGGGGCACTAAACACAGGGTTCTGACCTAAAGATGAAGGAGGCGTGGAATGAACACCCTTCATCTCGGCCACTGACTGAATCAGGAATCAAAGCAGAAAGTGGGGGAAAAGGAATCCAAATCTCATTCCTTTTCAATCCAAAAGAATTTTAAGAGAGTTTTCTAAGAGCAGAAACTGCCACCAAGGCTGTAGGAGTCAGGCTAGCTGTGGTCTGTGACTGGTCTGACAAAGGCTAACTCTTACCCAGATGTCCAATAAAAACACTTAGCAAGGATCATTTCCATAAGGCTTTGTCTACTCGAAACACAAGCCAATTGTTTGGGTCCAATTTATGAAGCAAGGTCTTTGGAAGGTTACGGGGTGAGGAGGCCTGATGACAACTAAATTGCCTTAAATGGAGCTCAAAATACCACCTTAAACATTCTCCTCTCCCAAGAAATGCTTCATCATAAATCAAGAGGCTCAAAACGTATTAAAAATGACAAATAGAGCAAGCACTTACATTTCATTTTTTTTCTTTTAATTCACCAATGCATCAAAGATTTCTGAAGGATATTATTCCGCACAAAAGAGATGAAGTGCACCAGGAATGCAAGATTCCAGGGATAAAAGAGGAGATTAAAAATCAAATGGTGGACCAGACCTAATGCTGAAAATTATTCTGAAAATAGACATACTCATTTTAGAACCAGGACATGAGGATGGTCTGTTCCGAACTTGTAAGGCGTGGTGAATCTCACAATAACTGGACACATGTTTTTCATCTTAGAAGAACTTATGAATCCATTTTAACGCATTAAAGTTCATGGGTACTATTTGTCCACAAGTGAGCTTTCTCCTCCCTTTCCCCACCATGCATACTTTAATGGGGTTTTGATTCAATGGGGGGAAAAAACCTTCCAAAACTCACTAATGTTTCCTGAATTGCCATTAGGCTAGCTTCATAAGGAGTTTTATAGCATGTGTTAAATGAAACTTCCTAGGCAAGAATCTTTAATATTCTCCTACTTTGGGATAACAATTTATTTTTTATGTGTCCCTTCCTCTATGTGCAGAAATTCATTCTCAGCAATGAGTATTATTAAGTGCCTAACATCAGATGCAAATTTGTCTTGAGCTAGAACAGATTAGGAAGTGGATCAGGCAGAAAAGTCCAGCTGGGCAAATCATAACACATCTCCTCAAAAGGCATTGGTTCTGAGCACTTGGAGGGTTCAGTATGGAAGGAAGAAAGGAGAAGAGCAAACTCCCTGAGAACAACTCTTATTTTGCCTCCCTTCCTGTTGATTACAAATACCTGAAAAATTCAACCAATCCTAAAGGCAGTGAACCTGATTTTTTTCCCCGCACAACTTTTTTCAGTCTATTTGGAAACATCTGTTTTTAATTGCATTTGGATTTGAAAACTAATTTCAGGTGAGATTGAGTTCAGGCTCCAGTCAAGTTGGAACCGAGAGATTATTGCTTATCCACACATCCCAAAATTCAGGGAGGCTTGAGGCCAAGGTACCACAGTTTCTGAATGCATGCATGAGGCCCATATGTTTAGAAATGAAAAAGGAATGGCCTAATTCTCTCTGGGAAACTTCTTTAAGGCCATGATTGGGGGTTTTAGGTTACAGCTTTTAGATTCAGGATTTGATTTTGGGAAGGTCACTGGGAGGACAATAACCTCCCAGGCATTCCAATACACAGAGCAGGAGATTAAGCATTCATATGATCAATTCAAAATAAAAATAGTATTTTAGGTTGTTCATTGAAGAGATCATAAATCCACCCCACTCACCCAATATGAAAGAAAGTGAAATAAACATGATGCCGCCTAACCATAATTTCCCTGCTACAGTCTTGAAAAAGCATGGAGCCCCTCTCTGCCCTCCATCATATTAGAAAGGTGAAGAAAGGACTATGACTCAAGAATTCTTCTTTGTACAGGTTCTAGGACTGCCTTTCCCACTCCAGAACCTGCTGAGACCAAGGGCTTAGTGGCCGGTCTCAACCCTGTTATTCACTCACAGTGTATTCCTGGGCTCTCAGCCTCAAAGTAGGCAATTTTAAATGAGGCTCTTATTTCTCTGTTTCACAAAAACATTTTGGGAGTACTCATTACTGATCTGTCATAAAGTACTAAAAATCATAAAGATCTGCTAAAGTGCAAGAGGCTATTTTGATTTTCTTTAATGGCTGAGTCTAAGAAATAAAAGTAAAATTCTTGCTTAGAATCCTAAAGTGATTATTTGATATTCTGTATGACAATCCAGAACATAAGACTTGGTTCCCTCACTTTGCAATATTAAATGACAACTAGTGCCAGTTTTATTTAGCTGATCAACAAAAAACACCCTTTTGATTTTTAAAACTGAAAGTACCAATGAGTAAAAGAACATAGCAATCTATTTCAATTTGACTATAAAGCTATTATAAATTTTAGTAAGCTAAGATACTGAGAACACAGAGTGCCCTCATATTTCTTCCCTACATTCAAAGGATACAGGTAGGCTTAAACTTAAACACTATTTTTAATTTTCATTAAATTTATTAGCCAATTATTACAAATGTTTTACATACCATAAGCTATTAATTCGTAAGATTCACTTTTATGGATGAATGGCAGAGTACCATTTACCATTTGTTAATTGTTCTAATGTTCTAATTCTGAGGGAGGACCCACCACAATTTTCCCTGAGAAAAGCGTTGTTTCCATGAAGCTTCTTTATTCTTATTCAGAGTCTACGATGTGCTTTTTTGTTGCTGATTATTGGTTTATTTATTTCTCTTGCTATATATTTATAGAAATACTGATATATGTATATGTTGTTTTTAAAATTTTACTTTTGTAATACTTCATATCAAATTATTGACATAGATGTAAGAATATTTGGACTCTGGAAACTCACAGGCATTAGAGAAAAATATGATTTTACTCCCATTAAACATTTAGAAATTTAGTTGGAGTTTTCGATTTCTAGGACCTGACAGAAGGAGAAAATATAATATCCGGAAATTCACAGAAATCATGGATGGCCAAAGAATCAGGAAGATAAAGTACACATCTCCAACTTGGGTCCTCTCTAGGTTGCCACAGTGAAGTAGATTAGTTGCAAAGTGCAAGGAAATAGTGACTTGTTCACAAGTTGAAACAGTCACAATATCTGTGGCAAATGCTTTGCATAATTTATTGTGACTTCAGTAAATTGATGTTAATACGCAAGCCCCACAAAAAAGATTTAGCAAAAACGCTGGCTGATCTAATTCTGCTGCCTAAGCTGAAAGGAGTTTAACAAACAAATCTGAGCAAGAATCATTTCAGCACTGTGACTTCCATGTTGCTGGTCCCAAAAGTACTTCTTAGAATTCTAAGGCATCTTCCAAAAGCAGACAAAAAGAAGTAAGAAGAACTTTTGATTCATCAGAGCATAAAGAGCCAACAATGTACCTACATTTCTATATAGTCGGGGGACTCAAGATCCTAAGTAGAATATACAATATACGTAGCCACAGATAAAGCCTCACATTCCAATTTGCCAGGAATGTCCTAAAAGCAGCAACACAGAAAGAATGAGAACATTAAGAGGCAATCAAAACATACCTTAGGATCTGAATATTTTAGGGGAAACTGGGAATTGTTAGAGAAAGCTGGGATAGAAGTAATTTTTATTCTGTGTCCTTGTGAGTTTGGAGACCAATGAATATTAAACATCTCTTTCTAGGGTGGGTAGTGTCCCTAATCAGATAGCAAAATCATGTATCTCTACAGTCAAATATGCTCAGAGGTTTTGCATAATGGCAATATAAAAAACATTTTCTAGGGGCGCCTGGGTGGCTCAGTTTGTTAAACATCCGACTCTTGATTTCGGCTCAGGTCATGATCTTGGGGTCCTGCGATGGAGCCCAGAGTCAGGCTCTGTGTGCAGCAGGGCATCTGCTTGAGGATTCTCTCCCTTTGTCTCTGCCCCCGCTCTCTCTCTTTCTAAAATGAATAAATAAATCTTAAAAATTTTTTTTCTAAATAACTTCAGTAGAGATTTATTTATCTGGTGTCCAGAATTTCTGCTTCAGCCCCACAGAACCCCTTCTCTGCACTAGGAAATCATCTGCCTCTAGGAGGGGCCAAGTGGGATGGGTCTCCTCCCTTTGAATCAGGTCTTTCTGCCCACCAGACTCTCTGTCCCATGAGTGGAAAAGGTGCTTTCTGGATTTTCACGTACATAGATCTTACCAAGCCCAGATCAGTTATGGAATGCTAAAGTCTACCACTTGTGAAATCCCAAAGGCTTGAAGTTTCTTAGATGTATTTCAAAAAGTTAATAAAAACACTTTCTTCAACCTTCTTATTGGGAGGACGTGGAAGGGTGGGGGATTGCTTCCTAGCACACTCTCATTTCTTTTTCGAGATACATTATTTCCTAGACTAACATTAGCACATGGACAATATCTTTGTGAGGTTATAAAATTAGCAACAGTGAAAGACTCGACAAAAATATTTCTTAAGCGACCCCCCAAAATGGATCTAAAAGACAGAGTTTATTGCTCTCTAGTGATGATTACCTTTCTCAATTCTGTTCAAGTCCCACGTTGATTCTTCATCAGTACAGACTCCGCATTGCCCCTGATGGCGCAATGGACACCAACACCTGGAGCGCGCATGCGCGTGCAGGCCCCCCCCCCCCCCGCCGCCCCGCTTCACAGCAAACAAAGAAGGCAATGGGGAGCAAACGCCACAAACGCCACAAACCCCTGAACTGACACCCACTGGCACACTGAAAGAAATTATTGCGGCTGAATAGCACTTATTTGGTATTTAATCTCCCTAATACTGGCGTTTCTGGAATGGCTCCCCAACAAAAGGTATCAGGGGAAAACTTTGCCCTTTACTTAGAACTCAGCGTCCCCAAGTGCTCTGAAAGGACCGCCACAGGTAGAGTCGGATGGACTGTGGCGACTGGAGGAATCAATTCTAAGACAGCCATGTAGTGATTTCATTGCCCACCCAGACATTAATAAGCTCAACGCGTCCACACTAGCGCCGGCCGACTTCGGGAGCGGACAGCCGACAAGAAAGAACACTGCAGAGATGAAGGAGGAAGAGACTGCAGAGGAGGACAGAGGAGATTAAAAGCGGTGTTAGCGGCAGCAGGAGCCAGCAGCATTAAAAGCAGGAATGGGGAGGGTGATCCAGGCCTCTGAGAGGAGAGAGGCAGCAAAAAGCCTGCACTTGAGCCAGACGAAAAGCAGAGTGACCGAGAGAAACCCAGGCCCCACTGGAACGTGTCAAGCGAGGGTCCTGCGACGGGGAAAAAGAGTTGTCATTTAACCAACACGTTCTTGATGAACACCTACATCTCTTCTATCTACGTGTGGCAGTCAAGGTTAAGTCAGTAGTGCCGGGCCAGGGACGTTTTGGGAAGCTCTCCGAGGGAAAAACAGAAAGCAGCTGGTCCATAAACCGTTCACTATGGCAGAGCAGAGGGGCTCCTTCTCCGCCGGCACTGGCCAGCTGTATTCTAACTCCAGCAGGTAGTCGTAACAGCCGGAGAACTTCCAGGAGTGATGATCAGACTGACCACTCTTGTTTAGGGAGCTAGGAAATCCTGGGATGTAGAACCTTAGCAAATGCGAAAGGCGAAGCTAGAAACCCAAACCAATCATGCAAAAACCGAAGTGGAAAACGGGGTCCCGTAGGATTTAGATCATCGTTCTCCAGAGCAGGTGCGTGCAGTTTTAACCTCTGTATCCTATTTTTAATTTTTCAGTTATGTTGCATCAGCATGAGGGTTAGTAGCCGGGGACACTAGACACACAGACATCTGACTGCAAGATTCTGGGTAAATCATTCCCACTTGTTTAACATCAAACTGATGAAGCTTTTATTTTAAACCATTTGTGGAGTTATAACTGCAGAGGTAGAACTCACAGTTTCCTACACATTACAGCCACATGGTAAGACAACAGACTTCAATAAAAAATTACCTTCAAACACATTTCGTATTTGGGGGATTTGCTTTATCCCCTAATGTTCTGGGCTAGAGAGACCATCGAGCACACATTCCTTTGCAAAACTTAATTTTCTTTTGAACCCTGCATTGACCTTAAGTTTAACATCATTCCAAATCCAGTCTACTTGGCCCACACAAGATATTGCAGCTAAGCAAAACTGTTCCGGAAGCCTCATAAATTGTATGAGCTGCTCATTTTAGCCCTGAGGGAGTAAATTGAAGAGAGCTAGTGTGTCATATTGTTTTAGACTGTTTGCCACAGAAATTCAGGATTTGTTCTAGATTGATTGAACTGGTTATGGTGGCAAAGGTGTGTGTGCGTGTATGTATTATAAAATATATACATGGAGTCCGTATTCCATTATCGTAGTGACCTTTACCAAGGTGTACCTTTATTTTAGTTCTTGATGCCATGCTTTATTTAGCACATTTAAAGTGGGTTTGGTGCTGGGGGGAGTGTAGGGGAGAAAACTGATTAGGTGCTCCCAAAGTACCAAATCCTTCAGTGGGGATGACCATATATTTTATAATTCATTCTATTCTACCACTATTCACCGAATGTCTGCTATGTGCTAGGTGCTTAGGACTCCTTATTGAAGAGACAAGCCCTCTTCTTATGAAGTTATTATTCCTGTGACACCATTTAAACTTTTCATCAGTCAGATAAATTCCTGACATCACCTAATGTTGATTCAGAAACCTAGTGACCTTGGTTCAGTTCACAGACACCTCAGTTTTATCATCCGTACAGTTGGGGTTGCTATGAGGAATATGTGAGAGAGAAGAGCACATATAAAGGGACACCACTGGAGGTGTCCCCATTCCTTCTTCTCAACAGTACCCAGTGGGATTTGGAGCTGATTGCGTAGATTTGTGTAGCAGTCCTCATCCTTGTCATAGTTGCAGCCAGCAGGGGGCAGTCGGAAACGTGTCCCATCAGTGTTAAGGAGAGAAATGGGGCCACTTTCACCCATACAGAGCTAAAACCAAATTTCATTTTTGTGCTGGTTCTCAGGAGACAAATGAAGAAACATACAGATTAAACAGTATTTGAAGGAATGGTAATTAGAGCACAAGTAAAAAGAATGATACTCAGTTATTCAATAAATCTATGGTGAGGACCTACTCTATGCCAGCCTCTGAGGATAAAAATAAGACCTACCCTATGGAGTGGTGTGGGGATTAAAGGACAGTACTGACACACAGTACACATTGGAACTATTTGCAGTGATTAATTTGGGGAGAAGGTGTTTTTAGAGTAGCCAGGAGAGGAAAAGTGGGACTGTTTATCACCTAGGATATTTGACTTTCTTTGCCAATCTCTCCCTCACCTAGAGGGACCAAAAGTTTATATTATACTTTCTGTTCACTTTTCAACCACACAGACCAGTTGAAATAAAAGGTAATAACATGGAATCTGACTGTGCCACAATCAAAATTTCTCAAAGGACTCATTGGGATGAGTAAGAGAAATGTTAGGTCTTATCAAAATATGCCTTATCTCACTGAAAATAACACAAAAATGTTCTATTGGTTTTTAAATGAGAAAATGTCAATTACAAATAGAAGTTTATTACAATAAATGATTACCAACCTCACATTTTTCTTCTGATTCTTTAACTTGTAATATATGAATTGTGAGAGCATGCTTATATCCACATTTATGTAAAGATCTGGAGCGGTAAATGAGGATGGACATCCATGAATATAAAATCCAAAGCCACCATCATCCAACATCATAATGTGATGTATGAAGATGACCAAGTCATTTACATGTTTAAATACATTAACATGATATTTTAAAGCTTACAAATCTTCCACTTTAATTTTTTTTTTCCATTTGAATACTGTCACAGAGATGTTTGCCTGTGGCCACTGACTCTATTTTTAATGATTACTCTCATTGTGGACTATCTGTCAGCATCTGTGGGTCATTCTTCAACCTTAGTATGGAAAAGAATAAGATATCCCCCGATGGCAACATATCGTGTTCAGCTACCTTGAGGTAAGACAATATTAAAACTGGATGAAGACAAGAAATTAAAACTGGATGTAGATTTAAAAAAAAAAAAAAAAAGAATATCTGAAAACAGACTGACCTCTGTTCCACACTTTACCAGTTTCAACATGAAGACAGATGTTGGATAAAATATAGGATTTTCATGCAATAGTTAAGGCATGCCTGTACTAATCATTTAATCATTGTTTATTTGAAAACCACACTTACCTGGGTGTCCTGCATTTTTGTTTGCTAAATCTGGCAACCCTGCACATGAAGTCCCCCATGTACATATAACACAGAGCCCTCCTTCCCTCTTTGAAGATAAATCCTAGGCAGTTGGTTAGTCAGGGAGCAGCCTATGAAATTTGCCAGGTCCCCACCTGTCCAGCACATCAGGAAGTCTGGAGAAAGTGCTTCATCCCCTGTTCTAGTTCTGGATGCCATGCAGAGGTGGCTGCAAAGTGACAATTGACAAACACCCAGACAACAAAACTTAAATGAGCCAACTTAGTACCAATTAAAAACAAAACTGACGGTATAACAGCCATGAAACATTCATTTACTCCCTGGTCAAGGCTCCTGGACCGTTCTCTAACTTCTCTTCCTTTATGGCGAGGAGCAAATACATTTAAGAGCTAAAAGAAACCCAGTGGCAATCCTAAAAAATTAATCTGCCTCTTCTCTCTGCCTTTTCTTTGACCATTTATATGGAAATTCATACACACGTCTTAAGCACATGCTGTGCTTTCTTGGCCTCATAATGGGGGAATTCATGAAGGCAGGGGATTAGAGAGACTAGACATGTCCCTAAAACATAAATATGAGCAGAGTTTCAAAATTTCTCTCGGTGGTTAGATTTTAACCGACATCTTTTTTACAAAATAAAATCACTTTTAATCAAATTGCTCATGTGCACTAGTCTAAGTAGGGAAATGAATGTGAAGATCTATTTGACTCTTGTGTAGAATAGTAAAAAAAAAAAAGCTTAGGTTCTGGGGTCCAAAAGACCTGAAGCCATGACTTGTCATCTGTGGGAAACCAGACATCTACTTAACGTCTCAGAACCTCAGTTTCTGTGTCTATACAGTGAGGTTAAATGATGATGATCATAAGCCAGTGGTAGAACTGGGCATCACCCTAAGTCTCCCGGCTCCCAGTGAATCTTCCAGTACGACAGAAACGAATGACCTAGCAGTGAACATTCCCAGCACACGGATCTGAGACCATACACCTCAATGCTGAGTCATGCCTCCACTGAGCGCTGGTGCATGGGATACCAACGTGATTTTCAAAATGCACTTCCTTCTGTTTTGTATTTCCAATGTATCTGAGAACTGACTCTGTTCTGTACTTTTCTACAATATTTTATAAACAGATGACTTACCTAGGTATGTGTAACATTTTACAGCTTCCCTAGAAGCAGCTCTCACTTATTAGAGATTTTTTCTATAGTAGATATGGTTGGTGTTTGACTTGTAATTATAAATAAGATGGGCAACTTTGTTCTGCAGAGCTATCCTTCTCAGACTCTTCTTGAAAAGTACTCCCTTGGGGTGCCCAGGTGGCTCAGTTGGTTAAGCATCTACCTTCAGCTCAGGTCATGATCCCTGATCCCCTCAGGGTCCTGGGATGAAGCCCCGTGTCAGGCTCCCTGCTCAGCCAGGAGCCTGCTTCCCTCTCTGCCCCTCCCTCCTGTTCATGCTCATTCACCCTCTCTCTGTCTGAAATAAATGAATAAAATCTTAAAAAAAAAAAGAAAAGTACTCCCTTGTCCACTACAAGAGAATAGCATAATGTATCTGAAAAAGATGATTTAAATTTTGCTCTCATCAAAGAAGACATTTAAAAGGAATTCAACATAGAATAGTGAAGAGATAAAGTACATACATTTTATTGTCATTTTTTTTTTTTTTTTTACTAAATATAAAAGGTTGGTACTTCTGAATCAAGAAAAAGGCAGTCAGGGGCGCCTGGGTGGCTCAGTCAGTTAAGTGTCTGCCTTCGGCTCAGGTCATGACCCCAGATCCCTGGGATCGAGCCCTGAGTTGGGTTCCCTGCTCAGCGGGGAGCCTGCTTTTCCCTCTCCCTCTGCTTCTCCCCTCCTCTTGTTCTCTCTCTCAAATAAATAAATAAAATCTTTAAAAAAAAAAGAGAAAAAAACAAAAAGGCAGCCTTTCAAAATGTTTTAGGATAATGTTTCTCTAGTACATTCAAAGTATACTATACAAATATAGAACCTTTGTTCAATAGCAAGCCCAATAGGAATATTTTGAATAAGAACACTTAAATATTTGAAAATATGTACAAATATGGACAAGAGTATTAACTTATAAACTTGAAATCCAAGATTCTTAACTCATCATAGAGTAGCGAACAGAAAACAGACAATGGAAACCAGTCCTATAAATGTGCTCCAGTATTACCAGGAATTGGACATGCATTCCAATAGGAGATGTCAAATCAACGATTTGACATTCATACAACCCTTCCTGTTCTCTGCTGAAGAGATGCTGGCAGCAAGCAAGTGTCCTAGAAATTCCAAAATTAAAGCATGGATAATTGATGGTTCTATCTTCTAGAAAATGCAATTTTAATTTCAGAATGAAGTCTTTGCCTCCACAGAACTTGCTGGGAAGGTAGAAAAGAGCTAGGAAAGAATGCTATGGGAGAACTCAGTGTGAGCACTTTACCTGCTCTGGGCCCAGGGAGTAAGACTGGGTGGGCGGGAGATGAATATGCAGGGTGATGTGGTACTTAGAAAAGGCTCCACAGGTTCTGTGTCCAAAACACACAACTTTAACAAGTTGAGTGTAACTGCAGAAATATCTAAGCTTCTGTTATGGGCAAAACTCTGTGCTAAGCCCAGTGAGTGATACGGATACAAACTGTATACATAAATTGAATTATAAATTAAGTTTAATGAAGAATAGGCAATGGTCAAGCCTCTTAAAGAGACACAAATAAAATAATATGGGAGTGAGGAACAGTGATCACAGCTTAGAGTTCCAGAGAAGAGAGGGAACAATGTAGAGAATGAGAGCTCCATAAATCTGCATAGGGGTCACCTTGAGTCTTTGGTTGATTATTGATTCAAAGTAGGGCAAGGCTCTAGGAGGCCAGGCAAAGAATAACTACTGGGGAAAGCAAAACTCCTGGAGCTCACACAGGAGTAAGACATTTGACGTCTGCCTAGGCAGGGCAGAGAGACCTTGTTGAATATCAGGAACATTCAGTAGAGATCCCAGAAGGCCATGCCTTGGAAGTAGGCGTAACTTGCCTTAGAGGATGTCTAAAATTTAAAAGTTTGACCATACCAGGTTTCAGTGAGGTTGTGGAGTAACTGATTCTCATACATTGCTGATGGGAGTGTGAGATGTTTCAAGCACTCGAGAAAAGGTTTGGCTTTTTTTTTTTTTTAATAAAATTAAATACACATTTACTTCATGACCCGGCAATTCCACTGGTAGGTATTTACCCAAGAGTAATGAAAACATGACCACACAAAGAGCTGTACAAAAATGTTTATGGGAGCTTTTATTCATAATTTCCAAAATCTGGAAACAGCCCAAATGTCTATCAACGGATGACTGGATTAAAAATTTGTGACTTAGTTGTACAATGAAACCTACTCAGGATTTAAAAAGAATGAATTACTGATACACTAACAAAATGGCTGTGCTATGTAAACATTCAAAAACATATCCACTTAAATTGAGTGCATTTTATTTCATGGATATTATACCTCAATAGAAGTTTCTTTAATTGAGGTAAAATTCACATAATTAATTTTATATTAACTATTTTATTTTATTTTTTCCTTTTAAAATACTTATTTTTATTAAGTTTTTCAATTTTAATTCCAGTATAGTTAACATACAGTGTTATATTAGTTTCAGGTGTACAATAGAGTGAGTCAACAATTCTATACATCATTACTCAGTGCTTATCATGATAAGTGGACTCTTAATCCCCTTCACCTATTTCACCCATCCCCCCCTCCTCCTCCCATCTGATATGCCTTATATTATATATGAACTATTTTAAAGTGTAAAACGCAGTGGCTTCCAGCACATTCACAATGTTAGGCAACCACCACCTCTATCTAGTTCCAAAACATTTTCATCACCTCAGAAGAAATCCTCATGCCCATTAAATAGTTACTCCCCACTGCTCCCTCATCTTGGCCACTGACAACCACCAATTTGCTTTCTGTCTCTATGGATTTACCTATTCTGGATATTTCATATCAGTGAAATCATACAATATGTGACCTTTTGTATTTGGCTTCTTTCCCTTAGCATATGTTCTCAAGGTTCATCCGCACATGTATCGTATTTCATTCCTTTTTATAGCTGATTAATATTCCATTGTAGGCATATACCACAATTTGTTTATCCATTCATCTGCTGATGGACATTTTGGTTGTTTCAACCTTTGGGCTGTTGTGAACAGTGTTACTATGAACATGCATATGTATGTGTTTGAACACATGTTTTCAATTATTTGGGGTTTATACCTAGAAGTGGAATTTCTGTGTTATGTGGTAATTCTACATTTATTTTTTTGAGGAAACGACAAGCTGTTCCAAAGCAACTTGGACCATTTTACATTGCCACCCCTAATGCGTGAGGGTTCCAATTTTTCCATAACCTCTCTAACACTTATTTTCCTTTTTTTTTAATTATAACCATCCTAGTAGGTGTGAAATGGTATCTCATTATGGTTTTTATTTGCAGTCCTCTAATGACTAATTGTGTCAAGTGTCTTTTCATATGCTTGTTTTCATATCTACATCTGCTTTGGAGAAATGTCTATGCAAGTCATTTGCCCATTTTTTAATTGGATTGTTTGTCTTTTTGTTATTGAGTTGAAAGGATTCTTAATATTGTCTGGATACTAGACCCTTACTGAGTAGTATATGATTTGCAAATACTTTCTCCCATTCTATGAATTATCTTTTTACTTTTTTACAGAGTCCTTTGATGCACAAATGTTTTTAATTTTGATGAAATCCAATTTATCTATTTTGGTTTTGTTGCTCATGTTGTTGATGTCATATCTACAAAGTCATTTCCAAATCCAAGGTCATAAAGGTTTAACTTTATGCTTTCTTGCAAGAGTTTAACAGTTTTCATTCTTAAACACAGGTTATTGATCCATTTTGAGTTAATTTTTGTATATGTGTGAGGTGAGGGTCCAGCTTCACCTTTTGCATGTAGATATCTAGTTGTCCCAAAACCATTTGTTGAAAAGATTACTCTTTCCCTATTAAATGATCTTGGCACCCTTGTCAAAAATCAATTGCCCAAAATGTATGGGTTTATTTATGACTTTTCAATTCTATTCCATTAATCTATATGTCTATCCTTATGCCAGCCAGTACAACACTCTTTTGATTACAGTGGCTTTGTCAGAAATTTTGAAATTAGGAAGTGTGAGTTCTCTAACTTTGTTCTTCTTTTTCAATATTGTCTTCGCCATTCAGGGCCCCTGGCAAGTCCATACGAATTTGAGGACCATCTTTTCCATTCCTGCAAAAAAGGCTATTGGAATTTCGATAAGGATTTCATTGACTGTCTACATAGATTTCTTTGGGTAGTATGTCATCTTAACAATATTACGTCTTCCAGTCCAGGAAAATGGATGTTTTTCAATATATTTATTTAGGTCTTTAAATTCTCTCAGCAGTGTTACATAGTGTTCAATGTACAGGTCTTTCACCTCCTTGGTTAAATTTATTCCTAGTTATTTTAGTCTTTAGGTGCTTTGTAAATGCAATTGTTTTCTTAATTTCCTTTTTGGATAGTACACTGCTGGTATATAAGAAACACAACAGATTTTTGGTATTAATCCTGTCCCCTGCAACTTTGCTGAATTCATTTATTAGCTTTAATGGTTTGTTCTTTTTTTTTTTTTTTAAAGATTTTATTTATTTATTTGAAAGAGAGAATGAGAGCACATGAGAGGGGGGAGGGTCAGAGGGAGAAGCAGACTCCCCGCCGAGCAGGGAGCCCGATGCGGGACTCGATCCCGGGACTCCAGGATCATGACCTGAGCCGAAGGCAGTCGCTTAACCAACTGAGCCACCCAGGCGCCCCTTTAATGGTTTGTTCTTGTTGTTGCTGTTACATTTTGTTTTGTTTTGTTTTTGGACCCTTTGGGATTATCCATATACAGTAATATGTCATCTATGCCTAGAGATAGTTTTACTTCTTCCTTTCCAATTTGGATGTCTTTAATCCATTTGTTTCACCTGATTGCTCTGGCTAGAGCTTCCAGTACAATTACAAATACTAGTGGCGAAAGTGGGCACCACTGTGTCGTTCCTCATTTTAGGAAGGAAGCTTATAGTCTTTCACCATTGAGTGAAATGTTAGCTGTGAATTGATGTTTGTTGTAGGTTTCTCATAAATGCCCTTTTTCCCATTGAGGAAGTTCTTTCAATTCCTAGTTTTCTGAGTATTTTCATTATGAAAGGGTGTTGGATTTTGTCAAACATGTTTTCTGTGTCAATTGAGATGATGTGCTTTTTTTTTCACTCTATTAATGTGATGTGTTACATTGATTGATTTTCTCATGTTGACCCACTCTTGCATTCTTGACATAAATCCCACTTGGTCATGGTGTATAATCCTTTTAATGTGCTGTTGGATTCAGTTTACTAGTGTTGTGTTGGTGGTTTTTACACCTTTATTCATAAGGGTTATCACCTGTAGTTTTCTTGTGGAGCCTTTATCTGATCTTGGTTTCAGAGTAAGTTGTACTGGCCTCACAGAATGAATTTGGAAGTCTTCCCTCCTCTTCAATTTCTTAGAAGAGTTTGAGTAGAATTGGTGTTAATTCTTCTTTAATTGTTTAGTAGAATTTATCATCAAAGTCATCTGGCCCTAAACTTTTTTTTGTTGGGAGGTTTGATTATTGAGTCAATCTCTTGTTATAGATCTGTTCAGATTTTAATTTTTCCTGAGTCAGTTTTGGGTATTTCTAGGAATTTGCCCATCTCATCCAGGCTATCTCATTTGTTGGCCTACAGTTGTTCATAGTATTTTCTTTTAATCCATTTTATTTTCTGTAAGGTTGGTGGTAACAACCTACTTTCATTTCTGATTTTAGTTATTTGCATCTTTTTTTCTCAGTAAATCTAGCTAACGTTTTGTCAATTTTGTTGTTCTTTCCAAAGAACTAACTTTTGGTTCACTGACTCCCTCTGTTGTTTTTCTATTCTCTAATATAATATATATACATATTTTTAATGCTATGAAGGATATCGATGACAGAGAAATCAATTTTGATTAAAGACTCTTGGGAGGGTTTCTTTGAAGGGTTACAATAGATTTTGGCTTTAAATTCCTAAAAAGCAAACGGATTTCACAGATCTCTCCCAAATTGAGAAAAAGGCCTGGAAACAATTTTCCCCTTTTGAAGAACTGCTGGTTTAGGGAAGGTGATGTATTTGGCAAACCTTATGTGTTTATTTGATGTCTTATTTAGTGGCTTTTTGGGTAATGGTTAGCTTCTACATGCTAATACTAAGAAAAAAAATCATACAAGCAGCTTATCTTACTGTTCACTGCTTCTTCCCACTTCCTGATCCTCAACAGCATAGAACATAATTATTTTGAAATCTGAAATGATACAGAGGTCTATCTTATTTATTAAAGCTGTACATGCTTAGATCCTGAAGAATGTGTTTTGAAAATGAATGTGATCCAAAAAAAGCTTAAAGGTAAAGCCTACCCGTGTTTCAAAATCAATGAAATGAGGGTAGGAAAAACAATTCATGCATAAATATCTCACAAACCTTCTCTTAGAATTTGGAGTTTGAAACCCCTTCTTTTTGGCCATTTCCAAATATGCCACTTCCTTTAACATATACATTAAAGTAAAGAAGAGTGTAGAGTAAGTAGAAAAAAAAACTTTTTTTTTTTAAACAATTTTTTAAAAAAGTGTTTACACCGGGGTGCCTGGGTGGCTCAGTCAGTTAAGCGGCTGCCTTCCGCTCAGGTCACGATCCCGGAGTCCCAGGATCGAGCCCCGTGTTGGGCTCTCTCTGCTCAGTGGAGAGTCTGCTTCTCCGTCTCCCTCTGAACCTCCTCTCTTTCTCACTCCCTCTCTCTCAAAAAGAGAAAAAAAAGAGGTTTACATGTTTCATCATTGTATTTCTCATTAAATTTACTCTCCCACACACAAAATGCAAGAATAAGCCATTAATCACCTTAGAGATGCTACCAACTTTATTAGTATAAAAATTCAGACCCTATCTATAAAATTCCATAGGATTTCATTTGAAGCTAATCATCAACAGCTATGTTTTCTTTTGAGATCACATTTAGCTTTGAGATACGCACCCACACACCCTCCCCGGCTCTCCATTTTCCGCTTCTCAGTAATCTTCTATTGTAAAAACAAAACTGTTTGAAAATGGGAGTCTTCAGTGTAATCTTTGCGAACCATTCTAATTTGTCCTCTAAAAAAAGTACGAAAGGAGACTCATCCGGACAGATGCCACTTTTTTCTCATTCCCAGGTGCCTTGGTACGTGCCTCATGACCGCCACACAAGGTTCCAGGCTAGTGATTTCGGGTCTTGAAAGGGATATAAAGATATAAAGATACCACATGTGCCTGAGAGGAGTGTCGGCTGGCTTGTTGCTACAGGGCCTCTTCTAATGTCACACAAGTGGGATGGCTGCCTTGGGGCCCATGTTGGGTAGAAGGGGTGCTTGGGGACCAGGATCTGGGGCAAAATGTCCCTGACAACTGAGAAACAAGCACTGGTGGCCCCAGAAATCCCAGGCCATATCACTAAGGTCCAGCTCTCAGCCTCATCCTTCTTGAACCTCTTCTACCAGCTTCAATTCCTTATCCATCTCCTAAGATCTATTTTGAGGGCATGATACCAGAGACCTGTGGCCAAATGTAGCCTGGAGCAGGAGAATTGTTTGGGCTCTAGATGTAAAATTTGTTTAAGTTGATGCCAACGTTTAAAAACAAAAAGATTTCACATAAAAGTAGAGAAATTGAGCCTTTCTTAGAAATAAGAAAATTTGGCTACAGGAGCAGCTTTCTCCATGACAGTGGGCGGAGCTGAGCGGCGGCTTCACCTTCTAAGACAGGACAAGCACCCTATGCAGCTGTTGACATTTGAGTTTGCGACTCTGACTTAACAGCTCCCCTCAACTTTTAAAGCATGCTGCCAGATTCTATGCCATGAATGCTGTATTACTTTCTGAATGGGAGGCATGGTTTTGTGTGTGTCTGAGTAAAACTGGTCCATTACGACTCTCTGGTCTCCTGTTCCTCGTGTTTACTCTCTCTTTTTTTTTTTT
>NC_138369.1:97024182-97043220 GCF_054177405.1 Leptonychotes weddellii | reverse complement strand
CTTGATCTTGGGAGGGGTCCTCTCTGCCTCTAGGACTCGAATGTTTGTTTCATTCCCCAGATTAGGGAAGTTCTCAGCTATGATTTGCTCAAATACATCTTCTAGTCCTCTCTCTCTCTCCACTCCCTCTGGGATTTCAATTTGTTTTTTCTTTTAAGAAATATTTTCTACCACAATTCAAAATATTTCTCTAATCTCTTCTAAAAATGTTTAAGGTTTTTTTTTCACATTTTAATTTTTAATCTCCTGATACATAAATTTTGTTTATGATGTGAGCTGAACTTCCAAGTTTGCTTTTGTTATCTGACTAATCATTCGTCCCAACATGACTTATTAAATAGTTCTTATTTCCTTCATTGGTCTGCAATGCCAGGTATGAAATACATTTTTTTCAAATATTGATAGGACTTCTTTTGGCTCTTTCATTCTTGTTCACCAGTTTGCTTGTCTATCACAGTCAAGAAGACACTGTCTTAATTAGTACAGCCTTCACCATGAAGCTAGCATGGTATGAACAGAGTGTTAGACAAGTGAAGCAGTGAAACAGAATGAAAGAATAGGTGTTCTTCTGTGTTCTCTGTTCTTCTAAGTGATGGTCAGTCAGGTGCAGCCAGGAGACATAGGAGAGACTCAGATAAACACAGAGTTTATCATACTCACAGGTCCTAGAGAGGGGATCACCACAGCCCTCACCCCTCGGGTACTCAGTTGGCATGTTCTAGCCACCTTGGCCTCTCTGAACTATAAGCTCCATCTCCTGAACTCAGAGAGTCCACCTGACTCCCCTTGGGTTTTCATCTCTGCAACATGGTATGGAAACTCTCTCAAGGCAATACTCTGGGGCAAGCAAAAGGCTCATCTCATTTGTTTTCCATATTTCAGGAATTATTGTCCTTCATTGCCTGATCTCCAATGTCATGAAAACCATTTTTTCATATATTTTGTCCATTTTTTTGGTTTTTTAGGTTTAGGATGAATCTGGTCCTTGTTACACGAGCCTGACTAGAAACAACAATCTGATCAATTTCCATTTTTGTCAACATCCATGAAAACACTAGTTCAAATTTTGATTAGAATGACACTGAATTGATACAAATGACACAATCGTGATGCTGAGTCTTCCTATTAGTGAATATGAAATACATACAAGTAACTTCATTACAAACATGGTACATCCTTCCACTTCTAAAGATTTATAAACAAATTTTTATAATTTTATCCACTGAAGTCTTGCACATTTTTGTTACATTTATTCTTAATACTTTTTATCTATCTCTAGTATTATAAGAGCTATTTTAATTATTTTTAAAAAATGTATTTCTATATTTTTGTAGTTAATGTTTTGGAATGCAGTTGACATATATATTGTTCTTAAAATCTAGCAACCTTGCCAAACTCTCTTATGAATTATATCCAGAGAGTCTTTTGGATTTTGTATGTAGATAATTTTATCATCTGTGTAAATAGTTTTCTCCTTTCCAATCTCATACTTTTTCTCTTTTATTTCCTTCCCTTTCCTCCCTCTCTCCTTCCTTCCCTCCCAGCCTTCCTTTCTTTTTAGTGTTTTCTCCCTCCTTCCCCCCCTCCCCTCTGATCCCCTGCCTTCTTGATCACATTGCACTGACTTGAATATCCACTTCAGTGATCAACACTGAATACAAGTGGAGGTAGCAGGTCTTCTTGTCTTGTTCCCAATTTCAAGAGGAACTCTTTTTTTAACATTTCACTAGCTTGAGGTTTGCTATAGGTTTTTGTAAAGTTCTGTATTGGGAGTTTATTTCCCTCTCAGCTTTAATATCTACCAAACAGTTTCAACATGAAAGGAGCTGTGCTAAGGGCTATGAAGAGGACAAAGATATACAGGACATGATTTCCACCACAGGAAACTGACTGGTTCATTAGTGATAGGACATACATTCAAATAACTTTAATACAGAGCAGGCTGAACAGGAACAAATGAAAGATACAGATCAATAGTTTAGATGTTGCATCATCTCCTTGAAGGCTTCCACTCCATAAATAAATATTGAATACCTACTCTGTGCAAGAATTAGGGAGGCTTGTATAAAGAGGTTATTTAAATCTTAGAAATGTTTCTAAAAATTAATAAACTCTTAGGCTAGTAGTAAGGATCAATTTGTGTTTGGTACTTTATTTAATGATTCAGCTTTTAAAGCCCAAATGTTTTAAAAAGAGAAAAAGATCGATTGTCTCCCCACGATAGTGCTAAACTCTAAAATGTGTACTACAAAAAGAAAAAGGACATCTTATATGTCAGTAGTATGGGAAATATTGAGTTGGGAAGAAAAAATAAGTTTTCGACATAAATTTAAGAAGTAGAGTGGAGATAAAAAAGGTACAGTACTATCTTTAGAGAAGTAGAGACAAAAAAATACTGCCCATAAGTAATTGTTTTTAGTGCCTTTGGAACTTTTTTTGTAATTTTGGAGTTAAATCCAATTCAGTAAGTTGCAAGAAAAACATAATCTTCTAGGGCTTGGATAAAGCCATTTTTCAGTATGTTTTTCTCCTTGTAAGTAGAAATAAAACATGATTGTACCCTCTTCTGCCTATCATAAAAAGAAGTCAATATTCATTTTCCTAAATCATTTATACTTGGCAATGTTACATACATATTATCACATAGGAAAAAAAAGACTTATTTTAACATTTCCCTGTGCAAAACATACATCTCTCTTATTATTGTTAATATTTTCTAGCTAAAATCTTGTCTAGCTCGGTTGTGTATGAAAAGTCAGCAAAAGCAGTACCTAATTCTCTGGTGTAAAGTCTACGTATAATATTGGAGAAACAAAGAAAAGAATGGAGAGAGTGATCAACAGGTGCTTGTGTCAAGGAGATAAAGAAAGATGTCTGAGAAGCGTCCGTTTGATGGGCTCAGTAGGGAGTCACTGGTGATCCTATCCACACCATTTTCGGTGAAGTGACGGGAGAGGGAAGACCCTAACCATGAAGGATGAAGGGGAGGTGAGGGAAAAGAGGAGAAGAGACAGCGAGTATCAACAACTCTTTCCAGCAGGGAATCTTCTGCTGTATGTCAAATTGCTTCAAGGGGAGTTGGAGTCCCGAAATCAATGGCTCCCAAATACCAATTGTTGTTCCCATAAAGGGGCATAATAGAATTTTCACTGGTCCAAATCGAAGTGAGAAAGATATGGACCACACAGGAAGTTGTTCATAAAAATACTCTTACTCAGTTTAAAAAACTGGCTCATACTCGGAGATAATGATCTACCAAAGTATCCCCCATTTCTTGGTGGAGATGGGGTGGGAGTAGAGATGCGGAGACTGTGTGAAACACCATTTCTTCTATGAAATGATGGGGAAAGTAGATAGAGATTTTTTACTTATGGCTTTATTTTTTTAAAGATTTATTAAAATTTCTTTTTAGAGGGGGGTTGGACGGGCAGAGGGAGAAGGAGAATCTCAAGCAGACTTACCGCTGAGTGCTTAGCCCATGTAGGGCTCAATCCCACAACCCTGCGATCACAACCTGAGCTGAAATCAAGAGTTGGACTCTTAACCGACAGAGACACCCAGGTGCTCCCCGCACTGTTTTTGTTGTTGTTGTTGTTGTTGTTCTGGTAAAAATGTTCTAACTTAGTAAAAATTTAAAAGTTGGTAGTTGTATATTTGTTTTCCTTCATTTTTGTTGTTGTTTTGATTTTGTTTTGTTTTTTGTTCTCCTAGGATTTTGAAAGTCTTGAAATCAGATTTCTTTTCCTGGAAGAGGAACTGCCTTGGATAGACCATTACCACAGCAACCCACCTGGGATACCACCCAGGCTTCCTCTCAGATGCCTACCTACTTTGTCCCCAAATCTGCTTCCTCCACTGCCCTGATTTAGGGAGCATACAGGGCCCCAAATGGAGGGCCACTTCCTTTTCTCCTCAGCCCAACCACATGGAGCAGTGACATAGGAGAGAGTGTAACCTTACCTCTGTAGTTGTAATATTGTTAACTACCAACTCTGAGCACAGTCTTGATCAGGGCATCTGTTTATAGCAGCTGTGCCAGGTGTGGTACTATTTTCAGTCATGTGCTGTGGGTGGTGAACTCCTACAGAGTTCACACTATGATTAGTTTGGTAGACTCTATAGGTTCTTTTATTTCTTCTCTTTTGCTAGATGATGATGATGATGATGACTGGAGTTCCATAGACAGGAAGTCCTTTAACTTTATAAATCATGCTTATTCCTCATTTACCAAAACAATTTTGCTCAAGAATGACAAATAGTAAGAATAATGTGCACATGTCACAGCATTTGTCACACGTTGGAAAAGGAGACCTTTTTCTGTTCCTGGCTCACAGAGTCTCTGAGCATATTAGAACGTTTGTTGTTTTAAGCCACTAATTTTGGATGGTTTGTTATGCAGCAATAGTTAAATGGCAAAGAAGCTTGATGTTTTATTATGAGATAGTAATAAAAGCTAACATTTATTGGGCCTGGCAGCAGGTAAGTAATTTACAATACTCTCTCATTCAGTCTTCAAAATGAGCCCTTGTAGTAAGCATTACTTATTATTAATCCCATTTTATAGATGAGCAAACTGATACATAAAGACATAGATGCAACCTCATGGAGACAAATATGTTTTATATTTTCATAATTAGTGCTATGTTATTTCTCTATAAGTTTTTTGTCTTTTTCCTATGTGCCAGTGACAAAGGATCACTTAATGTGAAATCCCTTTCTCTCTCTTTTTCAATTTGAGCTACTTTTGGAAGACTCTAAATTCTGAGTAAATCTTGAAGTAAACCTATGAATGCAAACTCATAGTTTGCATTGTCTTGTAAGAGAGGTTATAAAACAATTTAATGGAAGAATCCTGGCAAATACTTTGCTCATGGAGAAGATACTATAATAAACTGATTTCTGTAAAGAATATAAGCCATTATATTCTATATTTTGTTATAAGGAGCTCAAAAAACTGCAAAGTGGTTATCATTATCTGTCAACCACATCAGCCATAATTCTGTCTCTATTTGGAAGGCTTGGAACAGTACAATTAAATGAGTTGGGAAGGGATCAAATGTTCAGCAGGAGGGTAGGGTGTAGGACTTGGACCTCCTAATTTGTGTTCTGGCCTCTCTATTTACCCAACTGCAGCTTTCTGACATTGAGCACATATTTATTCAGTCATTTACTCATTATTAACTTTTTTTTTAAGATTTTATTTATTTATTTGACAGAGAGAGACACAGTGAGAGCAGGATCACAAGCAGGGGGAGAGGGGAGAAGCAGGCTTCCTGCCAAGCAGGGAGCCCGATGCGGGGCTCGATCCCAGGACCCTGGGATCATGACCTGAGCCGAAGGCAGACACTTAACGACTGAGCCACCCAGGCACCCCCATTATTAACTTTTAAATTTACAAATACCTATTCTACCCCAACAATGTGCCAGGCACAGTATAGTAGTGTGATGGAGAAATATTTTTGAACCATTATCTATTAAAAAAATGCTTTTCCCTCCTCTTTTTTCAGCTCTTTCCCTGAATCAACCAGTTAGATTTTTCTGGGTTCATAGATTTAGGAAAGTGAATCTGTCTGCTTTGAGTTTCAAAAGATTAGGCCCTTAGAGCAACACACAGGACCCCATATAGAAAAAAATGTTTGAGAGAGGGACCTCAAAAATAAGGGCAAGGCTTCTGTCTACCCATCTCTTGCTCCTTCTAGGAAAAGTTTCTCTGAACTGAGACAATAGAGGAGTTGGAGGAAGGTAATAAGAGTGCAGACATTGGTGGGTCCTGGAAAAGGGGCCTTGTGCCCATCCCCAAGTGGGAATGATTTCAGAGCCAGATTGAAACAGACCAAGCTTCAGCCAGTAGCAGACTGCCCAGGACCCAGCAAGCACGGTGTCGGAACTGTAGAATGACTCGTTTGCACCTAAAGAAAACAGTAGTGAGAACCACTGGATGGAAGGGCCTTGTGTTTAGGAAAAGGAAGTCTCTCTGGTGGCCTTTGTGAAACACCAACTGGGGCCCGGAAGGACAACAGGTGTGTGGCCAGATGTTAGTATGGACAGAGAACATGGAGATCTTGAGGGGCACCCATGTAATTCCTCTACAACTTGGGTACACCCTAGTGAAGTGGATGGGGGTCCACCTAGATTTACATTAAATTTGTCTATCTATCTTGGTAGAATGCAAATTTGTAAACAAAAATGAAATATTTAGATAGTCATATTTTTATACACCTATATTATGGACAGTGATTTTTATCGACTGAACCAGTTTGGGGAATTACATAGTTGGAGAGAGAGATAATAAATAAGCAAGCAAATAAATTAATAAAATAATCATAGGCTGCAGGGGCGCCTGGGTGGCTCAGATGGTTAAGCATCTGCCTTCAGCTCAGGTCATGATCCCAGGGTCCTGGGATCGAGCCCTGCATTGGGGTCCCTGCTTGGCAGGGAGCCCGCTTCTCCCTCTCCCTCTACTGTTCCACCTGCTTGTGCTCTCTCGTGCTCTCTGTCAAATAAATAAATAAAATCTTAAAAAAAATAATTATAGGCTGCAGACAGCATTAGGAAGGAAATAAATAAGGTGTTAGTGAGTAACCAGGAAGACCTACCTATGCAGGATGACCAGGAAAGGCCTGCAGGAACAGCCAGCACAAGGGTCCTAAGGTATGGAAGATGGCCTGTTCCAGATCCCATAGAAGGCGAGCTGCCTTGAATGGCAGTTGAAATAAGGTTGGAAAGGTTATAGGGCCTCTAGGGCCCTCATAAGGAGTTGGAATTTTATTCCATGTGCAATGAGAAGCCATTGAAGGGATTTAATTTGGAGAAATCAGACTCAAATCTACACTTTAAGATGAACTAAGCTGCGGTGTGGGGGCTGGATTGTCAGGGAGAGGGACAAGAATGGAGTGGGGGTCCAGTGAGAGGTTCCTACAGTGGTCCAGGCCAGAGTCGACAGAATCTTGAACTGAAATGGAAAATGAACTGGAAAGAAAACAGTAAAAATATGTAAGATATCTTTTCAACGTAGTATCAGGAGGAATGGCTGATGCATTTGAGTTTGAGGAAAGGCAAAGGTGGATGTCAGGATGACTCCCCCCAGGGTCTGGTTTTAGAAACCAGGTGGATCCTAGGGCCATTTCTTGAACTTGGGGAAAAAGTGATGCCTTTTTTGGGGTTGTGGTGGGAAATCAACTGTTCCGTCAGGACTTGTTCAGTTTGACGTGGCAAGAAGCTGTCCACATGGAGTTGTCAGTTGTCAGGAAGATATTTAGACGTGAATTGAGTTCAGAGGGGAGGCCTGGGGAGATAGATGTTTGAAACTCATCACTCTACAAATGGTCTTCAAAGTCATGAAAATGGACAAGATCTATTAAGGAAAAAATGTGGTGGAGAAGAAGAGAGGGCACAGACAGCTTTGCTTCAAAGCGAGAAGCGTATTTACATTTCTTTACTCTTTTTTAAATAATTTTTTTATTATGTTACATTATGACAGCTCTGCTTGGCGAGTAATGCAACTTACAGGGAACCAAGCAAAGGAGGCCTCTTCCTCCTATAGGACTCCCTCCTCAGGCTCTGAGTAAGTCCCCTCAGGTATTCGTTTCCTCAGACACAAAAAGGCCCCTGTGGTGGCAGCCACTGCCTTCTTACGTGGTTTGGTGAGAAGTGTCAAGATGGAATTAAACTCAGGCACAAAGATTTACGTTCAAATGCCAGCCATTTTCTCAGTCTTTATGAATAGTCCAGACTTTGCATTTTAGGCCTTTAGAAATACTAATAACGCAAACGGAATCAAAATCATCATTCATATTATTAACAAGCAGTTTTGAGTAATGTTTTGGGTAAGTGCCTAATAAAGTTTAAGAAATAAAAGTAACTCATGTTTATTAAAGAAGAATTACTAGGTCTCCATTCATAAGCTTCAATATCCTGCTTAATGGATTCCATACAACATAACATAGAAACCCAGTGAATGAATTATGGAGAAACAGTCCACAAAAATTATATGGTTTCCTTTTTTACTGTTGTTCCCCCGCCATGAAATAAGAATGAGGAGTGTAGCTTGAATAAAGCCATTTCTTGTGGCAGGATGAAGGCATTAGGGTACACTGGTTGTATTTCAGCTCACCAGCTGGGACATCCACAGCTTTGTGGTCAGAATGTGCCCCCTTGTGGAAGATGTGAGTAAGGATGGGTGGAGGGAAAGCATCGCTCGCAAGCTCTGGTGAGACCTGAGGTGGGGAGAGACCTAAGGAGGCAGTGAATAAAATGCTTGTTGACCACATTTTGTAAAGAGCTGTGTAAGGAGGAAGGCACTTCATCACATAAGCAAATGAGTGTAGCTGGATGGAATGGAGAGCCTGGGGCAATTAAGCTTGCAGTCTCAGGTTCTAGAAAACTTGAATCATTTATGATGAAGAGTAAATGGAAAGCCACTGAATGAATTGTAAAGTGGTGGAGGAGGGCCTTGTGTCTGGGCTCCCCCTACCCGGATGCAAATCTTGGTGCTGGTGGTAGCTGCGTGATTTTAGGGAGTCATTTAGTTGTTCTCTAAGCTTCTGTCACCCGTCTGGAAAGCAGAATAATCACGGTGCCCTGTTAGGTGTTGGTTGTTGCTGTAGATCCGGGTTGTTGTGAGGAGCAAATGAATGAAATAAGGTATAGAAAGTGTGTTTAGCTCAGTAACTGCGATACAGAAGTAGTCATCCCTACCACCTGCCAACGTGAGCATTGAAAGTCAGAGAAATACACGCGGGTATCTGTCTTCAGAGATGGCTTCCAGATACAGACATTTGTCAACTACAGAGGGAAGCTCTGTGGCTCTGTGAAAGTTGTGAGAGTGAAGGTGTTTGAACCTCTCTGCGAGGTACACCAGCTACGGCGAATCAGGTTCCACTTGCTCACCTGCTCTGTGTGTGTGTGTTTTGCCCAAGGTGTCCAGACACATTTGGATCAGTGTGGCCAATTTGTTTTTACTACTACAGTTGAGGTGGGGTCAGTCAGGGCTCTTTGGGTGGGTGGCTGGGGCTGGGGTCAACTTGCAGTGAATGACAGGTGCAGGCATCCATGGGAAATCAAGCCAGGGCCACAAGAAGGGCACAGATTTGCTGGAACCCAGAAGAGTTGTACCCCAGGAGGACAAAAAAGAACACTCTCGGGGCAGTAACCATTTCCTCTCAAGTGGTGACGTGCTGCCAACGAGCAAATGAAAGAATAGCAGGATAATTATAAGACGTTTTCTGAAACTTGCTTTAAACAAACAACAAAAGTGTTTGTCTTTTAATTCCCTCAAATGCGCTGCCAAAAATGCAAGTATTTGAAAATGTCAAGAGGCACTGATGCAACTAAGACTCTCAAGCAGGGAAGAGGGGTTGGGTGGTGCGTGCCTGGGGTCTGAGGACCGTGCACCAGGCTGAAGGCACTCCTTTACTGGGAGGCCTCGGGGAGACCTGCTGATGGATGGCTCTCCACCTCTCTCTCATTCAGTGAAGAAGTCCACAACCTGGATTTTATTTTATTTTATTTATTTTTTCACAACCTGGATTTTAAACGCAACTTCTGTGAAACAGTTCTCAGATGGGGAACTCCATTTGAATTAACTAACATTTGGAAGGCTTTTGCCTCTTTTTAATCACTATAAGGGATAAGTTTCTCCTGTTTTTTCATATCACAAAATGATAGTTCAGTGAGCTTTGGAAATTCATTCTAGTAAATGTTAGGAAAAGAAACAAAACCAGCTTAATGATTCTAATGTTGAAGTTGGGTGTCTACCACCTTCCCTGCATTCACACCATCCTGCTGGCTTGACTTGGCTGTCTCCTTGGCCAGGATCATACGTTTACTGTCCCCGAAACACTCTCACTAGCACCTACAATCCTTCTCCTCATTGGCTTTCTGCGAGTCCCACCTGCCAGTTCACACCTCCGGGTAACTCACACTTTCCTTTTTGTCTTTTCTTGATCTGGGCTGACAAGTGTTACTCAGGAGAAACATATCCCCAACCAATGCTGTTAGAGTCCATCCTGGTTTTGTGCTCCCAAAATCTGGTCAGGGAGCTTGAGGCCTCTTTCAAATTGTTTATTCATTCTTCTTGTTCCCTGCCAGTCCCCACAGTGTCTGAGTCAGACCTAGTCCTCTGCCCTCGGGTTCCCAGCCCCGATGATGCCACTTCTCACTCTCAGTAAATCATTTTCCGTCCTTTGCTTTTGAAGGAGATGAGGGTAATTTTTCTTGCCCCTTCTTTATCCAGCGAACTAATTTTTTGTTGTCATTGTAGATGCTTTCTTCTGTGTCTCAGGGGGATGTGGCCCTTCCTTTCTGCCAAGGCTGATCTTACTTTCTGTTCTGGATCTCGTTCTCTGGGGACTTCTTCAGTGCCCTGTTCCATCAATTATCCCCTTTCTGTCCCTTTGTCAGTAGCTTCCTGTATACTTTCTTCTCTGTCTAACCCATCCCAACTATATTTACTTGCCATTCAATTTCTATTTCTCTTTCAAACTTCTTGAGATAGATCTCTGTGCATATTCCTAGTGACCATGGTCCTTATTACCTAGGCTGGCCCTTATCACTCTATTATGATGCTTTCTTGAGGGCCATTGATGACTTGTCTTCAGACCTCATCTTTCTTTTTTTATTGTTTTTTATGTTTCAAGTTTTTATTTAAATTCCAGCTTGTTAACATATAGTGTAATATTGGTTTCAGGGGTAGAATTTAGTGATTCATCACGTACACATAGCACCCAGCGCTCATCATAACAAGTGCCCTCCTTAGGACTCATCACCCAGATAGCCCATCCTCTACCCACTACCCCTCCAGCAAACAACCCTCGGTTTTTCCTCTATGTTAAAAGTCTCTTGGGCGCCTGGGTGGCTCAGTTGGTTAAGCGACTGCCTTCGGCTCAGGTCATGATCCTGGAGTCACGGGATCGAGTCCCACATCGGGCTCCCTGCTCAGCAGGGAGTCTGCTTCTCCCTCTGACCCTCACCCCTCTCATGCTCTCTCTCATTCTCTCTCTCAAATAAATAAAATCTTTAAAAAAAAAAAGTCTCTTATGGTTTGACTCCCTCTCTCTTTTTTTCTCCCTTCCCCTTTTTCTCTTAAGCTCCACTTATGAGTGAAATTCACTTATGAGTGAAATGATATGGTATTTGTCTTTCTCTGACTGACTTATTTCTCTTAACATAATACACTCTAGTTCCGTCCACATTGTCGCAAATGGCAAGATTTCATTCTTGTTGATGGCTGAGTAATATTCCATTGTATATACATATATACCACTTCTTTATCCATTCATCAGTTGATGGACATTTGGGCTCTTTCCATAATATGGCTATTGTTGATAATGCTGCTATAAACATCGGGGTGCAGGTGCCCCTTTGAACCAGTACTTTTGTATCCTTTGGGTAAATACCTAGTAATGCAGTTGCTGGGTCATAGAGTAGCTCTATTTTTAACTTTCTGAGGAATTCCATACTTCTTTCCAGAGTGGCTGCACCAGTTTACATTCCCACCAACAGTGTTAGGGAGCTCCCCTTTTTCCGCATCCTCGCCAACACCTGTTGTTTCCTCTGTCGTTAAATTTTGGCATTCTGACAGGTGTGAGGTGATATCTCATTATAGTTTTGATTTGTACTTCCCTGATGATGAGCAATGTTTAACATCTTTTCATGTATCCTTTACAGACCTTATCTTTCTTACCCTCTCTAGAAAGTTCCATCCTGTCTTGATACACTTTTCTCCCTGGTCACATGCTTTTGCCTTCTCTTAGTGTTTTCTTTCTTTCTTTTTTAAAATATTTAATTTATTTATTTGACAGAGAGAGAGAGAGCAAGAGAGGGGACACAAGCAGGGGGAGTGGGAGAGGGAGAAGCAGGCTTCCAGCTGAGCAGGGAGCCTGATGCGGGGCTCGATCCCAGGACCCTGGGATCATGACCTGAGTCGAAGGCAGACGCTTAACGAGTGAAGCCACCCAGGTGCCCCTCTTAGTGTTTTCTTTCTGCTTTTCCTAACACCAGTTTTATAACCTAATCCATTCTCCGTGTGCTGCTAGGCATTCTATCTAGAGCACATTCCATTCTTCAGCTTGACTCTTCCAAGCCTTATTTTAGGATCAACCCCAAATCTTCAAGATGGTTCATGAGGGTCTGCCACCTCTTTAGTCTCTCTCCTCATTACTTCCATCCACTCCCTAATCCAGTTATCTTTAACTCTTCTCAGCCTGTTTCCTCTGATTAAACACTCTCCCCCACCTTTCCCAGTGTGGCCTTCACCTGTTATGATCCCCATGACTCACCAAGTCCTACTAGCTTTTCATATTTCAGTTCAGCCACCACTTCCTCATAGAAGCCTCAACTGATGTCCCATGTCTCGGTCAGATGTCTCTGTGCTCCTGAGCCTGCCTGTCTATAGAAGTGGTCATGACCTATAATGATCTCTGTCCTCATCTCTCACCCCCACCGTTCTGTGGGCTCCATGACAAGAAGGCTCTGGTTGGTTAGGTCACTCCTGAAGACCCAGATGCAGCACAGGAAATGACAAAGAGTAGAGGCTTAATAAGTATTAGTTGAATCATCAAGACAATGAATTAAAGGAATTATATAATCCAAATAATAACTAATAGTAACAAAAGTAGCCAACATTTTCATAGAGCTTACTATGTGTGAGTCATAGTTCCAAGGACTCCAGTACTATTTAACTCATATAATTCTCCTAACATTCTTACAAGGCAGGTACTAATATGTTCTCATTTTACGGAGGAGTAAACTGAGGATGATAGAATACTGTTCTAGACCGATGGTTAATGAACTACAGCCCTTGGGTCAGATCTGGCCAGCTGCCTGATTTTGTACGTACAGTTTAATTGGTATACAGCCACACCCACTTGTTTATGCATCTTCAATGGCTGCTTTCCCACCACAATAGAAGATTTGGGTAGTTGTGACAGAGACTACATCGCCCACAAAGCTGGAACTATTTGCCATTTGGCCCTTTATAGGGCATTTGGGGCATGCTGAAAATCATGTTTATTTATGCTCTCTTATTGTGGATATCTTGAGAAGACAACCTCACATTCTCAAACCACATTTTAATTTTTAATTTTCGATGTGTTTTGATAGTGTATTAAAGCAAAATCTATCTGTCTATAATATGAAATATTTTCCCTTGGCGGAAATGTTTTTCAAAACCCATGACCTGGCTCCTCCTACTATACAGAATTTAGAAATCGAAGATGCCTGTGGCCTCTCCCATCTTTTTTCAAAAAAACAGGAAATGAGGTCTGGAGACCCTGATTTATTTCCTAAGAGTCACATGAACAGCCAAGTGGAGGTCTGGACAAGAGGTGCTGGCAGAGGCCCGGGCAGCTCAGCTCTGCCTCCTCATCGGCAGGGCTCCTAGAGCACCCACTCTTCCTCAGGGACTCAGTTTGGAGTCACTGATTTGGGACAGAGAAGCACAGTTGGACTATTTATTTTCCAAATGCATGGAGTCAATTCTGAGCCCTCAACATTCACAGGATCCGGAGAGTCTAGCTAAAGATTATTGTGATCTTTCTGTTTTCCTTTATTTTCTGTTATCATTCTGACTTACTCCCTGATTTCTTTGTTTATCTCATTTATGCGTGGTTGTGTGTGTGTGTGGGGGGGTGGGTTTGTGTGGGGGGGTTGTGTGCGGGTGTGTGTTGTTTTTGGTGGTGTGGAGTCCCCAGTTTTCATGACCAAACCTTAAGCAAATGAGAAAAGTGCCTTAAGGTCTAAGTAGGACAAATGCGACCCTAGTAAATATTGGTTTTGATACCATCTGAGCCCTGGGGTACGGAATATGAAAATTCCAAATGGTTATTATTCAGATCAATCAGGAAAGAGCACATTAATGTCTCGGCAGAGCCGCACGGCTCAATTAGCACACACAGCATCCACTCTAAGCTTCCTGGATGCAGCTCACATCACTGAAGACCCTGTGTGAGCAACACTGTGGTTAAGGATATGTCACAGCAAATCAACAAAATATGCAGTTTGATCAGCACGATCTGAGAGCAGATCATTAAAATATGCAACCAGATCCCCCAAGTGCATGAAAAATTAACTAACGAGTTTTGTATCTTGATCAGTTTAATGAGTGAGAAGTTGCTGAACAAGAGTGTCAAATTGTACAGCCCAGCAAGGGGCAGATGATTGTCTGAAAGGAGAGGGGAGGGCCAGAGCTAATACTGTTGGTTTTCAAAATACCAATCCTTAGAATTCAATGTCAGAGAGAGCTGATTAGTATTAAGATGTTGTACGGCCTGTGTCCACCAGGATGTGATGAGATGTTGAGCCTTCTGATGTAAATGAAACATTGATTCTCCTTTTCAGGCTTCACTAAATCTTAATGGACCCAGCCATGCGCCTAGAAGCCCCTGCCAATGGCATCATATACACATGTGTGGGACTAAGAGGCAGTGGCGCCTTCTGGAAGTATCTAAACCATCTGACCTTGAAGAACAGCAAAAAAGAAGAGAGGAAAAAAAAAAAGCTCTTTAATCAAACTAGGTCAGAGCTGCACCATGTCATGAAGAAAGAAGCAGGGCTTAATAAACCAGAAATGCCCCGGCTAGAAATTTGGTGAAGAATTTGAGCAAACGAAGCCCAAGTGGTGGATGATCACTGAGGAAACGTGAATTGGATTGTCACAGAGGACTATGGGGACTTCTGTCACCCTGCTATTGGCAGGCTGCGATGGGGAGGTGGACAACGCACTTTTAAAGCAGCCACACATGCCCCCAGTGACTTGGCCCACGTATAAATGGGAACCTGAGCACCAGTCTGCTAATCCTGCTCTGCTACTTTATCTTGGCCGACCGGCTGACACTGCAGCTGCGGGAGTGTCGGTTTCCCAGGGCATAAATTTACCCCCTTGTATAATGAGCTGGGCAAGGGAAAGATGGCAGTCCCAAATAAAAGACAGAAAGCAAATCCAAATGGGAAACATGCGGCAGACAAAGGAGAAGACTGGCAGTCTGGCAAATGCTGAGGCTGGAGCTGGCTGCCAGTTGCCCTTCTGTTGAGTGTGTACTTTGGGGACAGAGGAGGTGGGAGAGAGGTAGACTTTTTTTCTATCTTTTTAAACTTCATTATATTTTCCCAAAATGTAGCACACGGACGCACCTAGAATACGTTTTGGTCAAGTGTGTTGTATGGACAAACTTTTAAAAATAGTAATAGTTACGATTCTCTTTGATGAACATTAGATAAAATAGAAATAGCACAACAACTTCGTGATTTGACTAAGATCATTTTTTAGAGTGAGGATAGCAAAAGTGAGTCAAACTGAAAGGGAAGTATGACTTATATCATAGGACGTGTAATAAATGGTTATGTCAAAACTCATAAAGGGATTTTCAAATGGCTGAAGTTTTAGGAAAATTCAGGCTAGAACATGTTCCTCGGGTAAGAAGGTTTCATGCAATTCATCCTATCAGACAGTTCTGTGTATGTGTTGAAAAGATGTAGGTTGCTGTTTAAAATGATTTTAAGCAGAAATGGAAGAATAGAGGATAAGAATAAATCATGGAAATAAAAGGAAGATTTTAGAATTTGTCACTTATCCCATTTTCATTTGTCAGATGGGCTAAGGGTAGTTCTCCAGCCAGAAGCCTGGGAGGAGAAAAAAGTTAAAGCCCAACAGATTTATTTTTCCACACTGTATTTCAGTGACACACAGTGTATACCGATCAGTGCTTCCATGGAGGCCAGACCCAGGTCTGCCTGAGGACCTTGCAAGGCTCTGTGAATCTCTTTCTTAGAGCAATCAGAAAATGTTAATTTCAAAAATTTACAATA
Source organism: Leptonychotes weddellii (assembly GCF_054177405.1). NCBI lineage: Eukaryota > Metazoa > Chordata > Mammalia > Carnivora > Phocidae > Leptonychotes > Leptonychotes weddellii. Next base: position 97,027,416 of record NC_138369.1, on the reverse strand, counting down.
CACAGGCGAACAGATCTTAAAGCCCATCGCTGGGGTTAGTAATTACCTCACCGTATACAGAGATACAAAGAAGCTCACACCCAGAACACACTCTTGAGCTGTCATAAAACCATGAAAATATTCTTTGGAGTACCAAAAAATAATTTTCACCTGTTAAAAGTTTAAATTAAATTTTCATGAAGATTTTTAAACAAATTATAACATGAATCAAAGGTATGTATACTATCTATGTATGTATGGCATGCGTAGTTATACACACAGACATATTTATGTATATTTTAAAAATAATAGGACATGTGAATACCGTCCAGCCAGCTTAAGAAATAGAAAATAACTAGTATTTTGAAGCTGCCAGTACGTCTTCACAACAGCAACCCTGTTCAACCCTCCCCTTCCCTGATACCCACTTTACTGAGTTTCATGGTGATCACTCCTTCACCTTTATAATCTTACTATGTGTGCATGTACCCCAAACAATAGATTATCTCAATTTCCTGAGCTTCAATTTTATATTAAAGGCATCACACTGCATGGGTTTTTTGTAACTTGCCTTTTTCACTCAATGTTATGATTTTAGCATTGACCCACGTTAATAGGAATAGATTTAGTTTATATATTTTCACTCCTATACTATTTCAGTGAATATACCACAATAACTTATTCACCATACTTTTCATGGACATTTGAACTTTTTAATATCGTGAACAATGCTGCTTTCATAGGTCTCCTGTGTCCATGATCCAGCTCTTGGGGATGCACTTAGGGCTGGAGTTGCTAGGTCACAGGTAATGTCACATTGTGTTCCAAAACAGTATATCAGTTTATACTCCCACTGCTTCCAATAGGAACAAAAATAAAGTCACTGGACCTTTATCTTACTAAATACACAAAAATCAACTCAAATTGATACAACTTAAATATAATACCTGAACTACGAAACTCTTTGAAGAAAATATAGGGAACAATCTTCCTGACATTGGTCTTAGCAATGATTTTTTGGAAATGACACCGAAAGTTCGGGCAACAAAAGCAAAAATAATAAGGAATTAAAAAGCTTCTGAAGAGCAAAAGAAATAAGCAACAGAATGAAAAGGCAATGTATAGAATGAGAGAAAATATTTGCAAACCATATATCTGATAAGGAGTTAATGTCCAAAGTATATAAGAAACTCCAACTACTCAATAGCAAAACAACAGCAACTACAAAACAAATAACCCAATTAAAAAATGGGCAAAAGATTTGAATAGACATTTCTCCAAAAAGACATACAAATGGCCACCAGGTACATACAAAGGTGTTTAACATCACTAATAATTAGGGAAACACAAACCAAAACCACAATGAAATTTTACCCCCACCTGTTAGGATCTCTATTACCAAAAAACCCAAAAGATGGCAAAAGTTGACAAGCATGTGGAGAAATCGGAACCCTTGTGCACTGTTGGTGGGAATGTAAAATGGTGCAGCCACTATGAAAACAGTATAGAGAGTCCTCAAAAAATTAAAAATAGAACAACCATATAATCTGGCAACATCACTTCTGGGTAAATAGCCAAAAAAATTGAAATCAGGATTGCAAAGAGATACCTGTGCTCCCATGTTCATTGCAGCGTCATTTACCAAGCTAAAATATGGAAGCAATCAAAATGTCCATTGGTGAATCAATGGATAAAGAACTTGTGGCATATACAATGGAATATTATTGAGCCCTAAAAAAGGAGATAATCTTGCCATATGTGACCACATGAATAAATCCAAAGGACTCTATACTAAGGGAAATAAGCCAGTCATAGAAAGACCAATACTGCATGATTCCATTTATATGGGGTATCTAAAATAGTCCAACTCAAAGAAGGAGAGTATAGAATAGTGGTTGCCAGGAGCTGAGGGCAGGAGGGAATGGGGAGCTATTGTTCAATGGGTATAAAGTTTCAGCAATGCAAGATGAGTAAGTTCTAGAGATCTGCTGTACAACATAGTCCCTCTAATTCACAATATTGCATTGTGCATTAAAAACATTGTTCATAAGGAAGATCTCATATTAAGTATTCTTACCACAAAAGCAAAACCAAAAACAAAGGGGCACAAGAAAACTTTTAGAGGTGATGGCTACGTCTATAAGCTTGCCTGTGGTGACAGTTTCATGAAAGGGTGTATGTGTATGTCCAAACTCTTCAAATCATATACATTAAACAGGTGTAGTTTTAGTACATCAATTATACATTAATACTGAAGTGTTTAACAGGGCCACCTAGGTGGCTCAGTCAGTTGAGTGTCGGCCTTTGGCTCTGGTCATGGTCCCAGTGTCCTGGGATCGAGCCCCGCTTCAGGCTCCATGCTCATCAGGGAGTCTGCTTCTCCCTCTGCTCCTCCCCCTGTTTGTGTGCTCTTTCTCTCTCTCTCTGTCAAATAAATAAATAGAATCTTAAAAAAAAAAAAATAAAGTTGTTTAACATGTTTAAAAATGTACAACTTGTATATGAAAAAAAGAATTTATTGGAAAACATTGAAGAAGATATAATTTTGAAGTTATCATATGCTATGGATGGGAAAATTCAATATTGTATAAGTATTGATTCTCAAATTAACTGTAAATTTCATGCTATTCCAATCAAAATCTAAATAGTGTTTTACATAGAAGTTACAATCTGATTTTCAAATTTATGTGGAAATTCCAAGGGCCAAGAATAGCCAGTAGAATTTTGAAAGACAAAGAGATGAGGCAAGTTGCTCTACCAAATACAGTAATTAAGACAATGTGGTATTGGTGTAAAGATAGACTGTACCTAAAGGAACAAAACACGTAACCCAGAAACAGGGCCTTCCCTAGAAGGAAATGGTATAGATTGCTATGGCAGTGTGGATTACTGAAGAAGGGATGAACTCCTGTGAACGGTACTCTGGCTCTAGATTGACTATATGATGAGATAAAACAGATCCTTACATACACACAATAATCAATTCCTTGTAGATTAAGGACTTAAATGAGAAATGTAAAACTTTTACAGCTTTTAGGAGACAGTAAAGGAGAATATATTTATGATCTCTGTGTAGGGACGGATTTCTGTAGAAAGAAACAAAAAGCACAAAGCATTGCAGCAACTTCTTCCTAGAAACATCACCAAAGGCAAGGGAAGCAAGGGCAAAAATGAACTCTTGGGACCTCATCAAGATAAAAAGCTTTTGCACAGCAAAAGAAACAGTCAACAAAACCAAAAGATAACCAACAGAAT
>NC_138369.1:96974638-97023682 GCF_054177405.1 Leptonychotes weddellii | reverse complement strand
TGGAGTGGTGGGGGGTGGGAGGCATGGGGTGGCTGGGTGATAGACATTGGGGAGGGTATATGCTATGGTGAGCACTGTGAATTGTGTAAGACTGTTGAATCACAGACCTGTACCTCTGAAACAAATAATACATTATATGTTAAAAAAAGAAGATATTAGGAAGGGTAAAATGAAGGGGGGGAAATTGGAGGGGGAGACGAACCATGAGAGACTATGGATTCTGAGAAACAAACTGAGGATTCTAGAGGGGAGAGGCGTGGGGGGATGGGTTAGCCCGGTGATGGGTATTAAAGAGGGCACGTATTGAATGGAGCACTGGGTGTTATATGCAAACAATGAATCATGGAACACTACATCAAAAATGAATGATGTAATGTATGGTGATTAACATAACATAATTAAATTTAAAAAAAGCACAGAGCATAAACAAAAAGACTTATAATTTTGACTATATTAAAATCAAGATCTCAAAAGACATTTGAAAATACCATAAAGGGGGTGAAATCCAAACCACAAACTGGGAGAGCATATTTGTGATACACATATCAGGAAAAGAAGTCATATCAAAAATACATATAAAGAATTCTTCTGAATAATTTTAAAAAAGATAAATGGCCAAATAGCAAAATCAGCAAAAAACATAAATAGGCAGTACACAAAACAAAAATATAAATGCCCAATAAATATTAAAAGATGCTCAAACTCCTTGGTAACAAAGAACTGAAATGTAAGACCAGGGTGAGATACAATTTCACACTCACCAGACTGGCAAAAATTAAAAAGTCAAGCAGTATTATTATCTGTTGGTGATGATGTAGCGCTAAGAACTCTCACCCATTGTAGGTAGGAATGTACATCAAGATTTTGGAAAATAGACATTTTCCAGGACAGTGGGAGATTCACATATCCTATGACCTAACAACTCTACTGTTAGATATATACCCAAGAGAAACACTTGCACATTTGCATGGGGAGACATGCAAAAGGATGCCCAGAGCCGACCCTCTGTCACAGCAAAAACAGAACAAGTTAGACAGCCATCAGCAAAGAGAGGTTGAATCAGTCGAAACAAAGGCATGCAGTGGAATACTATGCAACCGTAATCGACCACAGCTCCATGGCTGAATCGCAAAAATAGAATGTTGAGTAAAAAACACTGAGTTACAGAAGAATATATATTGTCCAATTATTATTTATCAAAAACGTGAAGTATTTAGATAAACACATAGGTGATACCACTCTAAAGAAAAGCAGGAGAATGATGATGATGTACAATTCAAATAGTGCATTATTTCTAGATGGAGAAAAGAAGGGAAAATTGGGGAGGGGCACACATGTTCACTTCGGTTACTGTTTATTTCTTGAGCTGGATGGTGAGCACCTGAGTGTTGATTTTATTATCATCCCTTAAATTGCATTTTTAAAAAATATACGTTTTTTTCTTACTCTTTTGGATATATCGTAAAACTCACAATTTAAAAAAGACAGAAGAATTCTATATACCGTAAAAGTTGTGATATATCATTTGATCGATCACATTCTGTGCAGGGAGAGAAGGGGGGTATGACTGCAGTGCATGCCATGCCGAAGGTCCTATAATTATTTTTTTAATTAATTTTATTTTATTGTTTATGTTATGTTTATTATTTATTGTTATGTTAATCACCACACATTACATCATTCGTTTTTGATGTAGTGTTCCATGATTCATTGTTTGCGTAGAACACCCAGTGTTCCTTTCAATACGTGCCCTCTTTTATACCCATCACCAGGCTAACCCATCCCCCCACCCCCCTCCCCTCTAGAACCCTCAGTTTGTTTCTCAGAGTCCATAGTCTCTCATGGTTCATCTCCCCTCCGATTTCCGCCCTCCTTCATTTTTCCCTTCCTACTATCTTCTTCTTTTTTGTTTTTTTAACATATAATGTATTATTTGTTTTAGAGGTACAGGTCTGTGTTTCAACAGTCTTACACAATTCACAGTGCTCACCATAGCATGGTCCATTAATTCTTTTGGGACACTAGTGCATATATGAATATTTGGCACCTGGCACATAATGGATATTTAATACAGTTGGTGAAAGAAAGAAAGGAAGGAAAGGAGAAGGGAGAGAGAGAAGAGGGCAGGGAGACCGAAGGAAAAAAGGAAGGGAAGGGGTGGGGAGGGAAGAAGCCTGGCCACCTTGGATTTGTGAATAATTGATTCTATACAATGAGTAGAGTCCCTGTTGTTTGGCAAGAGTTCAGCCTTGTCTTGACGGAGAGAGAACTCTGTTCCCTTGCTGAATCCAGCCCGCCGCATCTTCAGGTTCCTAATGGCGGTCCTGATAGCTATAGTACACGGTTGAGACTTGCTTGTCAAACATTAACTACTATGCCATGTTATTATAGATTTTTTTTTCTGATGAAGTAATCACTACTACTTATGCGCAATGACAGAAGCTTCCTGATAGTATTTAATCGAATCCGAAAATATAAGAAATAGCCCAGCTATGTAAGACATAGAAAGAACCCAAAGGGATTTTTTTTTTTTTGGAAAGTCAGGGCAGGAAGAGAAGCATTAAACACATAACTAAACTCTGACAGACTGTACCTTTTGTTTTAGTTTCATGAGAATTGGGGCAGTAGGTAAATAATTCAGGATGTTGACTGCATGCCTAAATCTGCATTTTAGAAATTAATTTTTAAAGGTTGAATAAATACAAAATAATATTCATAAGTTTTAAACTATAACAATCATGATAAAAAAAACCCCAAAATTTGTGGACCCACCACACAGCTTTAAAAAAAATTGAACCCTGATGCAGTCTTTAGAGGTTCTTCCGATGTCTTATCCCTTCCACTTTCCAGCACCCCATGGGAAATAATGACTATCCTGAATTTTATTTATATTATTGCATGGCTTTTGTTTATACTGTTACGTATTTGTATATATTCTTAACCACTAACTTCTTTGTTTTTACACTTTTAATCTTCACATAAATATAATAATGCTGCATTTTTTTCTACTATGACTTGGTTCTTCATCATTCAACACTCTGTTTTTAAGACTTGTCCATATTAATAACATAACATGCCTATACTTTACTCATTTCCATTGCTCTTTACAATCACATTGTATGGATATCACAACATACATAGTCATTTTTCCTATTGATTCAGACTTAAGTTGTTTCCAATTTCTTGGAACTGTTATTATGACACCAGGAACTTTCTTGTGTATGTCCCCTGTTTTACATGTGCAAATTTCTTTGGGACTATACCTAGGACTGGAATTACTGGGTTAGAGGGCATGCACATGTGCAACTTTACTAGATAATCATTGTTTTCTAGAGCAGTTGGTTAATTTGCACTCCCACCAACATTGAAAATTCTCATTGCCCCTTATCTTCACCTGTCATTTTTGCCACTCTATGGATTAGTATTCATCAAGCTCTCTGATGTGCCAACTTATATCATACCTTTAAGTAACTGCAGATGTGATTCAGTCAGTATCCAAACGATACACTTAGATGTATGCCCATGATTTGAAGTTAGCGGCCCATGTTGAATTGAGCCATGGCCTCATTTGGACATTTGTCAAAAAGCAGGGCTTAAAAAGAAGAACAATTCCATTGTTTTCTCAATAAAGTGCTGATTGACAAATATGAGGGAAAAAATCATGATGTTAGTGGTAGAAATGAAATATTATATTTGGCATTGTTGGGAAATCACCCAACAATGGTGGGTTTTGTGGGTTTCTGACTTCATAACTACAAGATATTTGGATCAAAGTATACTTACTTTAGGGGACAAATGAATTCATAATCCAAGGGAAAAAGCCTCATAAAAATAACTCAACATTAAATATATCTTGCAAAAGAACCATTTAACTTGGCAAAATATTAATGAAATAAAACACATGGGTTAGATTTCCCTTCTAATACACATAGGAATAAAATGTGCTCAACAAAATATGCTTTGGCTTTTGCCAAACTAGAAACATCTGAAAATAACCTAAGAGATTTCTCTAAACCATGGCATATTTCTGGCTTTGTTCACCATTTAATTAAGTGTTGTTTTAATAATGAAGCACATTAGGGATGGGGGTTGTATCGAACCTACAAACCATTCTTTATGGGGTGGTAAAGAAATGGACAATAGTACTGACATAAAAAAAATGTTTAATTTCATGGTTTTACCTTCTTAGCATATGTTTCATATCAGCCTTACTAGTTGTTTTCTGAAATCCTCTATAGTTAAGAAAGTTAGCCATTGTTTTGTCCTTGAAAATGTAGGTGGAAATCTATTATGATGGCTCAGGACAAAGGAGCTAGGTAAGATGTGTCCCTGGCAACTGTGATACCGTTGTTTATAAAGAACCAAATTATGTAGGCTGGTAAATCATAACTGCAGTTCAGACATTTTTCAAGGCAAGTTATTGCTTTATTCAGTGTCTTTACAATATAAACTCCTGAACCTTTAAAACTAAGATTGTAGAAATGATACAAAAATATCAGTGAATGACATTTTAGTACAATCTCAGGGCATGTAGACTAATTTTCTAATCTTATGGAAAAAAAACTACATTTTAGAGATGAAAACTTAACTGTTTTAGGCTTCCACTTTCTTGGTCTAGGTAAATCTGATCAGTCCACCTGCTGAGAACAATAAAATCTGGACAAAATATATATTTTTAGGTATTTGGAAAAAAAAGTGTTTCAAGGCATTGAAAAGACACTAAGAGAATAAAGAATCAAGGTGTGAGCTAAGATGTGGATGTACACACATGCACACGTGCGCACACACACACACAGAGGCATTTTATATATATCTATGTATATATAATAGTACACAACTATACTTATTATACTCTCCAAGGAAGAATAAAAAATAGTATGTGAGTATATAATTTCCAAGCTTACCGAGGAGAAAAGAGGAATAAAATATGCTCCATCAAAATAAGAGCAAGAAAAGAGAAAGAATCATAAAACAAATAGAACAAATAGAAAACAAATACTAAGATGATAATTTTAAACTCAAATGTATAATTAGATGAAATGAAAATGGTGTACATGTTCCTATTAAAGGACAAAGGTGATCAGACTGAGGAGGAAAAAAGCCATATGATGTAAAAAAGACATATCCAAAACATAAGGGTAAAGAGAGGTTGAAATTAAAAGAGATAGCGCCTGTCTTCTGACCCTGAAATTTCATTTCTGGTATATATCCTAGGCAAATCCCTGCAACTATGCACCAGGAAGCACTTTCAAGGATGTTCCTTTTGTGTGTATTTAACAAACACTCATGTAGCACTTACTACATTCCAGTCATGTTTCTAAGCACTTTACAAATATTACCTCAGATAATCCTCATAACAACTCTAGGATGTAAGTACAATTAATACCCTTATAGATCAGGGGGAAAAAAAAAAAAAAGCCTGTTCGTAAAAAGGTTAAAATTGTCGCCCGATGTCACGTGGCTAGTAAGTGCTAGGACTGTATGTGAACCCAGGCAGCCTAGCTCGAGCGTGTTCTTCCAACCCCAACCCAACAGTCTCTCAGTAAATTCATGCTCAGCACTGACAACTTCATCAACAAGAGAATGGATTAACAGAAAATGCTATATTTGTTGGATAAAATGCTACCAGCCACAAAAAGGATACATATCTACATATTTATATACCTATAGATAATATATATACAAATAGCTTCAAAGAATCTTATTGTGAAATAAAATTTCTGTAAAAATTTGTATACAGTTAGTATTCTTTCTTTACTTTTTCATTTTGAGAGAGAGAGAGTGCTGTGAGCAGTGGTGGGGAGTGGCAAAGGGAGAGGGAAGGAGAGAATCTTAAGCAGGCTCCACACTGGGTGTGGATCCTGAGATCATGACCTGAGCCAAAATCGTCAGATGCTTAACTGACTGAGCCACCCAGGTGCTCCATTATTATTTACTTCTTAAGTGCTTCGTATAATGTACCAGTGAAGCTATCTGGACCTTGAATTTTCATCATGTGAATGTTTTTAACTGTGATTCCAATTTTGATTTTAAAAATTTATTTACTTTTATCCAAGTACAATTAACATACAGTATTATATTAGTTTCAGGTATACAACATAATGATTCAACAATTCTATACATTTCTCAGTGCTCATGAGGTGTGAGGTAAGCATACTCTTAATTCCCTTTATTTTACATATTCTTCTTGCCCCCTCCCCCTGACAACCATGTTTGTTCTCTGTATTTAAGAGCCTGTTTTTCTGCTTGTCTCTTTTTTTCTTTGTTTGTTCATTTGTTTTGTTTCTTAAATTCCCCATATGAGTAAAATTATGTGGTGTTTGTTTTTCTCTGACTGACTTATTTCACTTAGCATTATACTTTCTAGCTACATCCATGTTGTTGCAACTGGCAATATTTCATTCTTTTTTATGGCTGAGTGATATTCCATAGTACATAGGTTATATAATATATAATATATATGTATAGATACCACATTTTCTTTGCCCATTCATTGATAGACACTTGAGGTGCTTTCATATCTTGGCTACCATAAATAATGCTGTATAAACATAGGGGTGCACATATCTTTTCAAATTAGTGTTTTGTATTCTTTGGGTAAATATCCAGTAGTGGAATTACCAGATCATATGATAATTCTATTTTTAATTCTTTTGAGGAAACTCCGTACTGTTTTCTACAGTGGCTGCACCAATTTGCATTCCCACCATCAGTACACAAGGTTCCTTTTTCTCTACATCCTCACTAACACTTGCTATTTCTTGTGTTTTTTATTTTAAGCATTCTGACAGATGTAAAATGGTATCTCACTATGGCTTTAATTTGTGTTTCCCTGATAATTAATGATGTTGAGCACTTCTTCACATGTTTCTGGGCCATCTGTATCTATATTCTGTCTGTATGTTGGAAAAATGTCTATTTTTTAGGTCTGCCCCTGTTTTAATTGGATTATTTGGTTTTTTTGGTCTTGAGTTGTGTAAGTTCTTTATATATTTTGGATATTAACCCCTTATTGGATATATCATCTGCCCATTCAGTAGGTCACCATTTTATTTTGTTTATGGTTTCCTTTACCATGCAGAAGCTTTTAATTTTGGTGTAGTCCCAATATTTAATTTTGCTTTTGTTTCCCTCGCCAGAGGAGAGATATCTAGAGAAGTGTTTCTATGGCTGATGTCAAAGAAATTACTGCAATTTGTTTTCTTCTAGGAATTTTATGGTGTCCAGTCTCATGTTTAGGTCTTTAGTCCATTTTGAGTTTATTTTTGTGTATGGTGTAAGAAAGTGGTCCAGTTTCACTCTAAATTCCAATTTTTAAGTAAGTAAATATAGGGCTATTCTGATGATCTATGTTTTCTTGAATGAGTGGTGACATTCAAGAAGCGGTGGTCCTTCAAGGAATTTATTCATTTCATTTAAGTCATCAAATTTATTGACATAAAATTTCCACAATATTTCTTTATTCTTCTTTTATTATAGCAGTAGAATCTACAGTAATGTCAACTCTTTTATTTGTGATATTGGTAATTTGTGTCTTCTCTCTGTTTTTCTAATCAGTCTCGTTAGAGTTTTTCAGCAAAAGGATACACCCCTTTCTTCTTTACTAGTACTGGGAAATTAAAAAAAAATTTGTTACCAACTTAAAAAGAAAATTATATTTCAGCCAAGTGGATTTCTTTGCCATCTAGCTCTTTATTTCTGAATTCTTTTCAATTGTATAATTTTTTTATTGATGCTTTTCAATTGTATAATTCTTTTCAACTGTATAATTATTATTTTATTGATGCTTTTATAAAGAAAAGCTTCATTCATAAAATTTTGATTGAATTCCCCCTTTGTGCCAGACAATAGCCTCATAGCCTAGTGCTGGAGTTCCTCAGATGAATTAAAACCTTGTCCCTTTGTAGCTCCAGTGTGGTTGGAGTGGTAGGAGATGAAGTTGATGCCATGGAGGGAGAAGGGAGAAGCTATCTTATACAGGGCTTTGCTGATCTTGAAAGAACTTTGGCTCTGACTCAGGTGAGATGGAGAGTCCTTTCACTGCAGAGAATTGGGCAGAAGGGAGTCAGTTCTGACTTGTGTTTTCATAGGATTATCTGGATGTTCTGCTAAGACTGCATTTTAAAAAGGCAAGGGCAAAAGCCAAGGAGCTATTGCAATTATCTAAATGAGACATGAGATGATGGTGTTTTGATCACAGTAGTAGTGGTAGCAAAGATTGTGAAAGGTGGTGGGCTCCTAGATATGTTCTGAAGATACTGACCCAGCTGCACAGGGTTGTATGTACATGAGTGGTGGAAGCAGAGCTGGAGAGGGCTGGGGGCCACATTACAAAATCCTTTGTGTGCCAAGCCAAGAGTTTTTTAGGACATCCTCAGGCAATGTGTTGCCACCTATTAATTTTAAGTAAAAGAGTTACATATCATATTTTATTTTAGAAAGCTGATTTTTTTTTAAAGATTTTATTTATTTATTTGACTGAGAGAGGGAACACAAGCAGGGGGAGTGGGAGAGGGAGAAGCAGGCTTCCCACTGGGCAGGGAGCCTGATGTAGGGCTCAATCCCAGGACCCTGGGATCATGACCTGAGCCGCTTAACGACTGAGGCAGGCGCTTAACGACTGAGCCACCCAGGTGCCCCTAAAAGCTGATTTGATGGCAGAGTTGAAGAGGCTGTGTTGGAGGCAGTGAGACCTGCTAAGAGAGTCCTGTCAAAATCCAGACAGGGGAGAATGAAGAATTTAACGGAAACAATAGCTATCTAGCTATCCCAGTGGAGAGAGGGGAAGAGTCATGTATTAGTTTTCTATTGCTGTGTGACAAATTATCATGAGCTTAGTGGCTTAAAATGACACACATTTATTATTCCACATTTTCTGTGGGTCTGGAGTCCAGGTAGGCTTAGATGGGTCCTCTGCTCAGGGTGTCCCAAGTTTGCAATGAAGGTGTTAGTTGGGCTGTGTTCCCATCTGGAGGCTTAACTGGGGAAAGAATCCTCTTCCAACTTCATTCAGTTTGTTTGAAGGATTCATTTCCTTGTGTTTGTAGGACTGAGGACCTTGGCTTCATGCTGGTTGTTGGCTGGAGGCCACCTTCAACTCTTACAGGCCGCCCCTAGTTCTTTGTCATGTGGGCTTTCTCAACATGACCAGTTATTTCGTTGAACCAGCAAGGAGAATCTCTAGAGGGCATTTGTCAGCAAGATGGCATCTTATATAACATAAGGTGATCACAGGAGTAGCATTCCATCATCTTTGTCATATTCTATTTGTTAGAAGCAAGTCACAAGGCCCACCCACATTGAGGGGGAGAAAACCCCAAGGTATAAACACCAGAAAATGGATCCTTGAGGATCACCTTAGGATCTATCCACTGTAGATCATGAATAATGCTGAGGACACAGAACAGACAGGATCTAAGATGTTCCGGGATCATTGGACATGAGTGGGAAAAGAAAGGAGAGAAATAGAGGATGATGTGCAACTTTCTAGTTGGTGTGCTTGGTGGATGGTGAGGGCCCTTCACCAAGATAAGAAACAGAAGGAGGAGCTAATTTAGGAAAATAATGAGTTCTCTCAAATTTGCAAGTAAAAGATGTTACTTTTACTATCATATTTTTTAATGAAATTCTTTATTATAATGAATCAAACTGAATAACTCTTAGCCACAGGTCTCTATTTCCCTGTTCTTAAACAACAACAACAACAATAACAACAAAACAAACAACACTTGATTCTCACAGTCCAAGCCATGTGCTATTTTGCTGAGCTAAAAGGGAGTTCCTGGATATGCCTAGGTATTTCTGTGCCTATAATGAACTTTTGCAAAGCTGGAAGGCTGAACACAGAAATGGTGTACCTGAAGGAGTGTCATTGGTTTCAGGTAGAAAAATCATTATAGAAAATGAAATCATCTAAAAATTCTGTGCTTATATGTAATTTACCCATTTAAAGTTGCTTTAAAATGTATGTATTTTCTATAAAGGAAGCATCTTAGTCCAACTTTGTGGTTAGAGAGAATGTTCTTTATTTCAATTTTATCAAAGAGGACTGGGGAGGGTAGTGACGAGAGTTGTGCAGAAACAGAATGAAAAAAAAAAAAGATAAAGCTATATTCTGTACAACTAATTACCCAAAGGAATTTATGAAAATTCTGCATGGATGGATGGATTCCATGATCAGGTTCATTGAGGTCAAACAGAATGTGGCTGGGAACTACCAGACAAGTCTAGGTGGGTAAAGTGGAAGTATTGGGGAAGTGAACATGTTGGTTAAGAGAATCACTTTGGAAAGTCACACATTCAGTTACACTGAATGACTATGGTCTTTCCCAGGCCTGCCTGCCTCTACTGGCTGTCCGTGAAAGCCTGTGGTTGTCATTAAAGGGACTCATTTGTCATAGTTGGTCCCTAAGGCACCTCCTAGTCCACTTCCTTTGCAAGGAGCTGCACTGGGGGGACCCAGAAGAGCCCTCTCACAAACGGGGATTCGGCTAATTTAGCCAAACAGAACTTTTTCAGTGGCAAATGGCAGAAAACCCAGCGTAAAATCACTTAAGCTATTAAGGAATTGGCTCACAAGAAAGCGTGGGTCTTGTTAACTTCAGGGACAGCTGGTTTTAAGTGGTCCAAACAAAGTCACTAAGGTTTGGTTTCTCGGTGGCAATGTGGCAGGGCAGCCATACCTTATATCATCTTGCCATCAAGTCTAACAGGAAAGACTCTGTCCTCTCAAAGCCAAACATTCATCTTTTTCATGACTCCCACTGGCCTGGAAGGGGTCATCGCTCATTCTCTAAATCAATCACCATGATCAGGAGAATGCAGTCTTTCTGACTGGCTAAGACCTAATGTGTTTATGTGAGTGAACTCTGCCCAAAGAACATCGCCTCCAAAGAGAAATTTGGGTACAGTTTTTACCAAAAGTGGGATAAGTGGAGGTTAGGTAGTAAATACAGGAGAGAGTCCCCTTCATCCCAGGAGAATGCCTTTTAATTGAGCCAGCAATTTATTTACATGGCAGCATGATTGCCAACGACCTAGAAATACTGATATTTCCAGATGTACACCTTCCACCTTACTCTTCCCCACTGCATTGCCCCACACACTCACACTTAGTTCGACTGAAAGCTAGTTAGAAGAGTCTCAGAAATATCCTATTGCTTTGTGTGTAGGCGAAACCTCAAATCAATAAGGGGAGAAAGCCCATGTCATACACATAAAAGGGGAGAGGAGAGCCTCCAGATATATAACAATCCACTGGGTACCACCAATTAATTTATGCATTAGAGGTTTGGAGAGCATTCTCCTTAAAAGAGAAAGAGATGTAAGACAGCTCATAAGGGATCCCCAGTGTATTAGGCCTGAGAGGAGGAGTTCTATATTTGGATGGTAAAAGGAAGTGAATTAGCAGTTTGGATTGGCATAAGAAAGAACAGTGCTGGCTTGGAGAAATCCCCAGTGCTAGTAGGGATGCTTCATTCAGTCGTTCAGTATTAGTCACTAACAATACCAGCAGCATAGTTAGACTTTGCTCCTTTGCACTAGCCATTTTGTTTCTCTCCTGGTGTTTTCTTCTATGTGTTTGCTTTAAGTATTACCTCCTTCCACTGCTTCCGTCTTTCCATTCCTCACTGAGCCTTTCACTGATGCCTGCCTGATAAAAGGCTCCACATCTGATATTAACCTAAAACTTCCTTGATTCCTTAAAGTGAGTTATTCATTAACAGAAGCTAAGTTACTGGTTGTTAGGCAAATCTTCTAATTCTTGCAAACCACTGATCTGCTCAGAGAAGCTTCTCTAAATCTACTGTAGAAATAAGTGAAGCTTTGTGCCAATTGTCCGCGCTAAGCAGAAGGTTGGGGGAGAGAGGAGAAGTTACTCATTTGCCCGATCCCACACGGCGAGTCCAGCGGAGGGAATCAAGTGTACAGCCAGCTGGCTTGACGAGCAGCTGCCAACAGGACAGGACAGGACGGGGCAGGAAGGGGCAGGGGCTACCCGGCTGCCTGCCTCTGAGCTCCATCATGGGTGCCAGCCGAATTACTCTAAAGTCAAGCATTTTGCCTTCTATTTCTTATGATGGCCAGAGTTTCCTGTGCTAAGAGGTACGGCTATCTTTTTCCCTGTCCTTTTGTTCAGCAAAAACAAAAGCTAATTAAAGTAAATGTCAGAAGCTGCAGTGATGAAGGAGTGGGCTGTGGGAGTGGGGCAGAGAAACTTCCAGGGGCTGGCCGATTATGCAGATAAAGCACATCGGGGAGTTGTGTGTCTAGCCCTGTATGCAGGCTTTTCAGTTATTAGGGTAAAAAAGCCACCTCTCTGTGGGTTATTAAAACATGTCTCTAGGCCTCAGGAGCAGAAAATTGTGCTTCTAGATTCATAGTATGTGCATTTTTGTTTTACTCCAAAACTGTCTGGGCTCATTTCTGTTTCACACTTTTGTTTACCTCAAGAAATATCTTGCAACCTGCAAAGAAACTGGCCTTGCCTATGATTTTCAAAGAAAATGCAACAGCATCATTCCAGGCAGTGGGTTGAGCAGGCACCATTACCATTTATTGTTGCTCTCATTTTTCCTTTTGGTATTTTACTTATCTTACAAATCGCAATTGAATCAAACTATTTTTTTGCTCTTTCAAATACATATTTAAGTTGCCATAGTAATCAACTATTGGATTCCATGACATTGTAAATTGAAATGTGGAGGTTTTCGATCGACTTAAGGAACAGAAAAAGTACTTAAGGCATTATTTGAATTGGTCAATGCAGGTGCTTAATATATGGAATTTAAATGTAAATAAAGACATGTTAAACATTGAATTTTCTTTGTAATTTGAGAGTTTGGGTATGTTTTCTGGAAAAAGAAACCTACAAAATTTGAATTAAAAAATTTTAGCAAGATTTATGTTGATTATTAATATTTATATTGATATAAGATTTAGTCAATGTATACCAAGATTTATATCAATTAAGAAAAATATGACCTGCAAAGTCAAAATTTGTGAAAATGGATACACTATGAAATCATTATTACAGATCACAAATTCTCAGTTAAGAAAGTTTGTTAGACTTGAAGATATTTCCCTCATTCCCAAAGAAAGAAAATATTTCCTGTCTGTATTTCAATAAATCGCAATATGTATTCAAAATTAAATGTTTCTTGAGCTCTTGCCTAAACAGGTCACCAAACCTATTTTTTGTATGTGCTTATGATAATTAACCTGCTACAAATTTAGATTGTATGAGTTCTAGAAAAAGACCAAGGGCTGAGTCCTTTTGCATCGTTTGGAATAACCTAGCCTCAGAGGCTTTCAGTAGAAGTGAATGAAGCAACATGTCATGGCAGAGGAAACTGAGAGACGCACAGGGAACAATAGACATCTTGTGGGAAGGGCTGAAATGTATGCGGCCAATTCCCATGGGAACGCCTGTAGCTCTTTCACACTGTGTGAAAAAGATGCTCCTTGAAAAGAATCTTTAATCCTTTCTTTCGAGGGAAAATCTGAGAACTTTATAGAAAGTTTCTAGAACCCAAACGGGTCTAAGTCAGTGGGCATTTATAATACCGGTGAATAAAATAAGATTTTGATGTGCAGTAGTGTTGTCCAAAATATAACGTAAATAAATGTTGCTATTCTGGAATTTTCTAAAGTGAAGAAACCTGAGAATACCCTAACCCCAAGTTGGAAGCCAGAGGCTAATTTTCTCAGAATAAGTTGGCTTTCTGAGTTAATTATGTTTATTGAAATTCCCCCCAAAGAGTTTCAACTTTTTCCACAGGTGGTATCCTAATAGTGGGGCAATTAAGTCCACTGGTTCATGTGTATTTTTATTTCATAGATCTACTGAAGAATCATAGAATAAACCGGCAATGTTTTATTAGTGCCCATTGAGTGCAGGTCACCTTGAAAAGTCATAAAGAACTTTTCCCTCTGGTACCCTGGAGGGAATTATAGACTCCGTTCTCACTAATAAATGTGGGAGTGAGCACTACACTTACACAGAAAACTCAGGTATTTGGATTATCCAACCACAAAAAGTCTGAGATGCATTGTATTTCAAACCATTTCCACTCTAAAAAAAAAATCCAGTTCCTGTTTAGCCATGGGTGGGGGTAAGGCTATCTCTCCAGGGAACAAGTCTGCCAAAAAATCAATAGGGACACTTTCAAGATAGTGCATAAACTACCCAGATTTAAGTTTTGGGGGAGAGTACAGCTAGGATATAAATGTGACCCAGATGGAAAAGACCTATGCATCTTTAACATGTGAACTCAGTGTTGGGCAGAAGTATAGCGGCTTATTAGCTCTTAAAAGGGATGGCCTAAGGACATGTTAACAGGGAAATGATCTACAAGAATAATGACATCATTAGGGATGTGATGGCTGTTACCTGTGTGATTGCTATATGCTAGGTTCTATGTTGAATGCTTTATATAATCTCATTAAATCTCCCAACAGCCCACATCACAATCCTCAGGTGCAAATAAGGAACCTGAGGCTCAGAGAGGTTAATTAATTGGTCCTGATTTACACTGCAGGTAATGGCATAGCTGAGCCCAGTTGTGTCTGGGTTCCCTCCTCTCACCACTCTGCTCTTCTTACTGGGGTCCTAGAAAAGGTCCAATTCTGGACCCTAGACTCCTTTAAAAATGTAAGAATATCGGATAAAATCTAGCAATAAGAACCATTAATAATGAATAGAGAATGAAGAAGAGGGAAGCCTAAAGAAATAGAGTCTGTTCCTTTAAAAGAGGAAACTGCATCACCATCTGTAAGCCAGAAAATTACTAATGAAAGGCTACACCTACTCATGGCTGACTGGATGCCCCATTTTTATAAAGCAAACTCTTCAAAGGAATTCTCCATATGTGGATGACATAAAAAATGTGATTGATCATCAAATGTCTGGAAAGGTCATTCCCCTGGAGCATAGGACCTTGTTCAATGGCAGGTGTGTCGTCACTCGGACCACATGCCTTTGCAGGGTAACACTCTTGGGAGTCATATCGTCGTGATCACACAGATGAATTTGTCTGCAGCTCAGCTTCCTGTACATTTTGCCAGCAGATAGGCGGTTTGATGGGCAATAGACCCTCTATAAGGACAAATTAGAGGTAGAGAGTAATACAATTGAAAAACATGTTTTCTTTAAGATTTATTTAAGAGAGTGCAGGTGCGAGGGGCAGAGAGACTCTCAAGCGGACTCCACACTGAGCACAGAGCCCTACAAGCGAGATCACAACCTGAGATGAAACCAAGAGTCCAAAGCTTAACCAACTGCACCCCCCAGGCGCCTCTATAAACATGTTTTCTTAATGCACCATTAAGCATTGACATCTTTAAGTGTTGAGAGTTTCAGGATCTTTTTCTCCTCTAGAATGTCAGTAAGATGAAGCAAGACAAACATTTTCTCTGAGTGTCACTGCAATATTTAACGTATCTGACTTAAAGTGCAAATCCAAGTGGATTTTTATGAAGAACCTCCCAGAAAATAGAGTGGAAAAAAAGAAGGTATGCATTTTGGTTTAGTGATTTGTTCATTTTTGTAGCAACTTCCTGCATCCTTAAATTTACAACAATATTAATCTAGAGGCAGAGCAAGAGGATCACTGCTTTAGGAGCTGTGACTCACAGGACAAACGCTCAGTGTTTCAAACTCTGGGTGTGAAATCTTGAGAGGGAGGGAGGCGTTCATGAAGCTGCAGCCCTCTCTTCCCCAGGCTTTGTGAAATGGCTCCCAATAGCCATTCCATTCACCTGCTGGAGTTTCTGTTGAGACTGTTTCCTGCGTGGCTTTTTCTACCCCCCCTCCACCCCATTCTTCCCAGGGAAAGTATAGATTTTCACGAACACAGGGGGTTTTGTGTTCTCTGTTAAAAACAACTTTACTTTACCGGGGCAGGCTTCCTGTTTCACCCCCGGAAACAGAGCATTTCTCTGAGGCGACTTTCCACTGGGTGAGGTGCAGCCTGTCACCTGACCAGCTCTGAAGCTGCCGGTGGCGTTGGGCTGCATTCCTGGAATTCTTCCACCCGGCACCAGCAGCACAGCAATGAGCAACTTCAGGTTCACTGAGCTGAGTGGATTCCACTCGCTGTGCCCTCGGAGTCCGCTGCTTGAATCTCCCGCCCAGTCTCAAAACATACAGCTGAGTAACAGCAAGCTGCCCGCCTTTGAAGAGTAGCACGCAGGTAAAGCCAGTTTGTGGGGACAGCTGGGACTCCCTGAAATGTGTCAGGTGTGGCGCATAATCATTTTTGTGTGTGGTGTCTGCTTCTCCTTGCAGAAACTTGACTTGTCAACCAATACCTGCTTAAAAAATAGATACTTATATTAAATAAGGAGAAAGTGGGCTTCGGAGTAGGGTCCCTTAAGGAATAGGGAGAGAAATTAGGAGAGCAAAAGCTGGGAGTAAGAAGGAATTCTATGAGCCAGTTTTTGTAATTCCAAAAGTATGAGATTTGAGGCTGACCTATCTGGATGTGAATCTTGGCTCTGTGTGTAACCTTCGACGAGATGCCTCACCAGTCCTGTTTCCTCTTTGGTAATAATATCTACCTGCCAGGTTGATGGGAGAACGGAGAAGAAAGTATCTAGCAGAGAGCTTGGTGCATAGAAAGCATCTGAGATGCACACATATGTGCATTTGTGTGCACATGTGTATGCTTGTGTGTATTCGGTGGGCGCATCTGTATATATGGATATAGGCCACAGGACTATGGCATTCGTAAGGGTAGGGAGTTTCGCAGAGGATGAGGTTGAACTTGATCTGTCTCTGACCTTCTCTGCTGTTGCAGAGAGATCAGCCTGGGAAGCCAGACACCTGAGAAAAACATTGCCCAGGGCTGCTGAAAAATAAATAACATGCCTTGCTGATCCTTACCCAGGAAGGGGAGGTATAATGTACCATGTGGGGTGCTCTTTACATGAAGACCGATGGAAGCAAGGCAGCTCAATAATTATCACACATGGTCATGTATGCAACTGACAGGGCTTTGTTCTGGGAGACCAACTGCCTTCAGTTCTGACTCTGCAGCTTACTCTCTGGGTGTTCCTGGGCTGGTTACTTTCCTCTCCGAACATCAGTTTCTCATCACATGGAATTGTCGTGAGAATTAAGTGACTCAGTCCTCAGGAAGCACTCATAGTAGTGCCTGCCACATGGGAAACACCTGCTAAACATTAGCTCTTGGTGTCAGTATTTGACAAAGGGCTCTTTTGTGTGTTATCAGCTTTGATCTTCAAAACAACCTGGTGAGGTAGATGAGGCATGCGCTAGCCCCATTTTGCAAGTAAAGAAACTGAGGGTGAGAGAAGGGAAAAGCATGAACCAAAGGTCCAACAGCCATTGAGTGGCCAGGCTAGGCCTTGAACCTCAGTCTGCAGACCAGCAGCCGACTTAGTATATCTGCAGAATATGTGCACTAAATGAAACCAAATCCTAAAGTGTCTGGCCCGAACACCATTTCCTTAACAAAGCTATTCCTTAGCATCTTCCCCTAGGAGAGATCTTTCTCTCCCTTGTACTTCCCCAGACTTCCTTTTATAGGACAGAGGAGATTTTCTCTGGGTCATCCTTGTACCGTAGGATGTTTGGTGTTAAGTTTCAGCTCTCCCTACCCCACCCTTCAAGGTGTGAAAGTTCTCATGGATGGCGGTGTTTTGAACAATACTGTTTTGTACATGATGGACACTCAAGAGTAACAGCATGAGTGTAGGGCTTCGTACCAGGGGTCACTGTAAGTGTGGAGAGCAAAGAAGGAGCCCAGGGAAAGCCTGGGGTGCTCCTCTCCACCAGCACGTATTTCTGCTCATTCTTGGAGCTCCAGCTGCACTATGTCTGGGGCAGCTGACTCTGCTTCAGGAACGATGAAATATTGACCAAAAAGCTGGCTGGTCAAGGTGAAATCATTTCCAATGTCCATGCAATGTCTTATTTTTCTGAATATTATTTTACTGAGACCCTGTCACTGCAAATGTCTGAGGCTAGGGGGAGAAATGTGTTCAGGGGAAAATTCAGGAAAACACTGTCCTAATTTTTCCTGTAGATGCTGTATTCCACCCTTCCGCATTTGCAAGGGTGCGTTCTACTTTGTAGGACTCTCACTCTGCTCTCTCTCCACCCCAAAAACTACCCCCCCACCCCATCCCCAGCCAAATTTCCTGCTTTTCTTTTCCTCTAAGCTTCTCTTCCTTGTGACTTTCCTGCTGTCTTGTTGGCCTTGATCCCAGGGCATAGATGGTCAAGAATGCAGGGTCCCTCCTTCCCTCAGTGTCGGAGGGAAGAGAAATTCCTTTTCATGCTTTATCACCCTACCCATATCTTCATCTTCAAATGTTAATAATGCTCTGAGGGCTTTTACTCCTAACAGTAGCTGCACACGGAGCCCTACGTGGAATCAACATACCATAGTGGTTATGAACCTGGAGCCTAACCCTGGAGTCTCTGGGTCCAAATCCCAGCTCTCCAGTTTGCTAGCTGTGTGGCTGGGGCAAGTTATTAATGCCTTGGTTCCTCACCAGTAAAATGGGGATGAAATATCCTCATATAGTTATTATGGGGGTTAAGTGAGTTAATGTTTGCAAAGCACCTAGGACAGAGCCTGGAACAAAGGCAAGCATATGTAAGTATTGTCATTTTTCTAGAGCTGGTCGTTAGCACAAAAGTTTCATGTAGGTAATATTACCCTTGACACAACTTCAGTGGCTACAAAATGCACAGATATATCTTATTTAACTGAGCACCTGGTGAAGGATTTGGCTTGTGTGTGTTTTGTTTTTTAAGATTTTATTTATTTATTTAAGAGAGAAAGAATGAGACAGAGAGAGCATGAGAGGGGGGAGGGTCAGAGGGAGAAGCAGACTCCCCGCTGAGCGGGGAGTCCGATGCGGGACTCGATCCCAGGACTCCAGGATCATGACCTGAGCTGAAGGCAGTCGCTTAACCGACTGAGCCATCCAGGTGCCCAGTTGGCTTGTGTTTAGAGACCATATTGCGTGGGGAGTATGTATCTTTAAGCTTTAACATTTCATTCAGCACGCAGAGGTGCCTGCACAGTGACAGCTCAGAGGGGAGGTCTGAGATCACCTAAGGGAGCAGCAGACTCCCCTCTGCCTTTCACACTCATCCTGGAGAACACATTCCAAGTGAAATGCTGGGCAGAATTGCCTAGTGTTTAGATGCTTATATTAAATAAGTCACCCTCAGCTCTCACTCTCTGAACATGTGTCTGCATTTGTAAGTTACATGAGCTGACTCCACTTCATTGTAAACCAGGGAGGAAGCCCACTGGCCTGAAATCAAGAGAACAGCACTGCTGTAGTTACCATGGAGCCTTTGGGAAGTCATTAACTAAATGATGGCTAAGGTCTCTACCAGTGCAAATGGTCTGTGATTTTATTAGGCCCATAAGGGAGCTGATGAGAAAAATCAGATATTTAATTTGTGCCATTGCCCTTCTCTCTGTGGACTGTTAATTGAGTAAGAAGTATAGTGGGACTTTATTATTTCAATTGTGGGAATAGAGGGAAGACTGCCTGATCCCAATGCCTTCCCTCTTTAGCCTGCATCGCAATGCTATCACTTTCAAGTTCAGTGTTCAAGTTCAAATTCACACTCACATTCAGCAGAGATCTATGTAGCCTCATACTCCCAGGCAGAATCCTTTCTTTAGACAGTATATATGAATAAAGCAAGTATTCAGATCACCTATTGGACGTAGGTTTGGGAGAGCTTCTGTTGTCAGTATAGGAAAGAAATCCAGCCAAGGAGGCAAGCACTGGTTTCCCTATCCAGGAAAAAAGAGAAAACCAGGCAGTGGTTCTAAGAGATGTTTTCTGTGTTCCCTCTTTCCTTTCATTGCCCTTTTCTGTTTGGTTTCCATGGCAATCTGGGGGGATATCTGGTGAGTGTTGGGCATATCAGTTGCTCATCCACTTGTTTCCTTGTGGCGTGGAGAGGAGAGGGATATAGAAAGGAGAAAAGTAAGTGTGAGGGTTAAGCAGCTTTTTAAGGTTCACAGTAAATTCTAGAGAAACCTAATAATTTTTTACAAGACCTTTTGGAAAAAAGCAAAACAAAACAAGGGAAGAGCTCATTCGAAGGTCATCAAGTCAGGATCTGTTACTCTATGCACATTTCCAAAGTCTTTCCCCACCCCCTCTGCTGGGCATCAAGTTCATATTCTGAGTTCATGCCATTCTACTAGCAATTTTATCCTATCATTTGTTTCTTTTCCAGAGAGAGTCAAAGAAGACCTCAAATTCTGGAGAAAAATGACCTTTCAAGGAATACAAAGTATACTTCCTGCCGCATGTTTTTTGTCTTACTAACTTCTGATGACTGAAACATATGGTCCTGGCCCTGCAGAAAGTCCATTGATTATCAAACTCCTCATCATGCATCAACTGTTCAGACTGGTCTTAGGACAAAAAGATCTTTCACGAGCTGGGGACCTCTTCTCCTTAGATGACTCCGAGATTGAAGACAGCCTGACAGAAGCTTTGGAGCAAATTAAAATAATTAGCTCATCTTCGGTGAGTAAACTAGTTTTTAAACTAGACACCCGAAATGACCTATTCCAGAGCCGAATGACTGTACATATGTTGGGGGAAAGGATCTTTGCATGGGGAAAGAGGAAGGACCACTTAATACAGGTTCCTTTTAACCCAGCTCTGTGGTTTAGTTTGGCGTCTAAGAAATAACACAAGGGCAATCATTGACTTAGGAGGCTGCCTTCTGCCCACCCCTGGAGACCAGAACTCTGGAAATTTCAGACCAGAGTGGAATTATCACAAAAGGCTTATCTAAGGGCTGTTTTTCTAACCTTGAAATGACACGGAGAGGAGAGGGAGCAAATCCCAGGAAAAGCAGATGGGCCAGGCTATACAACAGCATCAGTAAACAAAGCAGGGTGTGTGGAGGAGGGTGAATAATGAAAGAAGGCAGGATGACACCTCCTGACATTAGGTAATAGGAGACAAGGACAAGGATCACTCTGTTGCCAGAAGTGACAGTTGCCCAGGGCTTGATAACACTGATTCTATGTATTTCTATATAATTGCCATTAAAAAAAAATCTCTCGGGGCGCCTGGGTGGCTCAGTCGTTAAGCGTCTGCCTTCGGCTCAGGTCATGATCCCAGGGTCCTGGGATCGAGCCCCATATCGGGCTCCCTGCTCAGCGGGAAGCCTGCTTCTCCCTCTCCCACCCACCCTGCTTGTGTTCCTGCTCTCGCTCTCTCTCTCTCTGTCAAATAAATAAATAAATAAAATCTTAAAAAAAAAAAATCTCTCTTTTTACTCCTTTTTCTATACCCACCCATTTAATTCAACTCACCCATCATTAGCCCCCAGTGTGATCAGACAAATTTAAAATCCCCATCAGCCCTCCCATTCCTTTGTTTCTCCTCAATGTCAAGATTATATATTCTGAAAGCACTTCCCAAAGGGGGTGGATGTGCATGCCCAGTGTGGTTTGCTTTTGCCCTTCTTCATTGTGCTTGGACCCTCCATGACATTAGTTCCATTTCAAAGGCCAACTCTCCCGGGCATCTCTTGCGTCCTCCCAGCTCAATAGCGTTTGCTATCACTTGGCACAAACAGCGCCCCCGGGCACAGGAAAGAGACGGGACTTGAGCCATGAAATACTGAATTACCAAATGTGTGCACATTTCACAGATCACAGCTTTCTTCCATCTTTTAATGAAGAGATGTTTAGAAGGCATACCAGCATCCAGCGCAGCTTCCTCCCCAAGACAGTCAGCCTGCTCACTTATTGGCTGCCATGAACACACCATGCCCCCCCTGTGGCCAATGAGGTCATTGCCCAAACACTCTTTTCGCAGCTAATGTCTTTGACAGCAATTATGTGTCCACATTTTTTTTTCCCCCAGAATGTTAATCAGCTTAGTCTGACTCAAAACACAAAGTATTCCTGGTACATTGCCACTTTCCGGGCAGGATTTGTGTGCTATTTCCAGCAGCCCCATCCTTCACACTCTTGTGGAAATGAATTGGCTGAATATGCCATTGATTTTCATCTTATCTAATAGAAAAAAAAAAAAATATATATATATATATATACATATATATAAGCTCCCTGAAGCCTATATCCACTAGAGGTCACTACTGTCAGTGATTTCTTTAGTTTTCTTCATCAATTGCTTATTTTAACAGATGTCAAATTCAGAATTTTAGGACCGGTAAGTTCTGTTATATATCCCCACTCTTAACCACTAAGGCAGGCAGGTCCCTTGTCACCAGGAGCACCGTCTGTCTTTTAAGCCCTCCGATCAGCATCCCACCAGACCAGCAGGGCTGGAGAGCTAGTAGTTCTCCTGTGGTCTTCACCTGCTAACTTCAGTCACCTCTCACTTCTTCTATTTCTCCACCTGTAACAGGGGCATGAGCAGATGGTGGCAGAATAAAAAGAATTCGTTTTTAGAGGGATTGTGCAGATCAGTCCATTTTCCTGTTTGTTACTCAATCCTAGTTATAAGCATGTCTCAATATAGAATTCCTTCTCCCGCTCCATTCCTTTTAAAGCGAGTTCAAGTTTCATTATTCCTGAAATAGCTTCTAGTGATTCTAGTTCTTAGTGATTACTCCTTTCTAAAAATACATAGTTGTACTTTGGCATTATACTCTGTTCTTATAGAAAATCATCCATTCATATGACCTCCTCCAGGGCAACTTCTACACTAGGGAATCCCAGATCTATGTTTTCAGCCTTGGATCCCTCCTCAGCCTCAAGCCCCCAGTTGATACCCATGATCTCAAACCTCAATCTATCTGAATTAGAAGTTATCATCTTTCGTCCAGCTGTACTATCACTTTCTTAGATCTCCAGGTTTGCAACCTGGAGTTACTCTTGACCTTTTTCTCTCACTCTCTCCTTTCCCTGTTGTTCTGTGGACACTGCCTGAGAAATGCCTCTTCACTGGCTCCTTCTTTTCCCCTCCTGCTGCTATCCCCCTGGCTCAGGCCATCAAAACAGTTTTGATCTTCTTGCCTTTGATCTTACTGTTCTCTAGTTCAGTGTACTAACAGTTACCTGATTAAACTTCCCAAAGAAGATTTTATTGCATGTATCCCATTGTTCAAAACCTTTCCATGAAGCTTCAATGTCCATGACATTCAAATGACCAATGCCAGTGATTAGTCCACTGAACGACCATGTCTACTCTATGGCTCACTTCCCTGTTACCTGTATCCCATATTTCCCTTATTAGGGCTTTCCTAATGACCCTGGATCTCAGTAATCAATTCTACTTCTCAATTCCTCTTTACAAACAAAGAACTGGAAGGGATCTTCTAAATCATCTTTTCCAACTTCTTTCCAGCACAGAAATCCCTCCTTTAGGATTCCTGACAAACAGGTGACCTCTCTTTCTACTCTTGCAATGATGAGAACATAGTAAGTTTCTGATATTTTTTTCCTACTCCTCAATTTTCCTTTTATAAATTTCTCCTTGCCATTGCATGAAGCCTCGTTGGAGCCTTCAGTCAGTTTTCTACCTTGTCCTTGCCAGGAGAGCAGAGAGGGAAAAAGTGGGGGCACCTGACTATGCCAATCAGATCTTCTTTCCTGGTAGTTCTGGAAAAAAGTCAGCAGAGGGTTATTTGTCATGGTGATGGTGCTCCAAAGAGATAGTCCTTTGTTACAGTTATCCAAACTTTTTCTGTTGCTTATGACCAATCCTAACCTACGACGAGACCATTGCTGCACTGTCAGAATTTTAAATTGTTAGTGTGCTCCTCCTTTCAGCCAGATGAAATCTTACTCTTTGTATTTTCTATACATTGTTCTTTGGTCTGTTCATTGCCTCAACAATCAAAAGAGCATAATTCTATTCCTATAAGAACTTTAAACATATGAAGATAGGTATCAGGGATCGCCTCTAGCTTCTCTCTTCTCAACTACACATCCTTAGTGTCCTAGTGTCCCTACATTTTTCCATGACAAAGAAGGAGCCTATGGCAGAGAAAAGTTACACTACCTCACTTTTCCAGACTTGGGTCTGGAAGCTCAATTTTGTCAGTACGTGACAAATGCTATCCTAGTGATGCTATCCAAATGCAAGACTGAGTGCTGGTTTCCCGATTTACAATGAAAATTATAATTCATGTCAGTCAGAATTTGTGTGCTTCCATCCGGTCCTCACCAAGTCTATTTACCCAGTCTTTCTCTGGACAATGGATACTATCATTGATTAGGTTTCCTCCTCTACTAAAATCACATCCAGTCCTATCTCCCTATATTTAACTCACCTGTAGTCATGTGTGTGCAGACAGCATGTTGGGTTAGCCCAGTAGCTGGTTAATCCCACTCATACGAGGGGATTTTTTTTCACTTAATCCTCAAAGGGCAATCTTGTTTCCATATTCTTGGAGGACGTCCTATTGTAGCTCCCAAGTACTGCCTACATTCTCAACATTCTGGTTTCTTTCCCCTGGAATCTTCCTAATTCATTATTGTAATTTATCAAGGCCAAGTGCTGAAACCAACTGCTTGGAACAATTGCTGGTAATAGTCAGATACTCTGTTTCCAAAATTCCTCTTCGACAGTAACATCACACAATTGGCCACATTTATCCTGCCGTGTACCAGAACCCTCAGTTTGAATCAAGACTTGTAATTAGAGAACTTGAAAAATAAATTGTATGTGTATTGTGTCACATTTTAAACCAGTGTAATAATATTCTTGTCTTCAGGCCCTCATTCCAGGATATTCATACCTTTTAAAAATTATGATTCTGTCCAATATATTAGTTCTCATTCCCGTCTTTGTAGAATCTGAACATTTAGCAAGCAAGTCTTCAATCCTTTCCCTGAAGTCACTCGCACAATCACTGAACCTTCCTAAATTCCATTCTACAGTCCATGCCCTCTTTTCAACTAGTTAGTCCAAAACACCGCTGGGAGATAGTTTGTCCTTATGCTTTGCTTTGAAAATGCGACTGCTCACTCAAAATTCTCTCCAAGTTCCCCAATGCCTTTAAGTTTTGTCTTTTCATGTCAAGTCCTTTCTGGACTACTTTCATCTCCTACCCATTTCTTCTACTACCTTGGCTCTCCTCCCAGACTACTTCATCCCTATCCACTCATCCTCTTTTCCCACTCCTCCTTCCCCACCACGTTCCCTTTGCCTAACCCATACACCCACCTTCCAGTTCTCTTTACTGTTTTTTAAAAACCAATAAAAAATGTTAAGCATACACAAATTGCCCAGTTTTAAAAAGTAGATAGAATTGAAATCACCTGGATGTTTCTCTCTGCTTCAAATTTCCTCCCTTTCCTAAGTAACCAATATCCTGACTATGGTATTTATCCATGAGTGTTTTATTTCTTTGCTACACACGCATAGCTCAAACATTATTTGTAGCATTGTAGTCCATGTTTTAAAATTTTATATAAATGGTATCATAAGTTTCAATATAATGTTTCTGAGGTTTATGATAGTACAGGTAGTCCCAATTCATTTCTTTTTTGAGGGATGGAGTGTTCCACTCAATGACTATGCCTCAGTTTGGCTAGCCATTCTTCTTTTGATGGCCATTTACTACTTAACAGTGTTAAAGTGAACATTCTTTTGATGGCCATTTACTACTTAAACAGTGTTATAGTGAACATTCTTATAATCAGTGTTTTCGGCAAATGTGCTGGTATTCCTAGCAAAGACAACTAAGAGTGAAACAACGTTTTGGGGGTTTTATATACTTCCAGTTTCTGATATGCCACCAAATTTCTCTCCGCTGTAGTTGTACCTACTTACATTCCCATCAGCTGTGCTTGAGGCTCCCAGTGGCTTTACATCTTCACCAATGCTTGGTGTTATCAGATTTTTTAAGTTTTTGTCAATTTAAGTGAACCGTATCTAATTGTTCTTTAAATTTGCACTCCCCTCATGATTGGGAAGGGCAACAGATCATTTTTTCGTGTTTATTCGCTATTTGTCATTTGGGCTTCCTCTTCATTATAGTACCTGTTTACAATTTAAGTTTTTTTTCTTTCCATTTTTCCATTGAGGTTTTTAAAAAGACTTTTCTTATTAATCTGAAGGAGGTTTTCTATATTCTTGTACAGACCCTGTCCTGTATGCATGTTGCATGTCTCCTATTCCGAATGTAGCTTGCCTTATACCTTTTACTGTAATAAGTCCTGATATCTGGTAGGACAAATATCCCCAAACTTCTTTAAAATATTAGCTTCTCAATTTTGATGAGTGATTCTGTCACTATCTTGATAGGAATTTTATTATATCTATGAATTTATTTGAAGAAAATTAACATCTTTATGTTACTGTCTTATCTTTACTTAGATTTTCTTAAATATCTTTCAATAAAGTTTACGATTTTTTTTCCTAAAGATCTTAAAAGTCTTATTAGTCCTTCTCCCCTTTTTTATTTTATTTATATTCAATTAGCCAACATATAGTACATCATTAGTTTCAGATGCAGTGGTCAGTAATTCATCAGTTGCGTATATCACCTAAGTCCTTTTTAAAATATATAAGTATTTTAGATTTTTTTTGCTGAGATTATAAATGCATCCTTTAAAAAATTATTTTCCAATTATTTTTTCAGATGATTAAAACAGAAATGATACTTGCATCATGATCATATATCCAGTAAATTTACTCAACTCTCTTATTAATCCTAATGTCTTGTTTTTCCCCACTTATTCAGCAATACTTACTAGGCACTTACTATATGCCAGGTACTGTACCAAATGCTGGGGATACAACCGTAAGAAAAACAGAGAAATCTCTGTTCCCTTTTATCCCTGTTTTTCTAGGAATTGATTAATTTTATTCACTGCTTTTTCTGCTCTTTTGAAGTAATCCTATTTTCCCTTTTAATCTTGTTAATGTGGTGCATTATAAAAATCAATTTTTAAAATATAAAACCATTATAACATTCTGGGATAAAGTGAAGTCTGACATTAATTTTAGTACATTTCCTGATTTGGTTTGATATTTTTAAAGAAGCTTTGGAACCATGAGATTGGCCTACAATTGTCCTTTCTTCCACTGTATTTCCTTGGCTTTGGTATCAAGTTATATGTACTTGGTCATAAAATGAGCTGGGAAAAATTTCCACATTTCTGTTATCTATAAAACTTTTATAAGATTGTGGCAATCTATTCCTTAATTTCATAGAAAACTATAAAACCCTCTTGACACCATGCAGTTTTTTTGGGGGGGGTGCTGGTCAATTTTTAAATTACTGATTTCATTTCTTTGAAGAAAATTGGGGGGGCTTGCTTCAGTCACTTTTGGTAAAATATCTTTTCTAGGAAATTGTATATTTTATCCCAGTTTTCAAATTTATTGGCATAAAACTTTTAAAAAGTTTTTTTGTGTGTTCTGCTGTATCTGTATTTAAGTGCTCTTTTTCACTGATTTTTTTCATCAATATATTCAGAGCTTTGTCTTTTTAAAAAGCTTTTAGTTTATTAATCATTTGTATAGGGTCTTTTATTCTATCTCATTAATTTCTTTTTAAATGTTCACTTGTTTTCCTCTTTGATCTTTTTCTGGTTGTTTTCTATTCTTTTTCTAATCCCCTCAGTTATAGGATTAGCTTATTGTTTATTGTCATTGTTGTTTGTTTGCTTTACTTTCTTATTTTCTGGTATAAGCATTTGAGACCCTAAATTTCTTGTTAAGTAGCGCTTAACATCATCCCACAAGTTTTTGAGATACAGTATTTTCATTATGAATTCTAAATTCTTATTTTGATTGTGATTTCCTCTTTGACTCATAATGACTTAGAAGTTTGTGCTTTAATTTCCTGAAGAATTTTTGTAATCTTTCTGTTGTTAAGTTAAAATAGAGCTGCATTGTCGTTGGACAACATGAATGGCATGATACCACTCTTTTAGGAGCGCTCAAGAATTGCTTTGTCGCACAGTTTATGGCCAATCTGTGTAACTAATAATGTAGCACTTACTATGTTCTAGGACTTTTCCTAAGAGCTTATCACATGGTAATATATTCAGTCCTTTCAATACATTTCTGAGATAAGTGTATAATATTATATCCATTTTATAGGTAAGGAAACTGCAGCAAAGAGAGGTTAATAATCTAACTTGTCCAAGATTATATAGCTAGTGAATAATTGGGCCAAGAATCAAGCCCAGAGAATTTGGAATCAGAAACCTCTAAGCCACCACACTATCCTGACTCTTTAGATGTTTTATTTGTGTCTGAGAGGAATGTGTATTCTCGAATTAGTGAGTATAAGGTATTAAGTAAGTTGATGAAAGACCTCTTTTTGATTGTATTGTCTATGTTCTCTATATTCTCAATAAATTTGTGTTTGCTTAGACAACCAAATGCTAAGAGAGGTGTTTAAAAATTTCCCACTATAATTTTGGGTTTGTTGATTTCTCCTTGTAATTTTGTCAAGATTGCTTTATAAATTTGGGAGCTTTTTTAAAAAATTGAAGTATAATTAACATACAATGTTACATTAGGTTCAGTGCACAACATATTGATTCAATAATTTTGTACATTACTCAGTGCTCCCTACAGTAAGTGAAGTCACCATTTGTCACCATACAAGGTTATCACAATACTGTAACTACATTCCCTATGTTGCACTTTTCATCTCTGTGACATTTATTTTATAACTGGAAGTTTGTACCTCTTAAATCCCCTTATTTTACCCATCCTCCCACCCAGCTCCTCTCTAGCAACCACCGGTTCTCAATACTTAAGAGTGTTTTTTGTTTGTTTGTGTTCATTTGTTTAGTTTTTTAGATTCTATGTGAGTGAAATCATATGGTATTTGTCTTTCTCTGGTTTATTTCACTTAGTCCATCCATGTTGTCTCAAATGGCAAGATCTCATTCTTCTTTATGGCTGAGTAGTATTCCTCGTGTGTGTGTATGTGTGTGTGTGTGTGTGTGTTTATTATGTATTAATACGTTTAGGATTGTTATTTATTCCTTGGAGAACTTTTGCTCTTATTATTACATACTGTGCAACTTTATTCTGATAAGTTTTGCCTATTTTCTTTGGAGTAGTTGCCTGTTTTCTCTTTTTCTAGCCTTTTATTTTTTACCTCCTCATGTCCTTATGACTTAAATGTAATTTGTAAACACCATATAAGTAGATTTTTTAAATAATTCAAATTGAAAATCTGCCTTTTATTGGTAAATTTAGTCAATTTATATTTATCATGATAAATTATATATTTGGATATATTTCTCCATTTTACATTTCCTGATTTTCTAAATTTCTCTTTATCTTCTTTTCTGCATTTTTTTAGTTGAGTGAAACTTTACCCTTTCATTTTCTACCTCTATTGGCTCTGTTGGTTTGAAAGTTACATTCTATTTCTATTCTTTTAGTAGTTACCTTTAAAATTTTAGCAAATATAGTTGCCATATATTATCAATTCCAAGATAGTTTTCACCTATTTATAACTCTGAAACAAGTATATATTTTATAATTGATTACAATCTTACAATCCCTGTTGGCCAGGTATTAAGCATAATAAAGTTGCTATTGCCTACATGTGCATAAATTTTCCATAGCTTTTCATATTAACATTCCAACTGAATTAGGTACATTATTGTTACTCCAAGCATTGGGTTAAATGTCCACTTAAAATGCTTCCAAAGCTTCTAGATTATAATGTGGTACTGAAACAAACACTTATTGGGTATGCAGGAAGGCATAGAAGGAAGCACTAGAGTATAAATTTTATATTAGTGAACAAAATATTCATCATTGCAGGAATGATAGGAATTCCACGTTTTCTTGCAAAATAATAACTGGGAGCTTTATGGAACCTAAAAAAAGGATGTACTTTTTTGTTACTGAGATATTTGTAAAATACTGTCTATTATACCACAATAAGTAATGCAACTGAAAGCAGGAAAAACAGGCAATTCTCTTGGAAGACATGAAAGAAATTTCAAAGAAATAAGAGGCTAGCCAGAACTATCAATTTATGTCTTGCATAGAATTCTCTTTAAGACCTGATATAACCCACAATTTAATTGGCAGTCTTCTCTCTTTCTTCATAATGGAAGATTTATAATTGACACCATCTTACATTTGATGGATTACGATGATGTCTAAAGTTATTCAATAGCTCTCTTTTCCTATTACCATCAGGACCTTGGAATACTTTCATGCCCCTCTTATATATTAGTGTTAAGCAGCACTTTTTATTTCACCTTAATACCCTTGAAACTATTCTTTAAAATTACTGATGTTTAAAAAAATTCACCCAATGTTTGTTTCAAGCACCTAATATTTCCCCATTTTTTCCTCACTATTCTTTTTCCCCATTGTCTTCCTCTCTTTTTTCTTCTGCATCCAAGTTTCCACTTTCTGAAGTATACATATTAAATATCCCTTCAGCGAAGATCTATTAGTGATAAACCCTCTCAATGTTTGTCTTTTCCGAAAAGAACCTTGTTTGCCCTTAACTTTGAATGATGATTACCTGGGCATGGATTTCTAGCTGGATAGTCTTTTTATTTCTCAGTAACTCCTACCATTGCTGTTATAAAATCCTCTGTCAGTTTGTCATTCTTTATACCTAATCTACTTTTTCTATGCTTTAATATTTTCTCTGTCTTTGGTGTATTCTATGGTTTCATTATTATGTGTCCAGATGTGGTTTTATTTGTATATCCTTACTCAATCCTCATTGCATTTTGTGAGATTGAGGTTCATGTTTTTGTCATTTTTGGAAATTTAAAAAAAATCTTATATCAAATACTCTTTTCCATCTCATTTTTCCTTCTGGAAATTCTATTTACTCACTCATTTATGCATCCCACAAGTATTTTTTTGAGTACGTATTATCTTCTAGACATTGGGAATATAATCATAAACAAAGCAGACAAAACCACTACCCTCACATCCTTCATCTTCTCTGAATTTATCCTCCATGCCTTTTGACCTCTTGTATTTTCCATCTCTATGAGATACATTATGTTTTCATTTCCTCAGCTCTATATTCCAATCCACTGAGTCTTTTTTTCAGCTGGATCTTATCCACTATTTCATTCATTCACTGAGTTTTTCATTTCTAGAAGTTTCATTTGTTTCTTTTTGATACCTTTTGTTCCTCTTAAAAGAGACTTGGTTTTTGTTTATAAGAAGAATTTTCCTTGATACATTGAATCATTTTGAACATCTAAGTACATAATTTGAGGTCAGTAATTCCATTATCTGGTTTTTGACGGTCTAATATGCCCCAAGTTGTGCATGCTGACATGTGCTCATATTGTCTTTGTTCCAATGTTTTATAAGTTTGGATTTTTGATTTTGGTTTAAATAGAGTTTCACTCATGTGAGTACTGGATGGTTTTACCTGAGTGTTCACCCCTCAGAGTAGTTGTATGTTTGTCTCTGCTGGGAGCCCCAGTGATGGTATCAGGTTTGGGATCATTGGTCCTGCTGGTGTTGTTAGTGCCTCCACCTTGGAGATTCTTAGAAAGGTAGAATAAGTAAGGTATGTATACATGCATGCTCTTGAAAGCAGGAAAAATGATACATATATAAATATATTATTAGTATGGATGCCATGTAGAATGTGACAGTAAGAGGAGAGTAAGTGTGTGGCCTTTTTGTGCTGTACATTATGAAGTGGTTGTGAAATGAATGTATAAAAAAAATTGTACACATAAGGAAATATTTGTAACTCTCTGTATGTTATAACATTTATCTGCACTTACTATGTGCCGGATACTGTTGTAAATCCTTTCCCTACATTAACTAATTTAATCCTCACAATAGTAGTAAGAGATAGATATTAATAATATCCTGATTTTAAGGATTAGGCAACTGAGGTACAGAGAGATAAGTGATTGCTCAAGATTGCAGAGCTGG
The DNA here is from genome assembly GCF_054177405.1 of Leptonychotes weddellii. Lineage (NCBI taxonomy): Eukaryota > Metazoa > Chordata > Mammalia > Carnivora > Phocidae > Leptonychotes > Leptonychotes weddellii. Next base: position 96,991,822 of record NC_138369.1, on the reverse strand, counting down.
TAAGAGCAGAATATGACTTTGAGTACAGGCAGTCTGACTCAAATCTATACTTTTATTTAATTTAATTTTATTATGTTATGTTAATTACCATGTTCCATGATTCGTTGTTTGTGTATAACACCCAGTGCTCCATTCAGTACGTGTCCTCTTTAATACCCATCACCAGGCTAGCCCATCCCCCCACCCCCCTCCCCTCTAGAACCCTCAGTTTGTTTTTTTTTAAAATTTTTATTGTTATGTTAATCACCATACATTACATCATTAGTTTTAGATGTAGTGTTCCATGATTCGTTGTTTGTGCATAACACCCAGTGCTCCATGCAGAACATGCCCTCTTTAATACCCATCACCAGGCGAACCCATCCCCCCACCCCCCTCCCCTCTAGGATCCTCAGTTTGTTTCTCAGAGTCCATATCTCTCATGGTTCGTCTCCCCCTCCGATTTCCCAACTGCTATGATATGCTCTCTCTCAAGGAAGGGAGGGAGAAATGATCCTCAAGACGTTTTCCTTCTTCTCTTCCAACTTCTACTCTTATGCCATTCCCACCACTAAATACTTTATTTCAGAGGTTCCACATAACCTTTAGCCAGCGGGTCATCCCCTGAAGACTGTTTACAGCATAAAGAAGTCTGATTGGTTTATGGTTTATGGATGTTGATGTGGAGGTGTGGTGTCTGTAGCTGGGTAGGGGTGACCCATCCTGGTAACTAGACTTGGAGCAGCACAATGTGTCAATTTTTCATTGTCCCACCCTTATAATTTGACCTCCCTACCGCTTTAGGGTAAGTTACTTAAAAATTAACAATGACCAGGTTACTGTGAGAATGAACCTCTAAACCCAGTTTGATGGGTTTGATATTAAATAGATCTGGTTCTCAGAAGTTACTGATTTTAATACGCACAGGTACTGATTCAGTGTTCAACTCAAACATAAACACATATGTATGCACATATATATTTCATAAGAGCAGGGTGGAATGTGAGTCAGGAAAACCCTAATTGCAAAGCTGATCCCATGCCAAAAAGCTTTAGACTATTCAATTACATAATTAAATTTTTTAAAAAATTTCTTTTGTCTTTTTAAATATTTGTTGAAGGAAGCAGTTAACAGCCTTTTGGGTTTTCAACCTTTTTTTGAGGAAACCTCCTTTTTGGAGAATGCTTTTCTTCATGTCATATGTAGGAATTTAAATTTATAATTTTTTTCAAGTTAAAAAATCTTTTCTTCTTAGTAAAGTGGCATGTCATAGGAAACTCTTATCTACAAGAGATTCACAGTAATATCAAAATTCGTAACTGATGCACCTACGCCTAATATATTAATATGTTCACTAAAATTGTGACACTGGTTTATCCTTATGGACAGCTGCTTAACTCTTCTAGTTAGAAATCTTAGAATCAGGATATATGCCTTTTGTTAAACAATTTTGCTGACACACTAATCTCTCTGTATACTCCAGCTTCATTCCAGAGTGCTCCTGTCAGAATTCTCCATCAAAGCTGTTCTCTTTTAAGCAGGAAACTGGAATCTTGGTGTTCATGAACCAAGACACTTACGTATGTCATGTACTTTTCACTGAGTTGCACCTTCCACTTTTACTGAGGCTTATTTCATCCAAATGGAAATCTCTTTGCTATTTATTGTTAAACTGTTGTTTAGACACGGTTTATTATGTTTCCCAAAGTCATCTATATAAACTCTGTTGTAATTGGTTTCCCAGGAAAGCAGATTTCAAAATGGCTGTTCCAAGGGAGGGACAAACCCCTGAGAGGGGCCATTCCCTTTGACAAAGAACAGTTTCTGGAGGCAGACTTGGGTCTGGACTGACAGCTGAGAAAATGAGTGCCTTTGTCCTAAAGGGGTCTATGGGCAATGTACCATAGTATCTACTATAGTCTACCCCTCTCACCATTCAGATCTACCTGCTTTGTATAATAATTTCATTCTGTATGGAAACAGCTTCTCTGAAATGCTTTTCCTAACAAAATTTACAAGGTTAGTGAGAGGATCTATCATCTCTACCATACCAATTGCTATCAAGGCTGCAATTGGTACTCTGTGGTAGGCTGGATAATGCCCCCCCAAAGACATCTACCTGTAAATTTTATTTTGCATAGCAAAAGGGATTTTTCAGATATAATACAGTGAAGGATCTTGAGATGGGGAGATTATCCTATATTATCTGGGTGGGCCCAATATAATTATAGGGGAGCAAGAAGGTCAAGGGCCTTCTTTGAAGAAGAAGGAGGTGGGCTAATGGAAGTGCAGATTTGAGTGATGCACTTTGAAGATGGAGGCTCATGGAGGTCATGAGCCAAGGAAAGCAGGGAACCTCTAGAAGCTAAAAAGATGTGGAAATGTATTCTCCCCTCAGAGCCTCCAGAGGAACCAGCCCTGCTGACACCTTGAGTTTTGCCCAGTGAGACTAAGTTTCAACTTTTGACCTCTGGAACTGTAGGTAAATAAATTTATCAACACAAATTCTTGAGCCGCTGAGCATGTGGTAATAAGTTAGAGCAGCAACAAGAAAGCTAATACAGTGTCTCTCCTCTACCACCTATTCTAATTCTTACACCTTCAGCTGGCATCTCTGCTGATTTAAGTTGCTTCCTAGTTCGGTGACTCATATGCCTCTCTCAGACTGTGATGGCTCCCTTGTCCATTTACCACCAAAATTGCTCAGGGGAATGCCTAGAGATGCTCCCATTACTTAATAGCAGCCCCACCTTTTCCTGATGATGTGGTCAATTACCTTTGCCAAGATGGGACTCCATTTTTTTTTTTTTCTGGTTTTTTGATACAGGAGCTCGAAGTGACTGAGTTCACAGGTGGTTCAGTATTCTACCCATAGGGAATTCAACACCATGTAATAGTCATTGTTTTAGTATGTATATTGCCTTTTAGAGGATTGTTCCTCATCCTCATAAGATATTAGGCTGAGTTGCTTCTTTGAAGACCTGCTCCATTGAACTATTAGTCCAGCAGTGTCAGGGCAGGGGAAAGAGATGTTATCATATGTGATAGGACTAATACATCCCTGATCAGGTGCCCACGGCTCTATCTCCTTTGCTATAAAGTGGTTCTGTAGTCTGAGGCAATGTTATGTGGGATCTTGTGTCAGCACACCAAATACTCTGTGATCCTTCAAATAGTGTCTCAGGCTTAGGCCCTGTGGGCAAGAAAGTCAAACCCAAACCTGGATCACATGTAAATCCCACTCAATGTAACTGATGTCCCTTCCAAGGTGGAAAAGGTCTTATGTAAATAACTTGCACCAAATGATTGATTGGTGTTCTTATGGGATAGTGCCATTCTGGGGGTTCAGCATTGACCTCTGTTGCTAGCAAGTTGCATGTTTAGGTAATAGCAATATTAATAAGATCACCTTGGTGAATGGGAGCTTATGCTGTTGGGTAATGCATAGCTCTTATTCCTCACACCAAGATTATTCCATTTGTTCACCTATTGGATCACATTAGGGTGGTTATAATAAAGCCTTGGCTCATGTCACTTGGAATATAGTCTTCCTTTTGTCAATGGCATTGGTTCTCTTTTCTATCTATCCTTATGTATGTATTCTCTCTATTACATAAAATACTCTTCATTACACATGATGCTGCTTGATATTTGAAGATAATGCCATTAAAAGTAACTTCTATTTACAAGGGCAATTGTGACCAAAGATAAGTGATTTTAGCCCAAGAGTATTCTCTGTTATTTTTCACCCTGAGAATGGCTTTGGCTTTTCTATTGCTGCAGAGATTTTTTTTTTTTGAAAAGTTAGAATCATTTTTTTGCTCATTCATATTCTGTTTTGTCTCTATGACTTGGCTCCATAAGAACCTATTTACTGCATAGCAGGATTCTGTTCTGGCATAAGTAATAATTCTGATGCAGTAAAATAAAGAATACAGTCACAAACAAAGGAGGAATGTAAAAGAAAATATTCTAAAACTGTCTGCCAACCAAGTGGTGTTCATTCAAGGAATGTGGGGGATGGATTAATATCTGGAAATTTCATATTATACGTTTACATAACACTCACATATGTATGCTGGCTAAGAAAACATGCTTGGTTATCTCCGTAGATGCTAATAAGACAGTTAAAAATTAAAACAAATATATAAACTTTGACAATAGGAAGAAAGTGATGCATCCTATATGATTTTAAAATATTTACAGCATTTTCTAGCTTTTGACCATAAAATTTTAAATCAAAAGTCAAGAACTAAAACCAAGAACTAAACCAGTATTCTTGCTTTTATCACTTTTATGTAAAATAGCTTAGGAAATTCTAGCCAACACAATAAGCCATGGAATACATAAAAGGTATGGATCCAATACAGAAATATTACCAGAACATCCAAGAAAATGATCTGAAAAAATATCATAGTCAAGAATTGAGCTAAACAGCTGGGTACAAAATGAATTAAAAAAATGCAGTTTGACTTAATCAGCAATAACTAATTAAAAGTTCTAATGAGGAAAAAATACAGATTTTGTTAACATCCACAACAGAGACATAAAGTACACTGGGAAACCTCTTTAAAACTCTGTGGGGTTTACATGAAGAAAATGGCAAAATTAGTATTGTAAAAGAATTGGAAAATGGGACAAGCAAACAGAAAAGACAACTCTGAAATACAAACTGATGTGTATGAAACAATAACTAGGAACGGAATTATTCAATAAATGATGGTGGGAAAATTGATTAGCTATTTAGTAGAAAATGTTCATCTTTACTTCTATACACAGCAGATAGATTCAAGAGCTAAATGAATAGTTAAAAGATTAATTTCTAAAGTACCATATGTTAAATGTTTTAAGTTTTCTTTTTCTAATCTAGAAAAAATGCAAGAGAATTTTTATTAAACCTTTGGATGAGGAAAGTTTGAAGTTAAAAAACAAAGCCATTAAATGAATCACAGGAAAGCAAGGAGTACATATAGGGGGTTATTTGCGTGCTTAGAGTCTCTATGCCCAATACATAGAAGCTGTGAACATGGTTTTCCCAGGGCAGGGAACAGGGGTGAGAGGGAGACTAACTTTTCACTGTGAACCTTCCTTTATATCTTTTGTTTTTTTGTACCGTGTTCATATATTACTTTTTCAAAAAAATAACTCAAATTTCCAGTTTAAAAAAGAACAAACAATGAAATCCCAAAAGGTTGACAGATTTGACTCTTTAAAAACTTAGCACGTCAATAGATAACAGCAAAGAAACTAAAAATGATGAAACATGGAGACATATTCACAATCAATATGCCAAGTATTAACTTAATATCCTTGGTAGAAAAAGATATCAAAGGAGGATCCCAAAACTTGACGTCTTCTCGGGAAAAACTGACACAGGATACAGTGGGCAATTCCCAAAGGAAGAAATACAAATGGCCAATAAGCATGTGAAAATACTCAACCTCACTTCTGATCAAGGAAATTCCAAGTAAAACAGCAATGAGATAACTGTTTTTCACTGATCAAATTAGCACAAATTAACAATACTCTGTGCTTGCAAAGGCAATGGGGAAATCATGTTTTCACCCAGCTGATGGGAATATATATACATCAGTAAGACCTTTCTGGAAAGTAGTTTGGCAGTATGTATCATGAGTCTTAAAGATGTTCCTGTCCTTTATCTCAGAAATTTCCACTTCCGGAGAATCTAGACCATAAAAAATCTAAGTATGGAGGGGGCTTCATGCATAAGATGTTTACTGCAGAATTAGATACAATAGCTAAACCAGATAGTTAGGCTGGAGCTTTCAGTAGGACAGAGAAGCCCCATCACTTCCCATCTCTAACAGTACATGATGGTGTAAGGATCAGATTGCTTCACTGCTTGATTATATTTTCATTTTTGTCAGTCTGCCAGGCCATGGACCGACCAATTTTCCAAATTAAAGTGATGGGCCTATTTTTCACATTTAGATGTTCTGGAGGGTCATATTACCTCCCAGTAAAGATGATTAGATATTTGAGGGAGAATTAAATAGTTGAATGAAGGGAAATTTGGTTGGGGAAAGCTAACGTGGATTTGGTAGTTATTTGAACTGAAAAGAGAGAGCTGAGATGATGTGTTCTGTTGTGTAGAGAAAGAGAAGGAATGTTTATGAGGGGAAATTGGAGGATGATTTGAAACATTTCACAAAAATCACTGAAACGTCAGAGGAAAAAAGTCAACCCTGACCTGTAACGGACTTAGAAGCCGAAACAGTCTGAAAATTAAACCCACTTGGCAAGTGAATAATTAAGCTCCTTTGGACTCTCCCTGCTCCCTGGCTGTGGATCTGTGACAGCAGGAACCTGCTGTTTCAGCACATTTGCATATCACCTTGTCCACCAGATTCTCATCTCCAAGGAAGAAGGCCCTCATCGTATTGGGGCTTTCAACCTCACCCCTTAGCATACGGTATAGCATACCCATTTGCTAAGTGAATAAGTTGATATGTTGTCAGTCCTTTGAAAGATAACTTTCCAGAGTGTTATTTAACATGAAGGTTTTCTTTCAACTAGGATTACCAGACCAATAACAATGACCAAGCTGTGGTTGAAATCTGTATCACGCGAATCACGACAGCCATCAGAGAGACGGAGTCAATTGAAAAACATGCCAAGGCCCTTGTGGGGCTCTGGGATTCCTGCCTGGAGCACAACCTGAGACCCTCTGGGAAAGATGAAGACACTCCCCATGGAAAAATTGCTTCTGATATCATGAGTTGCATTTTACAGGTATGTCATTGTTCATCATCATGCTATTTGATACTGGTTTGCAACTTCGGTGAACACATGGTGTCTCTGAACCAAGAGCTAATGTTTCTCTAGCCTTTAGATTCTGTAAAAAGATACCACAAACCATCAATAGCTGAGCCCCACAAGGCTCTAGAGAGCCTCAATTGTCTGCAAGACACACTGTGGGGAATTCAAAGTAATACCGCAGCAAGCTCCAATCTATTTAGAGAGATAAGACATGTGCATATCAAAACCTAACATTAATGTATGCCAAGATCCAAATGATGAATACTGGAAAATTCAGAAAAAAAGACTTCTTTTATCCAAGGAGACCAAAGAGGGGGTGGAGTCTGAACTGAGGGACCATGAGCTTGGAATATGTGGAGAGAAGTGACTAAGTCATTTTTACATGTACTTCTATATGCATTGTGAATTTGCCATGATAATAATATTTGCCTATTCTAACTGCCTGGCTGGCTCAGTCAGTAGAACATGCGACTCTTGATCTCAGGGTCATGAGTTCGAGCCCCATGTTGGGCATGGGGCCTACTTCAAAAAAAAAAAAAAATTCCTTCTTCTGGTGTAAACATGAATTTGGAATTTGGGCTCAGCCACAAACCAATTATGTAAGATTGAAATGGTAGGGAAGTCACTTAACTTCCCAAGCCACAGTTTCTTGCCTATAAAATACAGATGAAATGACATTGTTTAGGACAAATTTTACCAACCAGTAAATGTTGGTGATGTTGATAGGTGTTTCTCAAAAGGTAATTCTGTGGTCAAATAAGTTTGGAAATACTGAATTCATTTTTCCCTTTTGGGTTATCATATGTTTCATAGCATATTAAAGGCTCTGAAAAGTCCTGCAATTAAGAAAGCTGGTTAATTTTGTTTAGTACAGTACTTTTGATTCTGATGTGCCCATGAAACTTCCTTTCCCCTCCCTAACCCCCAAAACAATGGTTTCTGAGCACAGCTCAGGAAATTCTGGTTATGTGGGAGTGTTGCACTGTGTGTGACATCTAATATTAGCCTCTTTTCTTCTTCCTCCTCGTCCTCCTCTTTGTTCTCCTCTCTCTCCCCCAACTCCCTCCCCCTCCTCTTCACAGTTATCTATACTTAAGTGGACCATGTTCCATTTTGTCTGTCTAGACCAGACACTGCTCTACTGAACAAAAGACTCTACACACCCTGTCACACTGTTTTTCCTTTGTCCCCAGGGTTAGGGATAGGAGGGGAGGAAATGGGGATTTCAGAAAAATTAGTGAAAGATTAATGCTGCATGGATATACAAAACAAAGACCTAATACACCTGTTCTTCGCTGATTATCTTAAATGTTATTGACATTCATCAGAAACATAGATTATCTTACTCCAAAGTGCCATTCCACAGACATTCAGACAGAAATTCACAAATCATCCATACTCTCTAGCTCCCACTGTGATTTCAAAACCATTTTTGAGTCTGGACTCTAGAGTGGCACTATGCAATAGAAATGGACAATAAGCTACAAACAGAAGCCACATACGTAATTTCAAATTTTCTAGTAGCCACATTAAAAAGAAGAAAAAAGGAACAGATGAAATTCATTTGATAACATATTTTCCTTAACCCAGTATATCCAAAATATTATTATTGCAACACATAATGAATATAAAAAATTAATGAGATATTTTACTTCTGTTGTATACCAACTCCTATAAATCTGGTGTGTGTTTTAGCACATGTTACTTTGGAGTGGTCACGTTTCAGGTGCTCAGTTACTTCCCATGGGTCGTGGCTCCTGTGTCAGCAGAGTTCTAGAGAGTCAGGAAGTCTTTCTGGATGGAGACCACATTTGAAAGGGTTATGAGAAAAGAGTGGCAATTTCACCAGGTAGGAAAGGTGAAGCGAGAGGATATTTCAAGCAGACAAAACGTTCCAAGCTTGTGCAAAAGTCCAGATTTGTGAACTGAGATCAAGGTCAAAGAATTTTAAGCAGGCTGCCCTTCAAACTTCTCCAAATTTAAAAATAAAGGGGATGTTTCATTCTGGGCGAAGGCATTAGGTCTCCTACTTAAAAAGGGGGTTGGAGCACTGGGTGTTATCTGCAAATAATGAGTCATGAAACACTACATCAAAAACTAATGAAATGGGGTGCCTGGGTGGCTCAGTCGTTAAGCGTCTGCCTTTGGTTCAGGTCATGATCCCAGGGTCCTGGGATCAAGCCCCGCATCGGGCTCCCTGCTCATCAGGAAGCCTGCTTCTCCCTCTCCCACTCCCCCTGCTTGTGTTCCTTCTCTCGCTGTGTCTCTCTCTGTCAAATAAATAAATAAAAATCTTAAAAAAAAAACAAAAACAAAAACTAATGAAGTACTGTATGGTGACTAACATAACAATAAAATAAATTTTTAAAAAGGGGCGAGGGTTGGAGGTGGGGAGCAAATAAAAACACTAAACTTGATGCTGATCAATGACTCCAAGGAAATGAATGTGTAAGACTATTGAGAGCAGGGCCCTAAGCACAGGCACTGATATTTTAGGAAGGGACAGAGAACGGGGTTACAGGATAAGCCTCTTGGTTGACAAGGACAAGTGAGTCACAGAAAGGGGCAACTCCAGGGGCGCCTGGATGACTCAGTCGTTAAGCACCTGCCTTCGGCTCAGGTCATGATCCCAGGGTCCTGGGATCAAATCCTGCATGGAGCCCCGCATGGAGCCCCACATGGAGGCTGGCATCAGGCTCCCTGATCCGCAGGAAGCCTGCTTCTCCCTCTCCCACTCCCCCTGCTTGTGTTCCCTCTCTTGCTGTGTCTCTCTCTGTCAAATAAATAAAATCTTTAAAAAAGGGGGGGGGGCGGCTCCAGCCTGAAGGGCCAGTGTGGACACAGGCTCTTCACTGTGCACCCTTGGAGGAGGCAGAAGGTATTAAATGGAAGGCAGGGAGCCCTAAAGGCAAACTTGCTTTTTGGCAAAGTTCAGTGATCTGTGCAGGCCACCCTTGGGGATGTGATTCCAGAAAGTCAGCCCCAGGATCCAAAGGCAAAGCTGTGGTTGCAACTTTGCTGTGTAGCTTTGATCAAATTTTAAGGGAGAATTTTTGGGCTGTGGTAAATATTGAAAACACGATTTTGTATTACATATAATTTAGGATCTTGTGGGAACCATGTAGAAATCCAGATGACTCATATTCGGTTCTGTTTTTTCAGTAAAATAAAACCGTAGATTTTTTTTAAAAACTTTAAAGCCAACTGCTTAGCATTTGAGCTTGCACAAAACCCCCAAAACAACAAAACAACAAAGAAAGAGTGATTCCTTCTCCGCCCATCTACATCCCCAGATAAGCGATGCCAGAATCACACTATCAGGTGTGGACCTACCAGTTCTTCCCACATCCTTGGCCACTTTAACTCAAAATTTTTTTTTTCTGGCCATTTCACTATCATTTCAAGCTAAATATTTTCACACACATAGAAACCTTCTGTCTTTTTTCCCCCACATTGCTTTTTTAACCTACACTCCAAACCTACTTCAGGTGACTCCTTCCTTTTCCACTTTTAATTAGTAATTATATATTTAATTATTTCTTTTCTTGACCCCCTACATTTATGAACTTGCCACATTGACCTTAAAGCAGTTTTTAAAATTCCAGTATTCACCTTCCAACCATTCCTCAGTCCAAAATCAGTACCAGTACTCACATGTACTTGTGAGTTCTGGTTTCTTTTGCCTTGGGTGACATGTTTTTACAAACTTACCCCATGTCCTTAAACAAGTCTCACAACCTGTCCTTTATAAAGCAGAGGATGAACCAGATGATCTCTCAGCTCACCTTCCAGTCTAAAATTCTGACTCCTGTAGGAGATGCTGAGAGGTAGATTAGCAAAGAGCTTCGGAGCTTGAGGGCCTTCGAGTCAAATGCTCTTGGTCTTATATAAATGAGAGCTTGGCAAGTCATCAGAAAGTAATTATTTTTCTTTTTTTGTAGATGGACCAACTCTCCATTCACCTTGATTCTACACTTCAATTTTCTTATTTCCTCTTCAGTTAGTGCTATATAAGATTCAAAGTCTGTCCCGGGCTGGCCTTGCATGCGAAGTGCCTTGGGCATTTTTGAGAGCATTTCCTTTGCAGCTCTTAGAGGCAGAATTGGTTATCTTGATCCAGAATTTTATTCAGTAGGCAATCCCAGCTCTACCATTTACTTGCAGTGTGATCTTGGGCAATTTTATCTTTCTGTGCCTTGATTTCCTCATCTGTAAAATGCTGCAGCTGTCTCATGAGTTTGTTGTGAGGATTACATCGTCATTAGATAATAGACGTAAAATATTTGGGACACAGGAAATGCTGCATGAGTATTAATTCTGGTTGGCATTATCATCATCTGTAGAAAACTCTAAAATAGCACTCAGTGCTTTCTAACAAGCTATTCACTTCATTATTTATTTTAGCCATTGTTCATTGCTTGTTTCCCCCTCCCCAAAATAGAAGCTCTGTTTTATTGATGTAGTCCCAGCACCTAGAATAGTGAATAGCACACAGTAAGTGCTCAAAATAATATTTATTGAATGAATGAATGAATGAGGATTGAATAGATCAGGAGATGTGGCTGCCCTCTGGATTCTGCAGAACAGCTATGTTTCTCTCTAGAATGGCTCCCAGTACTTATTCGTCAGTTAATGCCACACAAGACAACGGCAAAAAAATGGGAGGAGACTGGGACACAACCGCCCAGGTTACTGAGACCCACTCTCTTATTACCTGTCTGAAAATACACTGGGAAAATTTAGGTGTATGTGCCATTTAGATTATATATATACCCATGCTGCTAAGAACCAAGCATTTTATATATAAATCCAAAATTTGCTTGATTATCTGATCAGTGATGCAGGGTGAAAAGCCATAAAACAGTGATTTTAATAAATGACACTTAATATTTCTTGAGATTACTCTTTTACGGCTTTTAGTTGAATTCAAAGCCCAAGAACCAAAGAGCTTTTTAGTTGCTATCATCTCAGATAGATATCTTTCACTTCGCTTTATACTTTTCAATTTCAAACCTCTGGGAAATGTTCCCAAAGCCCATGTTTTCAAAAGGAAAACCTCCACCAAAAGCTCAAATTGGTGCTAATCTAGTTAAGAAATATAATTCTTGGCATCCATAGAACAAAGATCTTTTGTTCTGTTTCTATAACTAAAAATAACTGTCCCCCTGAGCAAGTTTTTTTGTTTTTTTTGTTTTTTTTAATCTACCCTGTACCTCACTGAATGTGTTCCCTGAGTACTGGGCACCGAATTGTGTGTAAGATGATATGCATATCAACAGGCTCACATCTGCACTGAGAGGCAAGGGCCATCATAAGCTCCAGCATTAACAGCTGCTATTAACGTGGTTTATTTGTACAAGTGATCATTGGACTTTCTCTGCGTGTGTACCATTAACATTCCTGTGATCTAAATAATCCTAAAGATAACATAAATTAATGGGCCTGAGATCTACTGTGTTAGCAACTCCTTTTTCTTCACTTAAGAGTGAAGTTCGGCCATTAGAAGGAGGTCGTATGGTAGCTGTTAGGTCCATGGGACCTGTGTCTTTCTAGCCTCTTCTTGGCCTCCCAGGCCCTCATTCATATCCTGTTTCTGTCATCAGTGCCATGGCTTCTTGATACACTAGAAATGGTCTAGACACTAGTTAAAGATTGAAAGCCTTTGGTGGTAATTCCATGGTGTTTATACAAACAATTTGCTCTTTGCTTCATGTTTTACTCCTCCTGTCATTTGTGAGATATCCAGATGACATATGTGGGAGGAAAATAGAAAAGTTGAGTGTGTTAAAGTTTTGTTTTGTTTTTTAATAATGACGTTATACTTTTATTTTATATTTGACTTTATTTTATTATTTATTTAGTTTTATTAGTTTCAGAGGTTGGATTTACTGATTCACCAGTTGCATATAATACCCAATGCTCATTACATCAAGTGCCCTCCTTAATGCCCATCATCCCATTACCCCACATCCCCTCCAGCAACCTTCAGTTTGTTTCCTAGAGTTCACCATCTTATGGTTTGACTCTCTATTTTCATCTTATTTTATTTTTCCTTCTCTTCCCCTATGTTCATCTGTTTTGTTTCTTAAATTCTACATATGAGTGAAATAATATAGTATTTGTCTTTCTCTGACTGCTTTATTTTGCTTAGCATAATACCCTCCAGTTCCATCCATGTCATTGTAAATGATAAGATTTCATCCTTTTTGATGGATGTTGAGTAATATTACATTATATATATACCACTTCTTTATCCATTCATCTGTCGATGGACATCTGGGCTTTTTCCATATTTTGGCTGTTGTGGACATTGTTGCCATAAACATCGGGATGCAGGTGCTCCTTCAAATCACTATGTTTGTATCCTTTGTATAAATGCCTAGTAGAACGATTGCTGGGTTAGAGGGTAGCTCCATTTTTAACTTTTTGAGGAACCTCCATACTGTTTTCCAGAGTGACTTCACCAGTTTGCATTCCCACCAACACTGTAAGAGGGTTCCCCTTTCTCTGCATCCTTACCAACATCTGTTGTTTCCTGAGTTCATTTTAGCCATTCTGATGGGTATGAGGTGGTATCTCATTGTGGTTTTGATGTCTTCTTTGGAGAAATGTTCGTTCATGTCTTCTGCCCATTTCTTGACTGGACTTTTTTGTTGTTTGGGTGTTGAGTTTGATAAGTACTTTATAGATTTTGGATACAAGCCCTTTATCTGATAAAACATTTGCAAATATCTTCTCCCATTCTGTAGGTTGCCTTTTAGTTTTCTTGTCTGTTTCCTTTGCTGTGCCGAAGCTTTTTATCTTGATGAAGGCCCAATAGTTGATTTTTGCCTTTGTTTCCCTTGCCTTTGGAGATGTGTCTAGCAAGAAGTTGCTAAATCTGAGGTTGAAGAGGTTACTGCCTGTGTTCTCCTCTAGGATTTTGATGGATTCCTGTCTCACATTTAGGTCTTTCATCCATTTTGAGTTTATCTTTGTGTATGGTGTAAGAAAATGGTCCAGTTTCATTCTTCTGCATTTTTAAAAGTATACTGTCATTATTAAAAAACAATGACATACTTTTAAAAAAATTTTACACATTTCACTTAGAATCACACTTCAAAGACTTTAATAGCTGCCTACTATTTTTTTCTAGAACATCTAGAATTGTTATAAGAAGAATGGGATGGAATTGGTTAAGACAGCCTGTTCTTTCATGGTTGTTGGCAAACTTTAGCTCACACCCAAGGTTTAAAAATATCAGTTGCTGGGAATACTGATTTTCATTGATCTTTCACTGTCTGTGTTCACAATTAGTAGGAACATGAGTTGTACTTCCCAATGCTACCATCTGTGGTTTCTAAGCAAATTACAGGTAAATGTGCTTGGAGATGTAGTCCTATAATGGAAGATGTGTACTTCTCTAGCTGCAAGTTGTTCTTGGCTAAAGACTCAGAGTAGAAAAAGTAAACCTGGGCACAAAGTTCTTTGTTGGAAAGCTCTGAGAATTGTGTGATTGTGTTCCACTCTCAAAACTAGGGCTTTGATCAGCGCTGACAGGGATAAAGATGTGTCATCTAAAAGTTAAACTAGCAAAAATCTACGCATAATGGAAAGATTGGCTGTCTGTAGGGGTAACCTAAAAAATTGTATAGGTGAGACTGAGGGTTTTGGGAAATACCCAAATGCTATAATTGAAGTAATAACTATTACCTCAAGGGAGCAGGGGTAGAATAAGATTATAATAGAGAAAAAGGACAAATGAATTGGCCTTGGTAAACACCACTTCCTAAACATACTCTAAAGAATATGTCAACAAAAAGGAGGCTGCTCAGTAGGGGGTCATTATTATGGCACAATTAGCAAAATTACCCAGCACTGTTTTGTGTGTGTGTTGGTAGGGGGAGGGTGTAATGGATAGAGACTGAACCTGATGGACAGGAAAGTTCCAGTCAGTCACTAGAGATGGGGATTTGGTTATGGGGTAGGATTGTGATTTTAGTTGGGTTTCACCATGGCCTGAATGACTTAACCCTCAGGATCTCTCTCTGCTCTTATCTGATTTTGTGCCCATCAGTGAACATTCTGGTTAGTCATCTGGTTCCTGATATCCTGATAATGTGAAAGAGTCTGACCTAGGAAAGACCCTCACTGTAGATGAGTAAACTGGCATGCCTGATTATGCACCTAGCTTTTGGAAATCCCTTGGTGTGAGTTAGCATCAGTGGATCCAAACAATTCTGTCTGGCCTGACTAAGCACACACTCAGACTTCTAAAGCTGAAAGGCAGGGAGCAGCCAGCCTCCCAGGGAGGCCTCAGAGCTCATCACATCAGTAATGGCCCAGTCCAATCAGGCCTAATTAAATTCACCAGGAGAGGAAATACTCTAGATAAAGTCAAAGCCTGGTATCAGAGAAGTCTGGCTGCTAGCCATTGTCCCAATAGGAACCATGTTAGGAACTCTAAGAAGGATAGGACAGAAACCTAGTGAGTGGAACTGCTATAGAAGCACAGATTTGTCACAAAGGGATAGATTCAGAACTTGCAAGATGGCTGACTTAAATGTGGGATATCAGGTTAGGTTTTTGAATACTTACTTTCTCTGCTCAGGAGTGAGATTGACCCTTGAATCTAGAAAACGGGTGGAACTACAGAAATGGATTAAGGCTTTATAGGTCTATTTTTGTTTCTAGGGACTGAGAGGGGAAAAAAGCTTAAGCACAAAAAAGTTAATTGACTCATTTGGAAAAGTTGGAGGCTAATATTGGCCTCAGGCACAGCCTAATGCATGGGGCACAAATGATGTCACCAGGACCTATTTTCTCTCAACTTGTCTCTCAAATAGATGCATGTTGCCTTGACTCCCATACAGATTCTCTCCTGAGGACACAGCCTGGCAGCGGCTACTCTTAGTCTTCCATTCTCACCACCTTGGATTCAATAGAAGAGAGAATCTCTTTCACAGAGCCTTTTAATGATTCCTTAACTGTAAATGGGTAACTTGCCCATTCTTGAACCTACCATTTGGACCAAAGAAATGTGATTCTCTGACTGGTCAATGTCTGAGTTATTTGATGACTCCTGAAGCCAAGGGTGCAAATGCCTTCATTAGAAAGAAGTATCATGGCACCTTGGCCATAGAAGTAGGAATCTGCTAACGAGTGTGTAACAACTCACCTGCCCAATCAACTAGGACTGAAAATGGATGGCATTGGAGGTTCAGACCCATACTCAGCCATTGCTAGCAGTAACATGAGCAAGAGACATGAGAGCAAATGGGCCTCCCACCTCCGTGCCTCCCTTCCCATCACATTATGTTCCTGATGACAACTATCACAATAGATTTACATTTTCTTCATTAGTTATTCAGTTCTCAGATGTTTATTGAACACCTACCCCAAACCCAGAATTGTGGGATGTATTAGAGGGAAAAATCCACAGGTGGAAAGATATGAGCACTTTTCACATGAATGGTTACAGAAAAACAACTACCTTTTATTTCTGATATAATAATATTAAGTCACACATAGTATGCAGTGTGCAACCTTTGCCTTATAGTTAGGCTAAAGGATGGGGTTGATGGTCAGAATAGTTGATTGTAGTGAAGACAAACCGTTCTTTTTTTTTTTTTTAAGATTTTATTTATTTAATTGTCAGAGAGAGAGAGAGCACAAGCAGGGGGAGCAGCAAGCAGAGGGAGAAGCAGGCTCCCTGCTGAGCAAGGAGCCTGACGTGGGTCTAGATCCCAGGACCCTGAGATCATGACCTGAGTCAAAGGCAGACACTCAACCCATTGAGCCACCCAGGCATCTCAAACCATTTGTTTTTAAGAAAATAATTTGTATTTTTAACTATTCCCTAATTAGTCAATTAAATGTTGATGGCACTATTTTATATATAAGGATATTGATGACCAATCACAAACTAAATCAAAAAGAGAATTATTTTACGACCCAGAATTTCTTTAGTTTTTAGTCTTATGTTCATTCACTTTTTTTTTCTGAATCTCACTGGCTGAAACTTTAGCTTTTAAGATATAGTCAGAAAGCAACAGTCAACAAAACCAAAAGACAACCGACAGAATGGGAGAAGATATTTGCAAATGACATATCAGATAAAGGGCTAGTATCCAAAATCTATAAAGAACTTATCAAACTCAACATCCAAAGAACAAATGATCTAATCAAGAAATGGGCAGAAGACATGAACAGATATTTTTCCAAAGAAGACATCCAAATGGCCAACAGACACATGAAAAAGTGCTCAACATCGCTTGGCATCAGGGAAATCCAAATCAAAACCTCAATGAGATACCACCTCACACCAGTCAGAATGGCTAAAATTAACAAGTCAGGAAATGACAGATGTTGGCAGGGATGCAGAGAAAGGGGAAGCCTCCTACACTGTTGGTGGGAATGCAAGCTGGTGCAGCCACTCTGAAGAAC